>NC_084764.1:15650000-16250000 GCF_028858725.1 Colius striatus | reverse complement strand
GAGTTTAGAGAGAGATGTTCAGGCCTCCAAATGAGGCTAAAACAAGGAATCTTCTCTAATACTCTTTTATTTAATCAGTTTGAAAAGCAAATCAAAACCGTCACTTTTATTTTAAAGCCAAAGTTTTCCTGGGTGCTGCCTCACATCCATTAAAAATGTCTGGGATGATATAGAAAGAACAAAAAATTAGAGATATAGCTTTCATATCTAATTCTTCATGTTTCCTGCCACTGAAGAGTACTTTTAATGCTATACCCTCCAATTCATAGTCTATCCTTTTCACACAAGCCATCATCTCAGCAACAGGGACTTCAGGCTCTTCAACTCAGTCCCTTCACTCCCACACTCTGCTTTGTATCAATGCAATCCAAGAAACAAAATTTCTAAATATCACACATGATGTTGTACTGAAATCTCCTGATCTTAAAAGCATTTTTCATCATCCTTTCAGTTAATCAACGTTCAGTTTAATCACCCAGGCAGAAAACCAGTATCATAGTCTGCAATGATCTGTGTGAAAAAGTCTTTTGAGTGTTCAATTTGGCAGGCCTTATTTTCTCCAATATAACATTCATTCCTCATGAAAACAGATGGTAGCAACATGACTACAAGTTAGATGGGACCTTTGATCATAAGGTTTGCACTTTTGACTCAGTTACAATACAATTTTTTAAAGGATTTATTTGGCTTATGGAAAATTTGGTGTAATTTTGGGAATCTCTGGCTTGAAAGATTAATTTTGGTTGACCTGAAATCCAAGTGATGAAAAATAGTTTCAGAAAAATATATGTGGAAATGAAGACTACAGAGGAGATGACTTTTAAGCAAAAAACAGTATTTTGAACTGTAATCATATAAAATTATGCTGTGATTTTATGTATATGTGCATGTTTATTCTTGAAATCTTTATTCACTGATAGAAAGCTACCAAAAATTACAAGCGGGAAGGAGACAGTATCTTGCTGAATATCAATGTCTGGGAGAATCAAATAGCTGATGTTTTCAGTCAGGAAACAAAATCTGATTATTCCATGGAATATTACAATATCTATTATTTTTAATTATTTATATATATTTATTTTCCTAATCTATTCTAATAAATCTGGTATGAAATACTGAAAAGACATTTCTTTGTTACTTTCTTCTGTCCAATCATATAAACAATTCTCTGAAAAGACTGCTGCATGAAAAGTCTACTTTTGATTTTGTTATGTTGTTGTAATAGCATACTTAAAGATCTTGCAGAAATCTACTAGAGTTCAAAATTAACAGACAATATATTTTATATTTTAACATTCCTATGTTCTCAATTAATATCTTATTTTGGAACCTGAGTGTGCTGGTTAATGACTGAGTCTGAATACTAGCTTTAACACTGCTGTCCTAAACTGCTACCATTAGCCTGCAATGCAGCAAATAGTTGACAGCTATAACAAAGCATCACAGCAGTACTATGTTGCTGTGTTGTAAGCCAGAGATTCTGAAATGCTCACTGTTGCTGTATAGTTTGTCAAATACTATTTATTTTTAGTACTGCCACTCAAAATAATCAGAACTATCAGTAGGTCACCTGGAATTTATTTCCTAAATTTGCTTTTGTAAGCAATACCTATGAAGTCTGCCTACCTGCCAAATATTTGAAGCTATTTGTGTTTAATTAATCCAAGAATATATGAAAAATAGGTGATTTCTTTGCTGTGCAAGTAATCATCTGTCACAGAATAATAAATACTGCTAGATGACATGTTGATGCATCCTTACCTCATTTCAACTGCTGTTTCACTCCATTGTACAGATGAAATGTAAAAGTTGCTGTATATCTACCGATTTTCAGCTTCAATGTAATCTGCAATGCAGCAGTCATTCTATGAATGCAAGATTGTACTTTTAACTGACTGGTTATCCTACAGAAGGCTGTTTTGAGTCTTCTGTGTTTAAAGCTACATAAATTGAATCTTAGTCTTATGTAGAAGGATCAGTGTTTTAATAGTTACAACCAATGCAGTTTAAAATACTGATTCACTCCTGTGCAGCTAGTTTTCACTCTGAGGGGAGAGCAGCGGATGTCATCTACCTTGACTTCAGCAAGGCTTTTGCCACTGTCTCCCATAACATCCTCATTAGAAAGCTTAAGTAGTGTGGCTTGGATGAGTGGACAGTGAGAAGGATCAATAGTTGGCTGAATGACAGAGCCCAGAGGGTGGTGATCAGTGGCACAGAATAGAGTTGGAGGCATGTGGCCAGTGGAGATAAGAGAATTATTGGCAAAATTAGCCTAAATAGGCAGTTTAGAGATGTAGATTTGATTTGGTTATCATGGGGAGTCAACATGGATTCACCAAGGATAAATCCTTTTTGATTAACCTTATAGCCTTCTATGAGGGCATAACCTGCTGGCTAGATGAGGAGAGAGCAGTGGTTGTCATCTACCTTGACACTATCTCCTATAACATCCTCATCAGAAAGAAAGCTCAGACTGTGGCTTGGATGAGTGGATGGTGAGATGGATGGAGAGCTGGCTGAATGACAGAGCCCAGAGGGTGGTGATTAATGGCACAGAGTTGGAGGCCTGTGGCCAGTGGAGTTCCACAGTCTGGGTCAAACTGCTGAAGAGCAGCTCTGCAGAGAGAGACTTGGGAGTCCTGATTGATAATAAGCTAAATATGAGCCAGCAATGTGCCCTCGTGGCCAAGAAGGCCAATGGCATCCTGGGTTGCATCAAGAAGAGTGTGGCCAGCAGGTCAAAGGAGATTCTTCTCACCCTCTCCTCTGCCCTGGTGAAGTCTCACCTGGAGTACTGTGTCCAATTTTGGGATCCCCAGCTCAAGAAGGACGGGGAACTTCTGTAGAGAGTCCAGCCCAGGGCCACCAAGATGATGAGGGGACTGGAGTATCTTCATTATGAGGAAAGGATGTGGGATATTCCTTTTTTCTATTGTAGCTAGTAACAGGACAAGGGGTAATGGGATGAAGGTGGAACACAAAAAGTTCCACTTAAACATAAAAAAACCCTATTTCACTGTGAGGGTGACAGAGCAGTGGAACAGGCTGCCCAGAGGGGTTGTGGAGTCTCCTTCCTTGGGGTCTACAGGAGCCCCCTGGACATGTTTCTATGTGACCTTATCTAGATGAACCTGCTTCCGCAGGGGGATTGGACTAGATGATCTCTAAAGGTCCCTTCCAACCTCTACCGTTCTATGATTCTATGATAGAAGGCAACACAGAAGCATCCAGTGAGGTGCTCATTACACACTTGCTTAGAAGGAGACTTGAGCTCTCATTGACTCTGTGATTGGCAATACTAAAAAATTCAATAGTTCATTAGAGAGAAGAACCTTATATCAAAGAGGAAGATCTTTAAGAATGCTCTTCAGCAGCAACAAATTAAACATGTAAATACAGTAACAATCTCATATTATCTTACATATTGTACATTTTGAAATTGTCTTAATGGGTCACTAGGTTGTTTAATGGCCTTTCACCCCTGAGGCCACACTTCGGATTAAAACTGTAAGCTTTGAGAAGTAATCAATATAAAATTTTTTTTTGAATTTTTATTAAAGTGGTATAACTTTGGAGATCTTCGTCTGTGCTCAATAAACTTACAAAATGTTTAGACAAGACAGAAAACTTTTACACACTGTATCTTTTTTCCGTACTAGTACACGTTATTTCCTATAGCAAATAAAGTATTATCCCAATAGAAATATGAGATATATTCCATACTATTACATTGCAAAGAAAACTGGGAAAGGGTGACGGGAGGTGGGAATGGAAGCTCTGTTTTGCTAGTTCAGTCTACCTGAGAAGTCTTATTCTACCACACCATTGGAAAGAGAGATGAAGTGAGTTCCTGCTGCCATTTAGATGGATTATTTTATGTCCACAAGAACACAGCAAAGTAAAACTGCTCACAGCTTTGTTAAAGCAGTTTTCAAATGTACAACATTTCTCTGAGATAGTTTGCTCATCTGACAGAGTGGATCACTGAAATAAAGCAAATAAACAAACAAATGAAACATTCATCCAAACACACACCATATTGTGTTCTACAGAGGGACTCTGTTCCTTTTCTCATTTCATTGTGTTTGTTCACTGCATCCTGTGTTGTTGTCTTACTTCTGCAATCTTCCATGTTGCACTTCCATGCAATCTTCATGCAATCTTCCATGACTGAGAGTAGGTTTATGCTAGAATAGCTTTTGCTTTCAGAAGAAAAGTGGCTAGGTCTCCCATATGATATTTTATAACATGAAAATTTACCATGAGATGCAATGCATCATCTCTATGTCACCTCAGATTACTAAACAGAACAGCAGTGGAGCTCATAAATATGTTCTTTCAGATAAATATTGCTCTGGGCAGCAATCCAACTACTTATTGGAAAGACTGCTAAACATAGGTCCTTCTTTTGGCTTTCCATACTTTTTAGACATTGCTCCTTTATTCAAGGACAGAATGAGGTGACAACACGTGGTGAGTACTGCCTGAAGAGAATACTCAGTGGTGCAATAAGGCAGTAATTGCAACTGGCCACAGCACAGGTGGAATGGAAGGGATTGCTCTATACAGGATCTGTGACATGTCATGAATGGATCCTGCTCCAGCATTCTCACCATGGTCACTACAAAAAATACAAAATCTACTGATGGTGGTCATGAAAGGCAGGTCCTGCTTGGCTAACCTGATCTTCTATGACAAAGTGACCCGCTTAGTAGATGTCCTGGTTTAGGCCCATCAGGGAACAAAAGATTAGCCTCAAGTACCAAAGAGGCTGAGAATTGCCAAAGGGCAGGGAGAGCTTAATTGCTGCTTAAGGTTCAGGACAAAACAGACCAGGCTACTTGGCTTGGGAAAGAAAACAGAAAATAATTTAATGTAACAACAACTAAAACATAACCTTAAAATCCCAAAACATAGCCAAAATAAAACAACATAGAGTAGTACAACAACGAAAAGTCCAATCAGCCTTTTTAAGAACACCTTCTTGCCACACCTCCCCTCTTCCGAGGCTCAGAGCCATCCCAGTGTTTTTACCTCCTTCTCCCCTGAACAGCTCAGGGGCGCAGGGCGTAGGGGTTTCAGTCAGTCTATTCCAGATAGCTTCTGCTGTTTGTCCTTCCTCAGGACAGGTGGGCTCCACACCCATCCTTCCTGCAAGTCCGTGGGGTACCTCATACACACGGCAGCCCTGCATGGGCTGCTCCGACATGCATTTATTCCAAAGGCTGCAGCTCCTCTCCGCCTTTCGTGTGGCATGCAGACTCTCCAGCACAGCCTGCACCATGGCTGCCTCGCCACACAGTCTCTCACCCGTCTGGGCTCACTCACATGGAGTTGCTGGTAATTCTCAGTCCTGCCATGGGTCTCCATAGGTTGCAGGGGTACAGCCTGCATTCTCGCTATGGCTTGCAGAGGGGTCTCTGGTCTATTGCTTCTCCTTCCTTCTTCCTTCTCTGGCTGTAGGGTCTGCATGGTCACCTCCATCTTGTATCATTTATACACCTCCTGCCAGCATTTCAAATTCCCTTCCCCTAAATTGTGATCACCAAAGCGTCAGATTGGCCCAGCCAGGCCAGAGGTGAGTGTGAACCCAGGAGCTGGGGGAGAGTCCACAAACTCTTTACAGGGTCTTCACTGCAACCTGCTCCCCCTGTTACCAAGCAAAAGCTGCTCCTTGCTAAACCAGGACAGTAGATAAGGGAAAGGCTATGGATGTTGTTGTCTACCTAGACTTCAGTAAAGCCTTTGACATAATTTCCCACAACATTCTCCTGGAGAAATTGGCTGCCCATGGCTTGGAGGTGAGTACACTTCATCGGATGGGAAACTGTCTGAATGGCTGGGCCCAGAGAGAGGTGGTGAATAGAGTTAAATGCAGTTTGCTGCTGATAACCAGTGATGTTCCCCAGGGTTCTGTGTTGGGACTTATTTTGTTTAACATCTTTATAAGTAATTGGGATGAGAGGATCAAGTGCACTCTCAGTAAATTTGCAGATGATATGAAGCTGGGAGAGTGTCTAGATATGCTTGAGGGTAGGAAGACTCTTCAAAGGGATTTAGGCCGGATTGATGGGCCAAGGCCAATTGTATGAGGTTCAACAAGGCCAAGTGCTGAGTCCTGCACTTTGAGCTGCAACAACACAATGCAATGCTACAGGCTTGGGGATGTGTGGCTGGAAAGCTGCACAGAGGAAAAGAATCTGGGGATATTGATAGACAGCTGTCTGATTATGAGCCAGTAGTGTGCCCAGGTGTCCAAGAAAGCCAATGGCATCCTGTCTTGTAGCAGAAACAGCGTAGCCAGCAGGACAAGGGAAGCAATTGTCTCCTGTACTTGCACTGGTGAGGCCACATCTTGAAAATTGTGTTTTGGATCCCTTATGACAAGAAAGACATTGAGGTGCTGGAGTGTGTCCAAAGAAAAGCAGCAAACGTGGTGAAGGACTTAGAAAACAAGTCTTGTGAAGAGCAGCTGAGGGAATTGGAGTTGTTTAGCCTGGAGAAAAGGAGCCTGAGCTGAGATCTTATTGCTCTCTACAGCTACATGAAATGAAGTTGTAGTAGAGTGGATGTTGGTCTCGTCTCCTAAGTAAAAAGTGATAGCACAAGAGTAAGTGGCTTTAAGTTGTGCCAGCGGAGGAATGGATATTAGGAAGAGTTTCTTCACTGAAAGAGTTGTCAAACATTGGAACAGGCTGCCCAGGGAAGTGGTTGTAGATGTGTAGATGTGGTACTTAGGGACATGGTTTAGCAGTGGACTTGGCAGTGATAGATGAATTGTTGGACTCGATCTTAAAGGTCTTTTGCATTATAAATGATTCTATGATTTTGTGATTATTAATGACTCATGATTGCTAAATCCTAGATAGTTAAATAGTAGCTTTTTTTTTTTTTTTCCCCTGATGGCTTTCCCTAGGGTACATAAAATTCTTATTTAAAAAAATAAAGTGAAAAAGTATAAAACTCATTCACTGAATATTCTTTCCTATGGTCTCAATCATATATCCAAAAAAGATTGGTAAAACAGAGTAGATGATAGAAACATGCACAAAACAAAAGAGAAGAAAAAAGTCACAGAAACAGAAAAAAAACCTATAAAGGGCTAGAACATTAACATTTTTTTGTTTACTTTGCTTCATTAGAATACACATAGGCTTTCTTATTGAACTTTGAAAACTATTTTCCATTCATTTTTAGAAGATTTCCTTTCACTAGATATCTCTCCATTAACTTTTTGCACACTATGTCCACATGCCTTTGTGGTTTTTTTACAGTTTTCTTTCTAGTAGAGCCTTGTTACTCTGGCTTTCTAAGGTAATGAAAACAAACAAAATTCAACAATAACTGTACATGTGTATTATTTGAAACTCTCTCCAAATTAGAGAGCAGTGCTTTTACAAGTGCTTTTAAGAATGTTTTCTTACAGATATCCTGTGCTTGTCTGAGTATTTTTCAAAGACAAAATCTAACTGTAACTGTTAGCATTTGTATTTATCTCATAACACAGACAAAAATACTCCAACAACTAACAGTAATACAAGTGACACAAAGACATAAAATCAAATAGACAAATAAGGTAAAAGTATAGATAGCATCTATACTAAGAATCTATACTAAGAATCTAAGAGTCTCTCCAACCTCATCTCATCGTCTCTCTGTGTGGATGGACACAAGAGACTAAGGAATAGAACACTTGCAATATAGTCTGTGGGTGATCTGATCTCTTAATCCAACTGCTGTTAACATGAGAACGTTGTGTTTGTTACCTGTGTAAATTATTTCATGGTTATGTTAACTTTGTGACTTCTTTTATTCTGAACTTTGGCTTTCAGTGTGACAAGAAAACAGCAAACTTAAATTTCATTTCTAAATTACAGGACTTTGATCATGACAGTCTGAAGCATTACAGAAATGTCCTGGTCAAATACATAGAAGTTTTGTGACAACTCTAATTTGTTCTGTGGATGTAATGCAGAGATGTCAATCTTGTACACTTTTTTTGCCTTTTACAGCACAGTTTAAAATATTTTAAAATTCAGAAGCATAATTCAAGTACTTTCAGCAAATGTGATTTTCACTGCCCGATTTCTTTGGAGAAACTCGGGACTTGAATGTTAACACCACCAAAGTAATGGCAAAGATGGTTATGATGGGAAATCTTATTAGTAAACAAGAACTGCATGCGAAAAATATTGTCATTAAAATCTATGTAGTAGTTAATTGCGTCTGATATGAAATTTAGTGCTGGAAAGTTAATGACTAATGCAGCTATTTCACAGAGCTTGATTACTGCAGGCTCTATAATGATCTCCTTTGCTTCATAGCAACAATGAAATTAACCTCTTTTTTGTCTTGCAGGTGTTATGTTCTGATAATGCGTATCCTTTACAAGTATGAGTAAATCATTTGCTTTGCATACAAATTGAGAATAAGCTGAATCCATATGGAAAAGAAAATGAACACTTGTATTTTTGGACTAAAGAATACACACTTCAATGTAGATAAAAATTCAGTAAGTCGGCATCTTGGTTGACTTAACATTAGTACAAATATGAATTCAAACAAACCTTACTTTTTTGGGTTAATATCTCCATTATTCTGTGGCTTTTTAACCTTACTAGTGATAAACCCACCAGCTAGCAAAGTTCTTCCCTCACTTCATCCTGTTAATCAAATCCCAAAGCACAAAGAATTTTAAGTAGAGTGGTCTAGAAAGCAGATTTTGGGTGGGGAAGGTATAAGAAACATTGTTAGCTTTTATTGAAAAGGGCGTCTGCTGGGTTAAGTGCATTTACAATTTTGAGTACAGGACATAAAAAAAGAGCACCAAAAGCTCCTAAGATGGTGTCAGTTTTTAAAATCCTCACCATTTCTGAAGTAACTAAAATGCAAGTTAAAAGTAACAGACAAACCATAAGCAAAAAGAGAATGACTGTATTAGGAATGAAAAAAATAGGAAATAAAACCAGTATCATAGAATTGTAGAATGGTAAGAGGTTGGAAGGGATCTTTAGAGATCCTCTAGTCCAACCTTCCTGCCAAAGCAGGTCCACCTAGATCAGGTCACAAAGGAAAGCATCCAGGCAGATTTTTAAAACCTACAGAGAAGGAGACTCCACACGTTCCCTGGGCATCCTGTGCAAGGCTCTGCCACCCTTACAGTAAAAAAAGTTTTCCTTTTATTTAATAGGAATTTTTTTGTGTTCTATTTTGTGTTCTTTACCCCTAGTCCTGTCACTGGACACAACAGAAAAAGTGATGACCCATCCTCTTGACATGTACCTTTTAAATACTTAATTGTGTTAATTACACTCCCCCTTTCTCCAGGCTAAACAGTCCCAGGTCTCACAGTCTTTCCTCATAAGAAAGATGCTCCAGTCCCCTCATCATCTTGGTAGCCCCACACTGGACTTTCTCTAGAAGTTCCTTGTCTCTCTTGATCTGGAGAGTCATTTAGGGTAGAATAGATAAGGTGAGCATCTGGTACACGCAAACAAAAGATATTTTTGCTTTTTGTTATTCTAGTGGCCAAATTGCTCATACATGTCTTATTGGCTGTGTTACCAAGAGATACATTTGTAATAGAAATTATGAGATTTGATTATGGCTTCACTCTGAGTATGAAAGATCAAGAAAAGTTTGAGGATTCTTCCTTTATTTTCCTATTTTTGAATAAAAGAACGTGACAAGGGAGATGACTTTAACAGAATATTAATTGGTAGATTTTGTAGTACTACTCTTAATGTATGCAATTTTTACTAGCTTCTTCCTCCTAGTATGAAAAGCAGTCAGGAAGACAAGGTGGGAACTGCTTAGTGTCATCTCCAGAGTATTGATGATTCTGCAGCTACGTCCAATCTTCCAACCGCTGCTATCAGTGAGATTGTGTAGACTGATTAAGTTTGCACATTTATAAACTACAGCAGCAAGTCAAAGCAACCTAATAACAATAATCTTCAGAAAGCAACATGATTATTATTGCAAGCATAGTCTAGGCACCCAATTTCTGCATGTGCCATAAAAATGATGAATAACCTTGGCCACAAACAAATATTGATTTTTTTTGATGGGAGGTAATTATCCAGGAATGACATGTTCAAAGACAAGCTTAGAGTCAGAAAATTAGTGGGAAACCATTGCTTTGTATAAGCTACCAGTTTAATAGAACAGTACTGTATATGTCAAAATCAGTGATATATGACTGAAGAGGAAATTAGATGTTGAGTTAAGCAGCATGAAAGGTTAGGACTCTCAGTCAACATTTCTTCATTTTGAACACTACTTTTCAGATTGTTGTAAAAGTGTTTACCTTTGGTCTGATTTCCCAATAGGAAAAAAAAAAAAGAAGGAGGATTTTATAATAGGCCTGGTAAGAATTTTATTTTCCTTAGAAAAGACTGAAAATTGGTGGAGGAAGGAATAGAATAAACGTAGTAAGTCAGAAAATTCCTCAAAAGTAAAATTGTTAAAAATATTTAGTTTTTACAATACTATTTTTTTCTTTGTTGGAAAACTTCAAATTCTTATTTGGAAGAATGCCTCCCAACTGTCATACATTATTACACACGTAGGAAATTGGTATCTTGCATTCTATGGTTTAGTGCATACCAATTACATGTCTTACAGTTGTGCTTATTTATGAGAAAGAGGGGTTCATAAAACCAAAAAAGATTACTAAAACTCATAGTAACTTTAAGAGTACTTCAAAACTTTCAGTGAAGAGGGAAAGTAAAATGTATCTGTGTGCATCTGTGAAGCAAGGGAAAAGTTCATAAGGCAAGTATCCATATGTTACTTTAACAATTCATAGATAAATTTTAATATCTGAATTATTTCTGTATTTAGAAACAAAACTGTGTGGGAAACTCCATTTCAGACAGTTTTGTCAGTATGCAAAGTCTCAGAAATGCAAAAGTCTCCTCTTATTTTTTTTTGGTCATGGATTCACAGAATCATAAATCATGAAAGAGACCTCTAGAAGTCACCTTCTCTAATCCTGATGATCAAAGAAAGATCAAATACAACAAATTTCTGAGGAATATGTTCATTGGAGACATATTCCACAACCTCTCCAGGCAGCCTGTTCCAGTGTTCAATCACCTTGTAACTTTGAGCAATCCTATCTAGTAAAAAATCTTCTTGCCTATGGCTGGGCAATTTGACTAGATGATCTTTAAACCTATTTGATGATTCCACAGTATTGACACCTTTTCTTGTGTCTAAATGGAATTTTCAATATTTCAATTTGTGCTGCTGCCTCTTGTTTTTTTGGGTTTTTTTTTTTTTTTTGTTAGATAGCACTGAGAAGATCCTGGCTCCAATGTTTTTATTCCTTCCAATCAAATATTGGTAAACATTGATTCCACCGTGACCCTTCTCTTCTCCAGGCAAAAAAATCCCAGGTCTCTCAAGTCTCTTCTAGTTCAACAGATGCTCCAAGTCTTGAATAGTCTTACTGATCCTTCACTGTCTCTCTCCAAAAGGTTCATACCTCTTGCACTAAAACTATAGCACTCCAGACGTGTCTCACTAATGCTGAACAAAGAACAATCAACCAGCTAGGCCTGCTTGCTGGTAACGCTCTTCCTAAAGCGGTCCAGGATGCTGTTGGCCTTCTTAGCTGTAAAGGTGTATTGTTGGCTCTTGTTACAGATTAATTTGTGAGAATCAAAGGGGCAGACTTAGTTTTACACTCTGTAAACTGAGATTTTGAACAAGCAGTCTGATATCACTCTTGATTTTAAAGTCAGCAAAATACACTAAAGTATTGATAATTAAAATGAATGCTTTATTTCTTATTCCTTGGACATTTTATTATTACATTTTTTCCACCTAATTGATTCACCTGCTTTTCATCTATCTTGAACCTTACCAAATGTATTCTATCCATTGTGGAGTGTTTGTTTCTTTTTTGTCTTCAAATTTGTTATTGTGTGTCTTGTCACACAGAAGATGATGGAGTAATCCAGTGCCATATCCAGATCACGGAATCACAGAATCACAGAATCTTAAGGAAGGGACCTTGAAAGATCATCTAGTTATATAACTTCCTTTATTCCATTCAGTGTATCCTTGTTCATATATCTAGGCATCCAAAGCTCAAGTTATTAATTGTCATTAATTAATTTATCTTTCTTGAAATCTTTCTACCGAATCTTGCATCCATATTTCTGGTATCTAATCTGTGAAAATGGTCAGACTGAAGAATTTATAGCAATTTATGCCATTGTTTTTATCCTATTAAATCAGATGCACAGTGGCACTTTCTTACCAGTCTTTTTGAACCTCCAGAGTTGTTGAAATTGAATATTAATTGTCCAGAGATTTAATCAGTTGAGCTTTTTGTAATTATTGTTTGTAAATTATCCATACCTTCTGATTTGAAATGTGTAACTTTATTAGCTGCTGGTTACATTATTCTTGAAGTCTATTCTTGAAACTATATTTCCTTTAATCACCACCTGTTTGTTTCCCAAATTTAGGAAAGTATTTACCAAAACACTGTAGTAGTTTAGCTTTGGCAGGGTGCCAGATGCCCACCAAGTCATTTATCACTCTCCCTCCTAAACTGTCCAAGGGAGAGAGAAATATAACAAAAGGTTCATGAGTCAAGATAAGGACAGGGAAATCACTCAGCAATTACAGCAAAACACAGGAAAACTAGCTTGGATTTGGGTCTCAGCTTGGGGAGAAAAGTTTTGATTTATCAAAGAACAATCAAAACCGGTCAGGGAAATGAGAAATAAAACCAAATCTTCCCCCATCCCTTCTTCCCAGGACGCAGAGGCACAGGGGATGTGGTTGCAGTAAGTTCATTACAGATGGTAATGCTACTGCTTCTCAGAGGGAGGCCTCCTCACATTTCCCACTGCTACACTGTGGGATCCCTTCCATGGGAGACAGTCCTTCATGGACTTCTCCAACGTGGGTCCTTCTCATGGGCTACAGTTCCTCACGAACTGCTCCAGCATGAGGCCTCCCACAAAGGCAGCTCCTCACACTCTGCCCCAATGTGGGTCATCCATGGGGAGAACAGTCCTTCAGGTACTGGCTGCCCCTGCCTGGGTACCTCACAAGATCACAATTCCTGACAGCAAATCTGGTCTGGCGTGAACTTCTCTCTACCTGGGCTTCCATGTCCTGCCAGGAACTTGTTCTAGGGTGAGCTTCCTACAGAGTCACAGCCTCCTTCAGGCATCCACCCACTCCAGTGGACTGTGAGTGGATCTCTGCTTCCCTCACGGTCCTACATGGACTGCAGGGGTACAGCTGCCTCACCACGGTCTTTCCCATCATTCACAAGTAAATCTTTCCTTCAGGGTCTAAGCACCGCCTCCCCTTCCTTCTCCACTGACTTTGGTATCTGCTGAGATGTATTCACATTCTCACTCCCTACTGCTGCTGCAGTTTAGCAACTACACAGCAACTTCTTCCCCTTGTCAAATACATAATTCATAGAGGCGTTACCCCAGTCACTAATTGTCCAGGTCTTGGTTAGCTGTGAGTCCATCTTAGAATTGATTTGCATTAGCCCTATCAGCTACAGGGGAAGCTTCCAGTAGATCTTTGTTAAAAGAAGTCACCCCTGTAACCCCCAAGCTACCAAAACCTGTCCTGGGCAAAACCACTACAAACGCTTATATTAGAAGTTTTATTATTTACATCAAATAGGAATACTCAAAAAGACACCAAAGTATTGTACAGCACAAGCTATATTCATTCAAAGATGTAGAGGATCTAGATAATGCACATGCAGAGACATACACTGGCAACATAGCACAACCAACAGAGTTGACTAGAAGCCATCCTTCCTTTGCTAGCTACTTCCTTATATGCTGCTTCCACCCATGTGATCACCCGGTACCCAATTGATTAACTTGCAGCACGTGTTTCTGATAATTGGAAGTAGCTTGCCAGCTGCATTAACTTGTTGCTACCATCTTTATTCAAGCTGACAAGTCCAAGTCACATTTGTGCCTACACCACAGATTTATTGACCCCTTAATTGTCCATTTGGATTTTACAGAATTCCAAAAAGGTTGCAAGGGAAGAAAAGCACTAATGAGAGGAATATGCATAAATCTTATCCAAAAGGTTCAGGGAAGGGCATAATATATCCATAATTAAACCTTGCTACTGATAGGAAGATAAGAGAATTATTGGCAAAATTAGCCTAAGTAGGCAGTTTAGAGATGTAGATTTGATTTGGTTGTCATGGGGAGTCAATGTGGATTCACCAAGGACAAATCCTGTTTGTTTAACCTTATAGCCTTCTATGAGCGCATAACTGGCTGGCTAGATGAAGAGAGAGCAGTGGTTGTCATCTACCTTGACACTGTATCTTATAACATCCTCATCAGAAGGAAAGCTCAGACTTTGGCCTGGATGAGTGGATGGTGCAAAGGATCGAGAGCTGGCTGAATGACAGAGCCCAGAGGGTGGTAATCAATGGCACAGAGTCAAATTGGAAGCCTGTGGCCAGTGGAGTTCCACGGGGATCGGTTCTGGGACCAGTCTTGTTCGATATCTTCATCAACGACCTGGATGAGGGGACAGAGTGCACCCTCAGAAAGTTCACTGATGACACCAAATTGGGAGGACTGGCTGATTCCCCAGAAGGCTGTGCTGCCATTCAGCGGGATCTCAACCAGCTTGAGAGTTGGGCAGAAAGGAACCTCATGAGGTTCAACAAGGACAAGTGTGGAGTCCTGCATCTGGGAAGGAATGACCCCATGCACCAGTACAGGCTGGGGGTCAACCTGCTGGAGAGCAGCTCTGCAGAGAGAGACCTGGGAGTCCTGATTGATAAAAAACTAAATATGAGCCAGCAATGTAAGATCTGTTCCAACCCCTACCATTCTATGATTCTATGATTCTCCAGGCTTTGAGATGTCAGATATTGAGACTACCAAATGATACTTTAGCCTTTGTAGAACTGTAACCATTTTACAGACAAAAAAAATCATTTGTTTGAGGAAATTGAAATTTGAGTTGAAATAACCAATTAGAATTATGGAGGCTGCGGTACACTGAAAATGTCTCTGCACTCCAGATGATGTTTTGTGCAGTGTACCTTGTGGATTATGTTCTAGTTCTATGAAGGGCAATGTAACTTACCTTGCTGAGCTTTTCCTGATTGCAAGATATTGCAGCTATAATTATATAGATATTCAACTGGATTTTTTGATTTAGAACATGCAATTTTGTAAACAGAAATTGTCCTGAACTAGCTGCACTTCTTACTTTTCCTGGTGACTCTGTTTAGGGACATTTCATAAAGGCATCAAAGGAACAATACTAACCACATTCTGTAATGTACAACTGTATAACTGTATAATCTCTGCAACTACTACATTCATCACAAGATCATTTGATGGCTGATCATCAGAATCAGTACCCTTTTACTGACGAGGATCCATACATCATAATACTGAAGAAAGACATTTGTTATTTTCAGCAAGGTGATGCTCCATGGATTTTTCTTTCATCTTTCCTCCTGCAACATTTATATCTGACTGTTTCCAAGACTAGTGTCCTGCAGCAAATGTTGCCAGCAATACTGAATACTTTCAATTAGTAATTCTCTACTTCTCTGGTAGCTAAGCAACTGACCTGTGGTGAAGAATACATAATGATCTTCTGCATATCTACCTTAGTGTATCAGACAGAGCATAGGATTCAAAACATGGATTTGTTCACCTATATTGATGACTTTGGCTTAGCCTTCTGTGAATTATGAAATGTGTTTACTGTGTGTTCGGTGTAAATAAATCAAACACAAAAATAAGAGACTGTATATATATGTTGCTTTATTTTTCCCCATGTATTGATAATTATCATGTTGTTAGCAAGCAAATATTCAGAATTCTGTAAACTTGGGGTAAGAACAGGTTCTGTCATCAATATACAATCATAATTAACTGCACAGCAGAATACTTTTCAACTGTTGTTGAGTAATATGGTCTAATTAATAAAGCAGAGTTTATGCAATAGGAATCTGAATAAAACCAGCAGCTGGCACACACTCAATCCACAGAAAGTAGAGAGGGTGCTACTCGTCAAGGGGATGGTAGCATGAAAAAATAACTCTAGAGAGTTATTATAACTCTCCATAAAATAACTCTATTGTCTGAAGACAATAACTTTATCCATTATGAGGTCTTCCAATACAATAGCTGAGGCTGGACTTACTGTTAAAAGAATCTCACATTCTGGCAAATGCCTGAGAAGTTATCTCCCTTTTGTTTGGGAGATAGAAGATTTGTTTGATCAGAGAGTTGTACTTATTCTGGTCCAATGGAGCTTTCACAGTTGCAATCCGTGTGGGATTACCAGTAGGAGACTCACAAGGTGAGAAGGATCTGGATGGTCTCACAAGTAAAGCAAACTAACAGAAAAGTCTTAAATACTCTGGCCAAAAAATGCACAAAGACTATGCAAGTGGCAGTATAAAAACATTTTAAATTACTGATACTACATTGCAAAGAACTAAATAGCTCATGTAGGAATTATAAGTTCACTTCGCCCAACAGAGATAATGTATTTGAAGACATATAAAAGTTAAAGGTGAAGCCAATCATCAAAAATCAGTTTAGTTTAGCAGGAGATTTTGTATAGCATCATTTTAAAGAGTGTTTGGGTTAAAATGTAGTTCAGACCATTCACCAAGATAAAGAACACATGCTAATAACTGAAATGATTGTGAAGTGTCTCAGATGCTTGTATCTAAGTATTGAAAAGTATTTTACACAGTGGTTCAGCATCTCTTGTTTTTCAGTTAGCTCAAGTCCTCAGGGAGTTTTTAGGCATTGCAATCTGCTGTAAAATTAATTTGAGGGAAAGAGAAAAATGTGTGCAGGCAGAAAGACTGGAGAAACTAACATCTACTTACTGGAAGTCTGTGGATATCTGTGTAATACTTCTTGCTTTAGACAAGTAGTATTTTTATTTCTCCTGCAAACAATTTTTTAAAAAAATCACAATTTAAAGATTACCAATCTTTAAAACATTTTACCAATGATAGCTATAACATAAATGTTTAATTTCCTTCCTTGAAACAAGCACTGTACCTGTAGTCTTTTCACTGAATACCATAACTGTAATTTACCAACAATGTGACATGGGGATTTTTTGACTCTTCAAAGTGCGTATGAGCAGAGCTATCTATTATATAATTTACTAGCTTTATCTATGTTTGTAAAAACATACAACATGAACTGAAATAAAAAATATAAAACTTATTATGAATGACATTTTCTTTTTTACAAATAAAAGATATTCAGCCCAATAGAGAGTCCAAATTTCCTCTCTAACTACTTGTTAATAGCTTGGTAAGTTTTTAAAGCCATGATATAAACCAGAATACATTAGTTGTTACCATGGTTTGAGTCTGAGCCAGTGTTTATAATAATTTTTGTGTCATGACACCCTCACAGACGGTTAAGCATTGTACAGCTAATGAAATATCTGACATCATATCCTGCTTTCTACTATTTTTTTTAGATCTCTGAGTGTACAGATATGAAGAAAAATTCAAAGAACATCAGTGTAACTCAAATTCAATCATTAAAAAATTATATACATGCAGAAGCTGGAGAGTCTAGGATGACTGTCTCTGCACAGTTAAAAACCCACAAACCTCAAGTCCTTTCTCTCCCAAAACAGTCTAGAGTTATATGCATTTTTAAAATTAATGAATTATTTTCCTTACATTAAAGCAGAAATTTTTGCTTTGGAACATTGTTATAAAAATCATAATAGATAAATAGATCTGCATTCTGTTCTAGTCTAGGACTGAGAGTCCCTCTCTGATGTGGGGAGAATAAAACACGTGGTCTCCCTTAACAACTGTAGTTCACTGTGTTTGTCTCGGACTTTTCCAGCTGTAGTGGATATAGAATGTGATTTTGCCTTTCTGTGGGGGAAAGTGCTGCCTTGTTGAAAGAACTTTGTCTGACTCCTGGAAGTCTTTGAAGTGTGATGGTGAAAGAGGAGCAAAGTGGAACAAATGCATTGAGAGAATGAAGGACATTTTTTTATTAAAAAAAGGAGAGAGGAAAAAAAAATAGCAGCAGCCTGGTAGGGAGAGGAGAGAAGAAAAGCTTTCAAAAAGAAGACTCCATATATACATAATTGCAAGCAGAATGGAGCTATATTCAAAGGAATCCACCCAGCATATAAAAATCTAATTTAAAATTATATTGCAGTTAAACAAATTTTGTCCTCATTTTGCTTTGAATACTGCTAGTTTTCAGGCTCAAACAAATTTTGTCCTCATTTTGCTTTGAATACTGCTAGTTTTCAGGCTCATTCTTTACAAATTTATTTAGTGTGAAGAAAATTTCACTCATGCCATTCCATCAGCTGTCACAGCCACTCTGAACATTATCTGCCTGTTGCCACCACAATGGATGTTCAGACATAAGTATGTGGCTGTCTGCTTTACAGTATGCAGATCACTTTGTGTCTCCAGCTGCTCTGTCCATGACAGACTGCTGTCTCTCAAGGGGACTGCAGTTTCTGTTGGATAGTAAGCAATGGTAGTACTCTACACTACATCAAGTTATAAAGCCTTAAATGAATAAAGTCATTCAGGGGATGTGAATAAAGAACTTAAAACCTAAAATTTCCAGTTTGATTTGCATTTTCCTAAATTTAAACCAAATAAAGGGGAGAGTTGTAACTGTAAGACATGCTGAGGACTCTGGACTTAAACTTTTTTATTTTAAGCTCAGGATGGCAATGCTTTCCATTAGGACTCAAATGCCAGGAGGAACCACAGAGTAATAATGCTAGACAAGTAGTAGCAGGAAGTGGCAATGAGAGTAAAGTGAAACTTTGGTTCAGATTGGTATTAGCTATCAAAATAATGTGCTTATATATCTATGTAGCTTGAGTTACGGGAATAGGTTTTAATGGACCATTTCCATACATCCAGTACAATACATACATACAGTTGACTGTGATTCCAGCCCTCACAGATTAAGAAACTAATTATCATAGAAGTTGGTGTTGTGAATTTTAAAGTATTTTCTTAAAACATTATGGTATTTGACAATTTATGTAGAATTTTAGAATCTCCTACTTGCTTACAGCAACAGTACCCTCAAAGCCTTCAACTTCATCTCCCAGTCATTACTACCTCAAAGTTGTTTTGTTCTTGTCTCATTTTAACTGAAGGCTTCTTATGAACAAGATTCATTATTTTTTATTACTCCTGTAAGATAATGTTATTGTGGAACATGCTTGTAAAAGAATGTGGATTTCAGGATACGAGGAAATCAAGCAGGGAAGGCTATTTATTTATAGGTAAGTTTGGGGTTTAAACCCCCCCCGCGGGGGTTTAAACGAGGCGCAACCATTGCCACCATTTTATTGGCTGTAAACAAAGCGGAGGCAACGCTTGTTTATTCCCGACTGTGGGGCTGATTGAGGTAATCCAGGGGTTCCTGGAGCACGGGGAGCAGAGGAAAAGCGAGGAGAGCCGCAAGGACCAGGCTGCTCTCGTGAGGGGGATGGTCTTGCTGGGAGGCAGAGCCACAGCAACCATGGGGATTTAATTGTCCCCCAGGGAGCAGGAGTGACCAGGAGTGCTGTGAACAGGGCCAGCAAACAGGGAGTGACATGGCACCCAGGTGTGACGCGGCACCCAGGTGTGATGCGGCAGTTCGCACAGTCAGGATGAGCAGGGAGGATGGGCAGGGAACAAGAAGTCAGAGAAGTTCCCCAGCTTCAGCTTCAACCTAGGATCAGTGTGTCCCAATGTGCAAGAAAGGAGGAAAAGGAGGTAGGAGGCCTCCATGGATGAGCAAGGATCTGCTGGGACAACTCAGGCAGAAAGCAGCCATCTATGAGAGGTGGAAACAGGGGCTGACTTCTTGGGAAGAGTATAGGAATATTGCCAGGGTATGCAGGGGTGCAACTAGGAAGGCTAGTGCCCTTCGAGAATTAAATTTAGCCAGGGAAGTTTAGGACAGTAATAAGGCATTTTTCAAGTACATCAGCAGAAGGATGGTGAGGGGTAATGTGGGCCCACTGCTAAACACTGAGAGTGTCCTGATGTCTGAGGATGCAGAGAAGGCTGAAGCACTGAATGCCTTCTTTGCTTCAGTCTTTACAGCCAAGGTTGACCCTTGGGAAGCCCAGTGTGGCAAGAATAACAGGATGCCGAGGACAGAAGAATACTAGCCCTGGGTGGAAGAGGAAGAGGTTAAAGACTTGTTGGCCAAGCTTAAGGCTCATAAGTCAATGGGTCCTGATGGGATACATCCTAGAGTGCTGAGAGAGCTGGCTGTTGTGATTGCTAAGACTCTCCATCATTTTTGAACAGTCATGGAGGACAGACAAGGTGCCTGAGGACTGGAGAAATGTCAATGTCACTCCAGTCTTCAAAAAGGGCAAGACAGATGACCGAGGAAACTATAGGCCAGTCAGCCTCACCTCCATCCCTGGAAAAGTGATGGAACAACTCATCCTGAATGTTATCACTGAACATATGAAGGATAAGATGGTTTTCAGGCGGAGTCAACATGGCTTTACCAAGGGGAAATACTGTTTGACCAACTTGATATCCTTCTATGAGTGCATAACTGGCTGGCTAGATGAGGGGAGAGCAGTGGATGTCATCTACCTTGACTTCAGCAAGACTTTTGACACTATCTTCCATAACATCCTCACTAGAAAGCTCAGGCAGTGTGGCTTGGATGAGTGGACAGTGAGAAGGATAGAGAGCTGGCTGAATGACAGAGCGCAGAGGGTGGTGATCAATGGCACAGAGTCGAGTTGGATGCCTGTGGCCAGTGGAGTTCCACAGGGATCGGTTCTGGGACCAGTCTTGTTCAAGGTTTTCATCAACGACCTAGATGAGAGAATAGAGTGTACCTTCAGCAAGTTTGCTGATGACACCAAACTGGGAAGACTGGCTGACTCCCCAGAAGGCTGTGCTGCCATTCAGTGGGATCTCGACATGTTCCTATGCGGCCTTATCTAGGTACCCTGCTTCTGCAGGTGAGATGGACTAGATGATCTCTACAAATCCTTTCTAATCCCTACCATTCTATGATTCTATGATTCTAAGTGCTGGAGCAATGATTCTGTATACATTCTGTATATCCTGTATGTATATATACTGTATACAGACATATATTCTGTATACAGACTAGGCTCAAGATAGCTCTGCAATATCCAAATGACAGCAACACTTTTTAAGTCAGGCATTTCTGCAGAAGGAAGATTTAGAGTGCCCACTGAAGAAAGACAGAGTGAAGTCTGAATATGGTCTCAGACATATTCTGGTTTGAAAAAGCTGCATGTATCCCTAGAACGACGAATCTGTTCAGAGACCAATCCTCTGAAGGAAGACTTTTGTAGTACCCCAAATACATTTGCTGCATGAGTCAGAAAGCAAAATCTCTTGGAGTTCTAAAGCACAGGCAGAAAGATTGCATCCCTAAATTGAACATATGTATTACAACACATTATTCATTTTCTCTTACTAAATCTTTTACCAGTTTTAAAGAAATTTTCAGGGTATGTGATACATGAGGTGTTATGGCAATACTTAAAATCAAAGTAGTAGCAGTGCAGTATCCAGCACTGCAATATAAAATTTGGCAGATGTAGGAAACTTGATGTGCAATTTGTCCTCTGGAATGATATGGGTAGGTTTTGGTAACGGAAAATGTTACTATTGTGTTGGCATCTTCTGTTGAGGAATTCTAGCCAGAAGCCTTAAGGAATGCATCAGTGTAAGGTTAGTAACATCCTTTATTTGCCTGCTTACTGGTTAAATTACATTATATTCTTTGGTATCTTCCTAGAACAGTTCATTACTTGAGATATCTTCTTGAAACAGGGTTTGAAATGGTGATAGCATAAACATTTTCAAAACGTGGTCACTTTCCTTTCTATACAGCTAGCTGATGGATATTTTTTGTTTAATAGATCACCTAAAATTACTGCTGCAACACCAAAGAGAAAGAAGCAGGAGTATATTCACTCATTCTGCTGCAGTCTGTATTTCATGGAAATATGTACACAATGAGCACTGATGTCAGTGACCATGTACTATGTCCATAAGGCTTTTCCTCTTAATTTGCCTCAGCACTGAATACTTCAACAGCTTGAACAAGGAAAGAGGAAAAATGCAGGAGGAAACATAGCAGATTTATGCTATTGTTGCTGCTGCAGAGAGATGAAGACTTCAAGGAGTGGTAGTTTGATGACACTTTGATTATCAGGAAAACAAAAAAATCTATTTTCTTGTTAGAATATTTTCCTATAAAACTTAATGGGATTAAATAAATGGCATTTTCTATGGGGTTTTTTTTCCCCTTTTTCTTGTTTTTTCACATATTACAGGTAAACTACAAACCATTACATTCTGCCTAACAGGAGGAAGTAAAAAATTGAAAAGTTGACACCAGTTGTGAACTAACATTATGGAATAACAAAAGTGCATATTTAGCTATGGATTTGTTTCTTTTTGGGTACAAAACTCCATGTTTTTGTGTGGTTTTTTTTTTTCTGAGAAAGAAGAGAACATTTTTTTTGTTAAGAAAGCTTTGAAGACCTTCTGTTTAAAAACAAGTGTTTAAACTATAACACAGTATCAATTAAGCCATATTCAAACCTTCTGATGTTTTGTTTGAGGATGTCGTGGTTTGGCCCAGCTAGCACAACAGCACCACGACAGTTTCTCGCTCGATGCCCCCATTCACCCCTACCCTCGTTAAGATGGCGGAGGACCCAGTGAAATGGGAGTAAAAAGATAAGCAAGATTGTTGTGGATTGAGACAAGGGCAGGGAGGGCTCACTGCCAATTATGGTTCTGGGCAAAACAGACTCTAGTACTCGACTTAGAGAGGAAAGTAGGAAAGTTTATTCTACAAGAAACAGAACAGAATAAAAGCAAAAAGGGAGTAGGATGATGAGAAAATTACAACCAGCACTTTAAGATCTCCCTCCCCCATCCCTCCTTTCTTCCCGGGCCCAGCTCACTGCTCCCGATATCTCTACCTCCTCCCCCCTCAACGGCTCAGGGGGGCAGGGAGTGGGGGATGTGGTCAGTCTCTCACAGATGGGCTCTGCCGCTTCTGTCTTCTCAGATGAGGATGACTCCTGGCATTCTTCCCCTGCTCCAACACGGGGTTCCTCCCCCGGAACACAGTCCTTAACAAACTTCTCTGGTGTGGGTTGTTCCCAGCAGCTGCGGCTTCTGCAGATACAGGTTCCCTCACACGGGACACAGTCCTTGGTGAATATCTCTGACGTGGATTCTTCACCGCGGTTGCAGTTTCTGCAGTTGCAAGGTCCCTCTCTCGGGACAAGGCCTCTTCTGGGCATAAGTTTAATGAGCTGCTTTGTCATGGGCTCCTCCCCACAGTTGCAGCTGTGGATATTGGGTCCCTTCCTCGGGACAGGGCCTGCTCCGGCCATAGTGATAAAGGGCCCCTCCTTCGGGACAAGGCCTCCTCCTGCCAAAATCACTGTCCCTGGCTCGGGGCCTTTAATGAAGTGAATCGCTGCCCCTGGTCCGGGGTCAGCTTTAGCAAAATGAGTCTCTGCCCCTGATGCGGGCTCATTATCAAAATGAGTCTGTACCGCTGATGCGGGGTCTTTAAAGAAATGAAAATAAATCTCAGCTTCACCAGTTCTCTCCATAGAATGCAGGGGAGTCTCTGCTACAGTACACCTCCACCCTTTCATCACTGACCTTGGAGTCCGCATGGTTGTTTCTCTCACCGTTCCTACTCCTTGCACCACCACCAGCCAGAAGAAGAGAAGAAGGGGCAGAAGAAGGAGAAGAAGATGGAGGAAGACACCTCCCCTTCCGGCTTCTTCTTAAAAAGTGATCGTGGAGGCGTCTAATTGGCTCAGCCCCAGAAGTGAGCCTTTTCTGAGCTGGGGAGAGTTGTGAGCAACTTCTTGCAGGAGCCATCTTTGCAGCCCCTTCCCCCATACCAGAAAAGGCTGTCATGTCAAACCATGACAGAGGATTTCAGGGGTTTGTGGGTTCCACACCCATAAGCAAGAATAAAGTCAGGTTTTTAATCACCCTTTTGAAGCCAGTCTTGCTGTATTCTTTGAAGAACAGAGTTTACTAGTTTTATTTGGAGTTTAGTTTGTGATAAGCTACATAAAGTAGTGATATTCTGAAAGAGTTACAATAAGATGTTATCATAATTGTTAATAAGAAAATTGCTAAAGTAGCAACCCACTTCTTGCACAGAGAAGAAATAACCATGATTGGGAAGAGTAAGTTGGGTCAGAGCAGAATGCTGTTAGTCTATAGTTAATATCCCTCCAATAATTGCACTTTTACAAAGGAGTTTGAGACTCATAAGGAAAAATATGTGTTACAAAGGTACAGTGTCTAAACTCTCTAGTTTATTAGCATACATCGAGACTCTGCACATCATGTCACTTTGTGCTATGGTAAAAATTATACCCTATATTCAGCCTCAAAAAAACACACAGACTCTACACTTAAATGCTGGACAAGAATTCTTACCATGTGCATTAGAGGTGGTAGAAAAGCTTTGCAATTACTAGTCATCCTTTTGATAGTGTTTTTATGGTAAATATGAAGAACCTAGAATCCTTTGATATATTCCAAGCCCAGATATGTTTGAAAACAAACATTTGCAAACATTTTTTAGAGATTCTTGTTCTTGCCCTAATTATTCCTCAAATTTATAAAGGTTATTCCCACAAACACACTTCCAGCCAGGAGTATTCCTATTTTCAAAGTGCTCCAACATCTTCAGATACAGGTTAACATAGCCTATAGCTCTTCTGTGGGGTGGTTTTGACATGTCACAGTTCTGGTGTCATAATATCCAAACTGAGGATTTGTTGCAGAATGTTTTTCATCCCTTCTAGTCACCATACCATCTTTTTCTTTCCATAGAAATCAAAATCTTTCCAGAAATTGAGGGTATACACCTGGATCTCAATCTCATTGTGAAATTATGTCATAGTTGTAGAAAATAGTCTAGTTAAGGGGTATTCCCCAGACCCTCAGGAAAAAAAAAACCCCAATCATAGACTAGCAGGCTCATGCATTTTTCTAAAGGAAAAAAAAAAAAAGGAAGAAAGAATAGCCCAGTAATACAAATGACCTCTCTTGATTTTGGAAATAAGAAATGTTTTCTATAGTCCACAAACGATTTCAGAGAAAAGTTGCACTTTTCAGTAACATTATCTTTTTACTTGAAACAGAGAGCAATTTTATATTAAAGTTTGTGTCCAATGTTAAAAAGCCTCCTGAGAAACTTTTTTTGTCATGTTGTCAGCGTGAAAGACAAAGTATTCTGAAAACTGGGTTAGGAAATGACATCTCCAACAATATCCATCTATTTTGCCTCTGATAAGCCCTTTGAGAGGACTTGACCCAGAAGATCAATACAATGACAAATCACTGAGATATACAAATCTTGCTTACTGTTACTCATGTACTGAAAAGTCAAAGCACCCTACTCCATAATAACCATTACAGATATGGTCAGGAAAGCATATCTCATTATCAGTGCTCACCTGAGAAAATACCTCAACTAAAAATGTCTGCAGGAAGCAATAAGTGGCAGTGACATTTATCATTTACATTTACACAGTTATTAATTGTTATTCTTTTAAATTTTTTGGTAGATTTGGTATCTCCTAGCAAGATAATAATGATCACTTGATTTTCAAGTTTGATGGAAATGATCACCTAGATATCTCTTATGAGCTACAGATGTCAGGTATTTCTTTACTGTTTTGTGTTTACTTTTTAGCTGTTTAATTTCTAATGCTAGAAGACATCAATATCTCTGTTGAAGTGAAACACATTGGACTTATTATTTTTATGATTGTTATTTCTTACATTTTCATGTGCATCATGCTATATTTAGTTATATATTACCTATTTTGAAAGCAAACCATTTTATATGCAGATTTAAGGTAATGAGCATTCAACTTTATAAATTGTTCTGGTATCCTGTAGCTTCTCAATAATAATATGCTCTTGCATTCCAGCAGAGAAGGATGGATTACAGGTTTTTCAATTTGCATCAGGCATATTAATTGCAGAGTAGGATTTCCACATAAAATATCAATGTACTGGAACAAGCTGTTAATGTACCAGAATGTGAACACTTATATTCATTTACTGAGATTTAAATGCAATCTTCTTTTTCATACATCTGAAAAACTTTTTTTTTTTTTAAAGTCTGTTAATGAGAACGTAACCAATGTTTTTTGAAAATCTTAATTAATTTGTTAATAGTGCTTTCCTAGTCATTGTACTGGCAAACAACACAACAAGCCATTAGGGGAAGAAAATAATTTCCAGGATATGGAAAAACTTTAGAGCAGCTTTTAAGAGACATGCCGTGGAAGATCAACTTTATGTTGAAGTAGCAAGCAAAGAACCATTGAGCTCAAGTTTTACATTTTTTCAGCCTAGGAGAAATGAGATTCCTAGACTAACAAAAGTGTACTTGGAAGTAAAGTTTAGCTGGGAATTTGCAAAGTTATTATATTGATATAGAATAACAAGTTTATGGTTAATGTTTTATCTGATTCATTTACATTTAACATAGAATCCAAGAAATATGTTTTAGTAGGCATTAATAACATCAAACAATTTTGCTGTATAGAGAAAAAAAAATTTTTTTTCAGAGCACAAAAGTAAATACCAAACAAAATGTCATTTTTATGACTTTTAACAGTGCAAAGGTGTTGTTTACAATGCTTATATTATTTATTTTGTTATTTATACACCTGAGCAAGCATATAGTTTGTTAATTTTCCAAAACTAGATTATAATTGCATTAAATTATGCTGTTTTCAAGACAAATTAATACACTTTTCATTTATACTGCTTTGTTTTATGACTTCTCTGTTTCAAACTGATATTTATTGGGCCTTCAGCATTACACTTAGGGAAGAGTGGAAATACCACCCATATAATCCAACAAGAGGCCTGATTCATTTTGTGTCTGAAGCAATCATTGTAGTCTTACAAAGCTGAAATGCGTTTTCTTTGCAATCTTCACAGGAGAAAAAAAAAGCCAATATCATCCTTACTAGTTCAAAGTAAAATTCCACTTTTTAATTTATTTTTACTCCCATTTATAATTTTTAGTTTTCTTCCTTAGTTTGTTACCGTTTTGCAACTAGCTTGACTTTACATATAAAAGTGGAATTGAATTTTTGATAGGATATAAAGCCAATCAATATCTTCCCAGCCCTATCAATCCCAGCTGAACTTGTGACAACTGATTTAGTGTGAGAACCAGATCCAAGGAACCTTGCAAAGCCTGTTTTCTTAGGCTTCTAATGGTTCCAGGGCAATCAGAAAACGTTCCTTCCTATCTCACACACGGGGGGAGTTAGTTGCCATCTGTTTAAGATCCCAGTGGAAACACCTGCCTAGGGTTTCTCTCTAAATATGCAGGGCTGTACTTGTTATGCACAGATATTCTTTATGTAGCTTCCTACAGATCATCAATAGTGAATAATGAAGAGAGAGATATTAAATTCTGCCTTTTAGATTCTGTACTCAAGACTGTAGTGAAGTTTTGTCCCCTTGGGATCTTAATGCTTGAATTTTCACTTGAAGAACTTTAAAGTGCTCAGTATCTTTCTTTTAAAGAAATGACCTGGATTAATGATTTAAAAGTTCAGCTACTGACAGATGAAATGATGACTGCAGTAAAAGTCTACTGGTTGCAGTACTTGTCCTGAAACAATCCTTGTTATTGCCTCAAAATATTCATATCCTTGCTGTCCAACCCTTCATATAGATTTTATAGAATTCCCTTCCAGCTGGAACTATTCTATTCTATTCTATTCTATTCTATTCTATTCTATTCTATTCTATTCTATTCATCAGTGAACATCTTGGATACGGGATAAATACTCATCTTCTAGAGGAAGTGGAAACTGCAACCATACGTTTACTGTGTGTGAGTTGGTGCAATGAGAACACTTTCCAGTTCAAGTCTCTCAGCTGAGTTGAATAGCTGTATGAATAATTGATAATAACCAAGCTTAGGGTTGGGTGATATCCTAAGCTACTCAATTCCCTCAAGAAAAAATAGAAATGGGGAAGTGCTCATGTCATAAATTGACTTTACTAATCTTTATCATAGGAAGTTCATAGGTTTCAGATTGTTCCTAGCATGCAAAGATTTAAATTAAAGCACTTAATTGTTATTGTAATTCCTTTTTCCTATTAAATAGTCTAATATTTCTACATTTTATTGCTTTCTGTATATTTATACTGAGATTGAAACCTAATTATATTATATATGGTTCTAAATCTTTAGTCTTCAGTGTGTTTAATTGATGTGTATTTCAAAATCAAAACCTGGTTGAGTACTTACTGGAGTGACAACAGAAATGCAGATCAGAATTCAGTGAGCTCCCATAAATTTTGCTGAAATCAGTTAAGTTCTAAAGAGATACAGGTAGTAGATTTAATAGCCTTAGGCATATGTAATGATCTTGTAGTAACCATTGTTTTAAGCTTCCATAAAGAAAACCTAAAGCCAAAAAGTATGTCAGCTCAGTACTTTTCATTTTACTCATAAAATATAATCTTAGCTGTATTTTATTATGTATATAAATGAACAGTAATTTCTGAAAAGCTTGCCAGGCATTGCCTGTGAACTCGTCCTAGCAGGCATCCTAAACAGAAAAGGAACCTGAATACAGGGGAAATAACAGTTCTGGGAGCTTCAGTATGGTCCTTGTTGCCAGGGAAACCTCTTCTTTGTCTCTACGTGTTCAGAATGACTGCCACATTAGACAGTGATCATCACTTTACACTTAAGGAATAAAAAAAAAAGGAAAAGGAAAAGCTAACAGATCTTCAAATCTTTAAGACAATACCAAGAATGAATAGGAGTAATCTTAAGTAATCTATGTGTAATTATAATAATAATGTTTTTTGAGAGTAAATTGGTACCCAGGCTGCTTCATTCCACATTTATCTACAGATGAAGGAATGAACAGTTCTTGATTGTCTTTTACTGAGTTTAAAAAAATAAATAAATAAAAAAGGATAAAGAATGTAAACAATAGAACTGGACCATTTCTTGTTTTGTGTGCAATAATTTAAATATTGCAAAACATCTATTTAATAAGGTCATTTAGCTTATTCAGCTGCCTGAGACATTGCTTTAGGGTTGCTGCAGCAGATTTTATTGATGGAGTCAGAGGCATAAAATGGCAAGGAAAAATCTATAGAAGGTGTATTTCTACTCTTATCATAAAGATGATTGGTGAAAAAATAATGAAAAAGGGAAAATATATAGTGACAAGAGAGTTACTTTATGTTAACTACTATATTTTAATCAAGATACTAAAACCAGTGCCACATAAACATCTGAAATGCAGAAGAACTGTATTTCTGCAGAGGATGCAGTTTCAAAGCATTACTCATTGGTAATACAACTATGAACCCAAGGTCCCTCAGGAGCTCCACTCCTGCCCTTGACTGATGAGAAAAACCTTTAAAAACAGGGTCAGAGCTTAACCTCCTGCCTCTGTGGCTTATAAATATCAACAAAGGGAAGAGATTTTAAAATCATCATGCCCACAACTCCATTCTGTGAGATGAAAAATTAAATCCAAATCATAGGTGAAACAGTTAAATGCCTAATTTCTTGACTCATATTTATGAAGAGTGAAAGCAATCCAGCTACAATTATTTTTTCAACTGTGCCAGATGTGAAACCATCACATCTGAGTAGTTAGGTGCAAAAACAAGAGCGTGTCTGAACAGGTGGTCTGAGGTAACTGGTTACTTTCCAAGAGTATAAAGAAATGACACAAGCTAGATTTACATGCACTTGGAGACATTTTCCTTCTTATTCAGTGATAACCTATAATGAATATCTGACTGTTGCCTAAGGAACAGTATTTAAATTATATTTTTTTCTTAAGAATGCTTTTCACATGACAAATATTTCTGTGGAATTTTTTTCTCCTCTCTGTGATAGCATTATTAATTTAGGACATACAGATTACAGCAAGAGGAAAAGAGCAAAGAAATGACAGAGTGTAATCACCTACCCACTATATGGGTAGAACATACATATACTTACTCTCCTTGGAAAGTAGTTATTTTCAGTTCCATGGTGAAATGCTCGCAAAATGTAAAGAAAGACAAGTCACTACTGAGATATTTTTTTCCAAATAGGGACCTGAGGCAGAGAAATCTATTCTGGAGGTCACAGGTAAGCTTTTCTTTTTTTATGGCACCCTTTTAAACACTTACACATAGAAAAGAACTAGACAAAAATACTTAAAATCAATTTGCAAAGTAAAAATGAACAGCAAGAAAGATACCAGAATTATTGTTTGAAGTAGACCTCATATGCAAGATTTGAAGCTACTGTTCTTTGTACTGCTGACTTAATAACAACTTTTGGTAAATACAGAGAAAGTGAATGATTCCTCTTGGCTTCCCTTTTGAGCAAATACATACAAGGACACCAAGGTTTTAAGAAGAAGATTAGAAAACACAGAATGAATTTTACTGCATAAACATGTGAGTCAGGATAGCTGTGAGAAAAGGTAATTAATTAGAAGATACAGTTATAAATGGGTAGAAGTTATTGTAATCATTCTATTTTGCTATGATAGTTTACTGGAACCAAGCTGGAAACTCTAGGACTTCAGTGTGAGCCACATTTCAAAGTCCTATTCATGTTTCAAGTACCAGATTTTTTCCTAAGTTAGTCTCTACTGACATAATTTCTTGATTGCATTTCTCTACTGATATCATTTTTTGATTGCATTAACTGACCTAAAATGTAAAATCCTGTGTCTCTTCGTTTTTGAAGAGGAGTTTGGAAAGAATATTGAAGAGATTTCAGTAACTTACTGATCTCTCAGTGCAGAAAGAGAAAATGTTTAAGAAAAAATGTATATACTTTTCAGTCTCAAATATTTTACAGAAATACAAGGTATGTTTTCTTACAGAAATGCACAAAAAAGACAGAAATTCAAAGGCAACTTTTGATCCAACATAGTTTTTAAGCTTATATATTAATTTTAACCTTCATACGAACTAGTTGCTAACACCTAATTACTAAAAAATGCAAAAGTTGCACTGCTTTTATGGTTCAGGGTCTTGCTTTAAAGAAGCAAAAACTCTTTCTTATGCACTTTGTAAAACTTCATATCAGTTAATTCAAAATAGATTATTTTTCAATATACCAAACTGTAAAGGTATCTAACAGCTCACATTATTTTATATGCAGTCTTGTGAGACTCAAGGAAAAAGTGCTATCAGATTTTATGCCCATTAAACATTACATGTGCAGTATGCAATCCCTATCACCATCATCGAATCAGAAAATTCCAGAACTAAAACTATATGCAGCTCTATTTGGAGGTAGAAGTCCAAGATGGAAAAAGGCATTTATATAGACTGCAAAATCCTAGACAACTCCAGGCAAAAGCCCTAAGTCATCACACAGCCCAGAAATTGATGTTTGCACCTACAAGTAATATTTTCAATATAAAAGAAAATAAGCAAAAGGTTTGAACCTTTCAGAGTGATTAAGGTCAGATTGTATATTATAGATAACCAATATCCTTGCAAGATCCTTGGTCCTATGAAGCAGCATGTATCTTGCTCTCTGATCTCAGCATACCTTGAAGGCCATTGCAAGGGTGAAAGCAGCAGATTAGCTTCATCTTTATCCTGTTTTTCTTTTTCAAATGTGACAATGTGCATCCTTTGGATAACCAACTAGAAACACTAAACACTGTGGAAGATGTAATTCCTAGTTCTCGTACAAATCTCATACAGGAAAAGGAGTGACTTAATCTGTTTAAGGTATATACAAAGAAGAAAGGCACAGGTCTCACATTTTAGTTGATGTTACCAGAACATGACGGGTGTCCATGTTGCTTTCTTGTGTTAAAGGCATACGCACACCTTCTGGCTCAAGTACGTGCATTGACAAGTGCACTCAATGAAGAGAATCTTGTATTTGAGTCAAGTGAGAAAATTGCAGTCTGTTGTCTCTACACTGCTTCTCAATTTGATGAATGATATCAACAAAAACACTCTCTCAAAGCTGGAAAGAGAAATGAGAAAAGTAAAGTAGAAATTGGGCTGCCAAGTGCTGATTATCTTACTAGAGACCCCAAATTACACTCTTTGAATACTTTGAATATAACTTGACGTTTAAAGGAAGTATTCTCATCAGTCAATTGATATTTGTAAACACCACGTTTTCATTGCAAAATGAATATCACTGACTGCTCTCACACCAATTTGGTACTGACAGAGCTATAAAAGTATCCTTTCTAAGTGTTCAGCCTTGGGATATACTGTTTGCACAGTGTAACGGTAGTTCCTGTCTCAGTATAATATAGATTAAAAATCTAGAACAGACTTCAAAGATTATTTTTAGGTTTTTGTTTCTTATCTCTTGTCTCTTCATGCTTTTTCCTTTGAAATTAACTCAAGAATAACATTGCATGCCTACTTGTGGCTGGTATTTCAGGTATATTAAAGAATACTTGAAAGGATGCAATAAGACACTTTCCCTGAATTAGAAATTTTTGCTATACTTGCATTGACATTGCAAATGAAAGATAAAAAAACAAACTCAACAAAACCCCAAGGCATTAACCTGTTGGTAGCAACCTATCATTGTCAGTCACATCAAGGCAGAAAGCAGCCCTGACACTTCCATGAATGCTCCAGCCATGGTAAACAGGAGGTGGCAGTTCTAGTCTTTAATCCAATATGTTGCAGTGTTATAAAACAGCAGTAACTAGGTGGGGAAGACATTTCCACAATATGCAAGCTAAATAACTTTTCCAAGGCTCACAAGATCTGCTTTGTCTTTAATCCTTTTTTTTTTGCAGGAGGCTAAAAACTGTTACAGAAAGAAAAAATAAAAAAAGCTGCTTTCTGACAGATCAGTATTGGTAGTATAATAGAGACTCAAAAGCTATTTGCACCGAATCTGAGGCTTTTTTCTTTTTATTTTTTTTTTTCAGTGTGAAACCACATAAAACTGTATTTAGGGCTTTAAATGGAAAGAAAATATCTTTACTGATTTTGTACTCTCTCTCCTGCATTAATTTCACAAATCTTTCTTAGATCATAAAATGTTTTGATTCTCTAACACTGAAATTCCTCTTAAAATGAAATTAACACACTCCTCCAGTATTTGACAGGGTGAAAGCTAGCAGGAGTAGACTTAAAATCCAAGACCATTGTATTTTTGTTTCTATTGCCTTTCTGAGATGCCTTTCATTTGCTAAGATGACATCGCTTTATCATCAAAGTAACTTCAAGATGAAACCTCCTCTGCCAGCTCTAGATATGAGACCATCGAACCCCATATTAAAATACCCTATCATAGAGATGACTGATAGCAAAGTAGAGCCACTCTGAAAGTCTTTCACCACAGAAAGATAAGGAGCAGAACAGGAGAGGTAAGAGTGTGTGGAGACAGTCTGTCATCTAAGAGAAATAATACAAATAAGCATTATATTCACCACTTTTTAATTCAGATCTGTGTCTGATCATGAAAAATGTCAGGAACCACAGCAGAAATATGTTGAACATCTATGTTGAGAATGTATTGAGAGCCTGGAAACAAGGTGGAGGTGAGAACTGCTAAAATCACTCCACATTCAGAATCATGCAGGGTAGCACATATCTACAAGGTGCTTGTGTCCATGAAACTGTATAATGTAATTACCAAACCAATCTTTTCTCTGAAGAGGCTTGGGATGCTTCATTCTGATCAAAACATTTTTACCTTTCTGATATTCCGTCTACATCTCTGTAAGTAACTTCACTTGGAGTAGAACAACTGCTTTGTATCATGGTGTATCATGGGACTCACCATCTTGGCCACAGATAACAAATATCCTTCTTTTCCTATCCTATCATCCAGTGGGAAATCCTGTAGTCAGAGATTCAGTGGTGTACATTAATTTTCACAGGGACATACAGGACATCTCTAACTCAATTGCCTTACATCTTCACAACTGAATATGAACAATTACAGAAAGATAAGACACAAGTCTGATATTATTAATCAAAGAGGCACATACTCTGTCATGTTTCACAATAGGAGATTCCAGATCATTCTTGTAGCTGTGGAGAAGAATAAAAGTGATAAAGCCAGTACTGAACTGAGGAAGATATCTGGTTATAATTCTGGAAGTACTGATGATGTAGGAAGGTAGTACAGAGGTATTGACAAATATCATTCTTCCATGATCTTTCTGAGAGATTTAGGAAGCATTTTAAGGATTTGGGTACAATGAAGTTCCTGTAGTTTAATTACTGTGTATCACCTGAGCCATGGTAAGAGTTCCCAAGAGTGAATTTTGGCCAAAATCAAGTGCAAAACACTGCTTACCTTCTTTAACGTCCCAACCTAACTATAACTTAATTGCATTTACTGAGCACTAGAGGAGAACAGATGAACATATCAGTACTTCTGCACATAGTATCTCAGACTGTTAATGTTAATTTATTATATATATATATATAAATATAAATTAACATGTTAATCTGACATGATATCTAAATTTCCTTGGATTATTTCCTAAAACAAGTAGTAAAGCAGGGTAAAATCATCACTGCATATCCTAACTTAGGGGGATATCTGGCAAACCAAACTTCTCACACAGAAAAAGATCTCTTGGTAAGAGCTAAGAAACTGTGAAAAGATTCACAGATGTTCGGGATATAAAACAAAAAAAGGAACACTACTCAGGTTCCTAAAGTTCTTTTCTAAGGAGAGGTAGATACTTTCGTGCTTGCTGCAAAAAATTCTCATTTTAAGGTTTGAATTTTCTTGCATTAAGTTATTTTCATAATCTCCCTCTAAATAACAGCAATCTGCAGCTGCACCATTCACAAGGAACAACATATTCCTGACACATTGAAGACATTTGGAGCCGGAACTTGAATTCCCCTATGGATGTGCAAAACCCAGACATCATGAGGTATCCCAAGATATGTTTATTTCTAGTGATGCCACTAAAAATTGTATAACTTCTGCGTAACTATTCCAGTTTTCCTAGGACTACAATCTCAATGAATCCCCATGTTTCATATACTTGACAGGTGCCTTGAAGAGTGACCTAGAGACTGCATTTTTTTTCCTCCTTTCTCACACATTTATATCCTTTTGTGCAAAAACAATAGCTCCATCTCTAACAATCCTTCATCTTTGAAAATCAGTTAGCATTTGGGAGATGAGGACTCAAATTTCTCTTGCTATGTAAACATTGGATGCTAATCTTTCACACAAAAGTTCCAGGAAGCTCATGGTAGCATGCAGGCACCCATACAGGTAGCTTGTGTTCTGAGCAGAAAAACACAACACAGCACTCCTGCCAAGAAGGTCGATTTGCCTCTTCTGAGAATCACATATTGAATATTTTGAAGTCTAGCAGTGGTTGTGATAGGTCAGTGGTTATGATAGCTATGTAATCTTGCATATATCCACTAGGAAAGGAGTACAAATGAGACAGAGGAAAAAAATGAGACAGAGAACAATGTGGTCCCTGAAATGCAGTTCTGAGACTATGAAGTAGGTGGTGTGGTATCTATGACACCTTCTGAAATCAGATTTAGAAAGCTCTTATTAAAGCTAGATTTGCAAACTGTCTGAATAGTTTCAGTGGGAATATTGAGGAATAAGCTTAGGTGTGTGGTTAAATACCTTAAACAAATGAAGGAACACAATATATCAACTCCATTAGACTTTTAAAATATTTGAAAAAAGCTTAGAAAGAAATATAAAGTCTCAGACACAAAAACAAGTTGCTGAAGGCTACAAAGCTACTGCATATCAGATGAGGCACTCTCAACTGTTCACGTGAATTCTCTTTCATTGCAGATGTGACTAAATCAGATTATCCCAATTTTGCAAGAGTAGAAGGCCACACATTGACAAGAGAGGTGCAGGGAGGAGAAGAAACAAAAATGGAGTGGAAAAAAGAGAAATGGAGGGATGGGAAGAAGGAAACTACCTGTCATCAAGAACAAAATAACAGAAAAATGTCAAATATAAAACAATGGTTTCTGGCAGCAGAAAGACAGATGTATGAAAAGCACTAATCTAAACAAACAAAAGAAAAATGGCATGGAATTCAAGGGGGTGAATTCTACATTAAAACTTGGATAGTCTAAGAAAACTACATATGTTTCTGCCCTTTTACCATATCAGTATTTGTAAAATGCAACTGATTTTACCTGAATTTCTCTTTTCTCTCAACAGCAAATATGAAAACTTTAGTCTTAATTTACTCATTTTCAATACTCCTAGAATTTCATACACAATATGCAGATTTTCCCAATAAATTTTCAGAGATATTTTCTTCTGCAAAAAATAAAAAAATAAAGAAAGTTTTTTCTTTTTCCTTTTTTTTCATTCTCTAAACAATATAGGCATATAGATGCATATTGCCCTCCACTGTCTTTTTGATCTTACCCGTTACATTCTTCTCATTTTTGTCACCAGTTTTTTGTTATGAGTATTACAGTTCCATGACTCATCAGAAAGGCATAATCATACCAATTCCTTCTCAGTGTCCTCTACTCTTCTTTAAATATAAAGGCTTTGCCTGATGCCAAACTACCAAATATATTTTATTCCCTGTATATTATAATAAAAGACAAAACTGCCTTTCCTTACTTCCATCAAGAGGAAGAAACAAACTTGAACCTTTCTTTTGCTTTACCTCTCAAATGTTGATATCATTTCTAACTATCCTAACACCTTCCCTTCTTGTGAAGAGTTTGTTACTAATTGTTTTGCTAAATAAATCAGATCATGGTCTAAATAAAATTTTCCTGATAAAATGAAAATTTTAAGCAGAAGACATTCTTCAAGGAAGTTTTTGGACTTTCTGTTTAAAAAAAGTCACAGGTAGTGAGTCTGTGATAAAAAAATAACCCAAGACCTGTAAGCAACTCTTAATCACGAGCTCCAAAACCTCATAAAGATGGTGGCAGATACAGAGTAATTCTTACGTTTCAGAAAAGGGCAATCAAAAATAAACATGGTAAAAGTCCAGTCAATAAATAATCTTATAAGGCTAAACCTTGCATTCATTCCTTTAAAGTCACTCATCTATGGTGCCCTCAATGATATTTTTAATGTATTATTTCTAAGTCTTTTCTTTATTATTGAGAAGGGAAATATTTTTAGCTTGCAGAGCTCCACCTATAGTTGAGATCTGATTCACCATAAATGAATAATTTCCCAGTAGACAAGAAATTACTGTGATAGGAACATTAATAATACCTCCGAATATCTACTCCCTCATTTCAGTTTTTGAAGAGTCTTACAGTTTTATGGAGAAACCTTGAAGGAACAAAAGAAGAAGGAAAAGGAAATAAGAGGTAAGGAAGGTTATTTTGTGGCTAAAGCTGGTTGAATTGCTCACTGTTTAACATTTTGTCTTTTAAATTACTACTTGAAATTACAATCTTAAATCAGTTTAAGCAAAAGGAGCTGCATCTTTTAATAGGCCTATTTTAATGGTAATTCCTCTAATGGTAATTTTTTTAAAGATGGCTAAATGACTTAGATATCACTTTGAACTTGAAAGATAACTAGATCACTAGACACCTTTCAGATGTCTTCTAAAGTCTCTGGAAAGGGTTTATGTGACCATGTAATTTTTTGAATTGCCTCCCTCCACTGTTGACATCAGAACAAGCACTAGTCTAATATAATCATCAAATTTTGAAAGTTAGCCCCGTACAAATATATCACTCAATGCATTCCTTTCATTCTACATTGAAACAATTCACACTGAATTGATATAGCTAGTAAATATTTGCATCATGATAAGTTGTTGAAAGGATTTATTCTTTTTTTTTTGTAATCTAAGAACTTAAATATCTTAATTTTGAGAAACTTTAAAATTACTTAGGTCACAGAGTCTTATTTTCAAAAATGTCTCCATCTCTGAGCAGTCTGTCCCATTGAAAGTTAGCATTCAAGTGTAATATTATTCATATATTTGATCTATTCATATTTTATCTATTCACACAGATCACAATTGTTTGATGGCAGTTTTACAAGGACTATAATGACAAATATCCAAACATAAATGTTTAATAACTCAGTTATGCTATCTCAGAAAAATAATCTGCTCAATGTATTAAAATAAGTCAAGAAATTTTTCAGTTGGGAATATAGAGGCTGTCAAGTACTTGTAAATAATTTGTAAAATACAGAATGAATTTGCTAATCACTGTAACAAATAAAGGGAGAAATACATAGAATTCAGAGATATAAGAATGTTTAGGGACATGAAAAAAATAAGAGCATGAAAAGACTTTTTTTCTGAAGGAAAAAGGAGAAATCAGAAATGTATATATAATAATGCATGATCAAAAAAATAGATGAAAAAAACAAACAAAAAAATCCATATACTATCTTGACTTTATGATACAAAACCAAAAAGATGATTAAATGGTGGAAGGCTTGAGGTAAATAAAGGGATATAGTTCTGCACCAAATGTTAAGTCACTGTGACAAATACACGGAAGAGAGTAAAATAAAGACTGGACATGCAGTTCCTAGTGTGGATCTATGTGACACTTCTAATGCAAACAGTCTGAGTGAAAGAAAGATACTGGCCCACACTGGACTAGGACTAAATAGATGCAGACGACCTCTGGCTACATACTTCTTGGTGATGGTTAGATAAAGCACTGAGTAAGACTGCATTGTAAGAGAAGGTTATATCTCACAGGTTCATGGAACTTGATTTTGCCATCTGTCTAGGATAATGAAACTCAGACCAGGACAAAAATAACTGTGAAACTATTAAAACTCTTGCTGTGTAACAACTTTTGAGACTGATGGTAAGTGGAAGAAAAAGCTATAAACACACAAAGAGAATTGTTGACACGTAACACATTATAGTGGTGGCAGTATTTAGGAAATATTCTTATGACTTACATTTCTAATTAACAGTAACTCAAAAAGTTTTGTTTCTTGATGAATTAGATATATGGAAATATAGATTTTTATCTGTTGACCATTTCCTTCTCTCCAGATGTTAATCTAAAAATTCATATTTTCACATATTAGACATTATTCAGATTTATTCAGTACAATAAAGCTCTAAAAAACAAAAAAGAAATCATTTTCAAAGTCTCCAACCATAACATGTATACCTGCATGCTTTGTAAACATATGCAGAAGGTCAGGTTTAGTTATGATATAAATTTTCTGTACAAGGCAAATGCTGTTGAGAACTTTTAAAAGATCCATTAACATCTGCTGTCTGAATCTTCATAGACTCAGTTGAGAGAGAAAATAAAAGCATTTTTGCATTATTAGATTTAGAGTAGCAGCAACTGGACCTGACTAGGTATAGACAGCATAAAAAGTTATTTAACTGTGAGCTCAGCCATGATAACCAGTTACATGAATCTGCTGAGTCCATGCCAGTTGTAGAGTGAATCTCTTTCTCTGAAATTTAGCGACAATATCACAGATAATTAATTCATTATGGTGGACTGGCTTCACAACAGTTTAATTAAGATTTCAGATCAGCCTCAGGGCTGAGTATTATTATGGCATAGATGATAATTTAAAAGTTGAATAGCATTGATCTGGACATGCTAGATTAGTCCCTTGGAAACTGTTTTCACATCTATTAAAAAACTTCATCTTTATTATAATATTTGAAAAATTCTTGCCTGATTTCCTGGCATCATGCATGCAGCAAAGGCTTTTTTTATATATGTTGGTAATGAACAAGTATTTGGAGAGAGATGCTGAACAACAGAGACCTGTAAACATAACTTTCACTGCTCAGTAACTAAGTAATAGACCAACGTAGGGAAACACAGAAGGTGTAGTATATGAAGCTTAAGATGGATAGCCACAGCACCGAGTTAAGAGAGTATTATTTAATCTTCTGATTCTAAAGTTAAAATCTCTAATGTGTGAGCCAAATGAAAAAAATGATTAAGCATCTTGATCTTAGGATATGGGTTTGAATCAGTGAAAAGTGGAAAATAATTGGACTGAGAATGAAAACGTCTCTCACTACAAACATTACTAGGACTGAATGAACTTTTATAACAGAGAGAAAGCAGAGTAACAGTTATATTCCAATCCCTGTGCATATCAGAGTGTCTGAATGGGAAGTGTCTTTTTTCCACTAGGTGACTGAAAATAGCGTGTGATGAGGCAAGAGTTTGCTGTGAAAGAGTAATAAAATGTAAACTTACAGAGAAAGTGAGCTTTTCTATTTTCACCTGTTGTTTTAATGTTTCTGAGGCTTTATTACTGGGGTACAGCTAAGAAACAATTCCCATGAGCTATTTTCTCATTTTGAGAACAGAAATTAATAATATCAAGTGTTGCAAAGAAGAAATGGTGACTAAGGCTGAGAGTTGTGAGGGCTTAAGCTTTCTTGGATCCCTCTGGGGTCAGTTGCCTTCTGAAGGCCCTTCTAGGCATTCATAATCTAGCTTTTAATTATAGTAAGAAAGCTTTCAATAGAGTTATTTGCTTTAAAGAAGAGTATGGGAGAGAAGGATGGCTTATCCTAGTCTGTCTCTCATGTCATCAACCAACTTAGAAGATAAATTCCAGTTACAGAAACTTTACTACTGGTGATACCTGAGTGAGGATTGAAAAATCCAAACAAAATAAAGAAAAAACAAACCAAAGCATCTTGGCTTTCAATCATAAGTTGATCTGGACTGACAGTTAGAATAAATTGTCCTTCCAATTGTAGACAAAACAGATATTATCTGAAAATCACTGAGAAAACAAGAATTAAACCCCATAATGTTGTTTTAGAAAGCTATATTCCAGAGCAGAACTTTAGGCAAAGATTATTCATGTTCAGATGCCTTTTTTTATTATTATTCTGTAAAAAACTTTAACTGTTTTTCCTCCTATTTTTACCCCTATTTTTGCACACAAGAAGTGGTGAATCTCTGATGAGACCAATCTGCCTGAAAGGGTAGAATGGCCCTCGAAAGGATTTGCCTGGTAAGGGTTAATCTTTTCTAAGGAAGCCTGCCTGAAAGGGTTGGCTCCTTAAACAAAGCCCCTAACTTAAGCAAAAACATCCTGTATACACAACAATGATAAGGACACCAGATGTCTTGTAGCCACGGAACATATATCACAAAAATGTAGTAAACAGTACCATAAATTTTGTAGATAACATTTGATTGATTTGTAGCATATAGAAAATATACGTACTCATATTGTTTGTTAACCTATACTGATGACCTTTGCGATATGTACTGACTATAAAAAGAGCATAAGAAGAAGCAATAAATTGTCACTTGCCCTAAGAGCAGTGGTCCGCCTGTCCTTCATCGTCCTGGAAAGAGCTGGTCTCTGACAAATGGTGCCGAAACCCGGGAAACTCGGTTGCCTTTGACCAGGGTGAGCTGCCTCCGAATCAACAGAACCGCGGTAAGGAAAAGGGGAAATAAAGGGGGGCAGAACTACTAGGAAGGTGTAAAATATAAGAAAGTAGAAATTTATCTCAGTAAAATAAAAACAAAAATCCCTTTTTTGTCTTAGATTTTCCGTTGACCAAGTCTGAGACTAAGTCTGGATCCAGCCGCACCTAAGCCCTTTCTATAAGGTGTCTTAGAAAGCAAGGGGGTCCAAACTGAACCTCGTGACTCAACGGTAGGGCTCCCTCATATTCAGCATTTACAATTTAAAATATGGGACATGTACATAGTACGGAAAGACAGCTGTTTGTAGCTATGGTCAAGACATTGTTAAAAAGTCGAAATATATCTGTAACCACCAAGCAAGTGGGTGGATTTTTAGAATTTATAGACACTGTGTGTCCTTGGTTTCCGAATAAAGGCACTATTAACTTGGAAACCTGGAATAAGGTCGGTGAAAACATTAAAAGCTATTATGCTGCTAACGGCCCTGATAAGATCCCTATAGATGCTTTTCCTTTATGGATTTTAATTAAAGAATGTTTACAAGGTGATACTGAATATGATAAATGGCAACGACAAACACGTCCTCGATCTCGTTCAGCGGATTCAGGTTTAAAACCTTCTGCTCTTACTAATCCCGATTCACAACCCTCTGCTCCACCTGAATATCCATCAATAATCAATAATGAACAAAAAGATATTCAGGAATCTAAATTTAAAAATCCCTTTCTTATGTACTCAAATACGGGAGGTAAAAAATGCCGACCGTTAAAACAAAGCAAGAGCGCCTTGAGACCTATAGAATTATCTGAAGAATTATCCTCCCATGAGGAAGCTGAATTAGAAAAAGAAGCTGCTCAGTATCATAATGAAGATGATCAAGTGTTTGTTAATACGCCTTTTAAATTGAAGAAACAGCAAACACTTTTAAAAAAGGAACCTGTTGTTTTACCAGCAATAGAAGCTGGTAGACGTCCGCCCCCTCCTGACATATACCATCAAATATCACCTCACTCACCCTTACAGTTATCATTGCTACAAGCTAAACAACAAGGTGAAGATGTAAGTGGGTTTTCAAAAATATTACATGCTTATCCTATAACATATGCTCCTCACCCTACTCAAGCCAATGTTAGAATTGCTACATATACATCCATTACATTTAAGAATCTTAAAGAATTGAAAACAGCTGCTGCTCAATATGGTGCAACTGCACCATATACTATTGCTATTCTAGAGACCATTGCAGCTGAAGTTCTTCCCCCATGGGACTGGAAAGGCTTAGCTAAAGCTACTTTACGGGAGGAGAATATTTGTTATGGCTTACAGATTTTATGGATTCCTGTTATGATTATTCTCAAAAACCACACTTTCGCCAACAAGGAATTACTCATGAAATGTTAGCTGGCACAGGACCGCATGTTGATCTGGCACAACAATTAACTTACCCTGCTGCGACATATGATGCCATTCGAGAAATTGGTTTGAAAGCCTGGAAAGGGCTACCTAGACATGGAACGTCTAGGGAAGAATTAACTAAAGTCCGACAGGGACCAGATGAACCTTATCATGATTTTGTATCTCGTTTGTTACAAACTTCATCTAGGCTCATACAAGACACCGATTCAGCTATGATTTTAGTTAAGGAATTAGCTTTTGAAAATGCTAATAATATCTGTCAATCCATATTAAGACCTTGGAAAAATAAATCAACATTAAATGACTATATCAGATTATGTTCTGATGTTAGCTCTGGATATATTCAAGGCATAGTCACTGCCGCAGCACAACAGGGCAAACCTGTTGAGCAAGTTTTAGCTGCAATGCAATTTAAGAAAAACAGAAGGGTTGCAGGCCCTCCTGGTAGCTGTTTTCATTGCGGACAAATGGGGCATCAAGTACGTCAATGTCCTAATAAAAAGACTCCAAGTAATAATGGAAAAAATCCAGGTTTATGCCCAAAATGCAAAAAGGGTAATCATTGGGCTAATGAATGCCGATCTAAATATGATAAGAACGGCAATTCCTTACAGTCGGGAAACTTCTCAATGGGCTTGCCCCGGGCCCACCCAAACAAACAGGGGATGTATCCTGTGCAGGTGCAAACCTCAGAGCACCAGCTGAACAATCCATTTCACAACTCCACCGAGCCACCAGTCATAGTGCCGGACTGGACCTGTGTTCCTCCTCCCACTTCGTATTAACACCTGAAATGGGGGCACAAGCTATCCCAACAGGGATATATGGCCCATTACCTGCGGGAACATGCGGTTTGGTATTGGGACGAAGTAGTCTGAGCATGAAAGGATTGCGAGTTATACCAGGACTAATTGATTGTGATTATGAAGGAGAGTTAAAAGTTATGTTACAATCTGAAACTTCTGTCTTTAATCTACCTGCAGGAACAAAGATTGCACAGTTGCTTTTAATTCCTTATGTTTCATCTATAGGAAAAGCTCATTCCCACATTCGGGGAACAGGCGGTTTTGGATCTACTGACGTTTATCTTTTACAGCCCATCAATCATCAGAGACCTGAACTTCAGTTAACAATTGATGGTAAAAATTTTACAGGACTCTTGGACACCGGAGCAGATGTATCGGTAATGACTTTAAAACAATGGCCAAAAGAATGGCCTTTACAGCATGCTTCAGCTGATCTAAAAGGAATTGGAGTTGCAAATTTGCCTCTTCAAAGCTGTAAGTTGTTAAGTTGGACAGACAAAGAGGGACACTCTGGTACCATTCAACCATATGTACTAGAAAGCTTGCCTCTTAACCTCTGGGGCCGAGATATCTTGACACAAATGGGTGCATACCTTTATACGCCTAGCAGTTAATCTGATAAATTTATCAGTAACTATGTATGCAGATAAAATCTGTTGGAAATCAGATCATCCTGTTTGGGTTGATCAATGGCCTCTAACTAAAGAAAAATTGCAAGCTGCTCGTCAATTAGTAGTGGAACAATTACAATTAGGTCATATAGAACCTTCCACATCACCATGGAACTCACCTATTTTTGTTATAAAAAAGAAATCGGGGAAATGGCGACTTCTCCAAGACTTGAGAGAAGTCAATAAAACAATGTGTACCATGGGAGCGTTACAACCTGGTCTACCCAGTCCTATTGCCATTCCTCAAAATTTTGAAAAAATAATTATTGACTTAAAAGATTGTTTTTACACTATCCCCTTACATCCAGATGACAAATGTCGATTTGCTTTTAGCATTCCATCCATAAATTTTAGTGAACCTATGGAACGCTACCAATGGAAAGTATTGCCTCAAGGAATGGCTAATAGTCCTACTCTTTGTCAAAAATTTGTTCATGAAAGTATAAAAGCGACTAGACAACAATTTCCTGATGTTCTTTGTATCCATTATATGGATGATATCCTTTTAGCAGCCTCATCTATCGATAAGTTGCAACATGCTTATGCTCATATTGAACAGATGTTAACTAAACATGGTTTGAAAATAGCACAAGAAAAGGTACAAAAATCATATCCTTTTCAATATTTGGGGTTTCAACTATATCCTAAATCTTTTATGCCACAAAAAATTGCCATACAAACAAATTCTTTAAAAACCTTGAATGATTTTCAAAAACTTTTGGGAGACATTAATTGGCTCAGATCTTTTCTTAAGTTAACAACAGCCGATTTGCATCCTCTTTTTAAAATACTTGAGGGAAACCCTGATCCTACCTCTCCTCGCAAGTTAACAGAAGAGGGAAAACAAGCTCTTCGATTGGTTGAAAAGGCCATAGAAAATGCTCAATTACAATATGCAGACATAACAAAGTCTTTCTTTTTATATATCTTGCCTACAGTAATGACTCCTACAGGAGTCTTGTATCAAGATGGTGTTCTGTGTTGGATACATGGATCTCACTCTGCAAAAGGAGTTCTTGTTTCATATCCTCAAAAGATAGCAGAACGAATTAAACAAGGACGAAAGTTATGTATTACTCATCTTGGGAGAGAACCGGCAGTAATTGGAATTCCATACACACCTGCTCAAATTACTTGGCTGATGGCCACTGTAGACGATTTTGCTGTAGCCTTAGCTGCTTTTCCTGGAGAAATAACACAAAAGTTCCCTTCTGATAAAATTCTTAGTTTTGCTACCTATCATTCTTTAGCTTTTTCTAGGGTCGTTAAAGGAGCCCCTATAACAGGAGCATTGACTGTTTTTACAGATGGATCATCTAATGGACAAGCAGTTTTGTATACTCCTACAGACCAATTTGTTTGGAAATTAGAGAATGTTTCTGCACAAATGACTGAATTATATGCAATTTATCAAGCACTGTTGAAATTTTCTGAGCCTTTGAATATCTATTCTGACAGTTGTTACATTGTCACTTCATTACAATTTTTAGAAACAGTTCCTGTCATAGCTTCTAAAGTTTCTTTTATACAACGATATTTTGGTCTGATTCAATCTCTCTTAATAATAAGAGATGCACCTCTTTTTGTAGGACACATTCGTAGTCACTCTAAATTACCTGGACCTTTGAGTCACGGCAACAATCAGGCTGATTTGTTAACTCGTTTTACTGTTGCTACTGTTGCAGAAGCCCAGCGTTTGCACTCTCTGCATCACTTACCTGCAGCTACTCTACAACGTATGTGCCATATCTCTCGAGAACAAGCTAGAGAAATTGTTCGAACATGTTCTTCATGTGTTTCTTTTTTACCAATTCCTCATTATGGAGTTAATCCTCGAGGTCTTTTACCTAATGATCTCTGGCAGATGGATGTTACTCATTATCCTTCTTTTGGCCGCCTCTCTTATATCCATGTAACCCTTGATACCTTTTCTCATTTTGCAGTAGCCACTCCTTTGTCTGGAGAATCAACCGCACAAGTAATTTCACATTTGTTACACTGTTTTTCAGTCTTAGGTATACCAAAGACTATCAAGACAGATAATGGCCCAGCATATACTAGTGCTAAATTTTCAAAATTTTGTGCTCATTTTTCTATAACACATAAAACAGGGATTCCTTATAATCCACAGGGTCAAGGCATGATTGAACGCTTTAACCTTACTCTGAAGACACAATTAAAGAAATTAAAAACGGGGACATGGGGGATTAAGGACACTCCTTTGTCTTTGTTAAATCATGCTCTTTTTGTTTTAAACTTTTTTACTCTCGATGCAGCTGGCCTTTCGGCTGCTGATCGTCATTGGCAATCCCCAGCTCAGCAGAAACCTGCAGTATTATGGAAAGATCCTATTGATGGATCCACGAGAGGCCCTGACCCGGTTCTATTATGGGGTAGAGGGTATGTTTGTATTTTCCCAACAGATGAGCCTGTACCTCGGTGGATTCCAGAACGCTGTGTTCGACATGCCAAAAACGAAAATAGGCAAGCTCCGAAAGAGGTTTCAACGCCTGATGCTGATACCACAACAACCTCGACCACAACAACATGATTTTAACTATTGGTCATCATTACAGATCTTTGCTTATTGGCTTAGCATAATATGGAATAATGCCAACTCTTCAATTAACTTAAAACAATTGCATGGAGAAATTCTCTCTCTACAAAATACAGAAAAATTGCAGTTGCCTCTCGCCCAACGTGCTCATGATTTTGTTAGTGTTTTAAAAGCTTCTTTTCCATCCTTATCTTCATTTTATAAAGGAATCTATTGCCTTATAGGAGCAACTTTATGCATAATTGTCCTAGTTGTAGTATTACCTTGCATATTTCGTTTAATGTATGATATGATAAAACAAACGAGTATAAAAACTAAAAAATTACAATTAATGGCTACACAACACGTTCCCGCTACAATACATACTGAATAAAAAGAAAAAAGGGTGAAATGATGAGACCAATCTGCCTGAAAGGGTAGAATGGCCCTCGAAAGGATTTGCCTGGTAAGGGTTAATCTTTTCTAAGGAAGCCTGCCTGAAAGGGTTGGCTCCTTAAACAAAGCCCCTAACTTAAGCAAAAACATCCTGTATACACAACAATGATAAGGACACCAGATGTCTTGTAGCCACGGAACATATATCACAAAAATGTAGTAAACAGTACCATAAATTTTGTAGATAACATTTGATTGATTTGTAGCATATAGAAAATATACGTACTCATATTGTTTGTTAACCTATACTGATGACCTTTGCGATATGTACTGACTATAAAAAGAGCATAAGAAGAAGCAATAAATTGTCACTTGCCCTAAGAGCAGTGGTCCGCCTGTCCTTCATCGTCCTGGAAAGAGCTGGTCTCTGACAAATCTCCACATTTATAATATCCCTTAAATATGGAATAGCAGTCCAAACACTGTTTAATTTTTCAGAAAATAAATCTTATTTTATATTCTAATGGAAAACTAGACTTATTACTTAATATTGCTTAACGGTATGTTAGAGAATATAAATGGTGAAGGAAAGACCATGTGAAATGTCATGTAACATCAAAAAAAGAGAGTTATTTAAGAAAAAATACAGTTTAGAAGTGTTTTTTTCTGCTATTTTTTACAAAGTAATTAAAAATTTAAGTATTCCAAGGAATAGGATTTAATTAGCTTGAGGTGTTAAGAACATGTTTATTTAAACTTAGACCTGTGCTGTTTGATAAGCTTATGGATTTGAAAATCCATAAGCATATCAAACTGGTTACGTATCTGTGTACTTGTAATACAAAATCACTTTGTAGACTATTAAGCATCTGCCCTTAATTTCATAGGGATCACACTCCAAGGAAATTCAGCCAGTAATCTATGTATAAAGCTTTGATCCTTTCCCTGATCAGGCTAACTTTCCTATTGATTCCTTATTATAATTTATTTAACATAAAAGCTATTATATAAGGTGGTTAAAGTTGCTTAATGAGGTAACCGATTAGGGAGAAATGAATTTGAGATCACTTCGAACCAGCTCTAATTTTCCCAAAGAACCAAAATTTATGACATTTGGAGTCCTGGAGGAAAAGAGTAGAGCATAGTTATTTAATTAATAGGATACTTGGGTAGAAAAGATATTTGTAACTTTGATTTTCTCATGGAACTGGAACATAAAATTAACATATTCTCTGCCTTTAGTTATGCTGTTGACATTGAGCAGAATTTGCCCCATGGCAGAGTAAAAGTCCCTCACAGTAACACAGACTAAACTTCAATTGTTTGTTATTTTTAGTATAAGGTCAGAATAAAACTTCTTAATCAAAGATATGGAGAATAGGATCGTACAGAGAAGCTGTGTTTGAAAATAAGAAAGGAAAGTTTGCTTATGGTATTCTTTATTACATCTTTTTCTGTATCTCATTTTAAAAACAATTGTATCTGATTAAATTTCACAACCTTCTTGCCCCTGAATGCATTCACATGCTTGATTTTTGATCTCTAACAAAGTAAATGAGGTCACAGCTACAAACTTTGCAATAGAATGATATGGAGAGTTAGTACAGAATAATGTTTAGAAATAAACTCTTAGTAAAATGGCTTTCAAATTTTCCACTTGTCAGCTCCTCTTGAGTGGCCTAGAATTTGTTTTATTTCATTTTCAATACAGGTACAACAAGGGCTTCAATAAGGATCCTTATCCCTGTTTTTCACACTTATTATAAACAGTCTGTGTCTCTACTATCTCGACTTGTTCTATATGCAGCTGTGTAATGGCTTTGTTATGTTGGCATAAAAGCTGTAGAGAATAGTCCTTGTTCAGTTTTCAGGGCCATTATCATGAACATGATGTAGACATTAAGACAGAAATAAAAGTTAGTTTGAATATGAATTGTATGTTTTGAAAATATCATCTCTTAGGCAGGGGGATCATTACAACCTTCATCGATAATTTATGAGAAAAATACCATTAGGATAACATTTCCATTTTTCTTCACACTCCTCTCACAAGAGCATGGAAGATCCACATTTGAAATATATTTTTTTCTTTATTTATGATGATTTAAAATGTTTGTTTCAATGTTTGAAAATTGCTCACAAAATATATAGCAGTTACAATAGAATTCTAATTATCACTGTTTGGAATACATATATAAAAAAAATTAGAACATTTTAAATGTTAATTAAGAGACGTTAAAGACTAGAACCACTACATACCTTTTTCCCTACTGAGAATCTCTCTTGAAAAAAATTGAATTTCAAGTGAGAAAAATACATCTGTAAGATATTATGTCTCAGTGTGGTTGATTTGTGCTTTGCTTCTAGAAAAGAAATATCCTAATTCTCCACTGATGCATCACTTGCCTTGCTACGCTTTTGCAATTTAGAACAATTAAATATAAAGCTGCAAATATTTAATTGTTTTCTATGCCATTTGATAGCAGAATTCCAATTCTTAATGAAACGCTGTTTTTCATTTTGTTTTGTTTTGTCCAGGAAATTAGAAAAAAAAAAAATTTTTGATCCAGCCTCTTAAGTACAAATTCATCTCTAAGATGCCAATTCAAGTTACTAAACGAGTTCAATTCGGATTGCAGATAGACTGCCATGTGCTTTTTCTGTCTAAATTGCCTGCAACGTGTCTCAACAGTTAGGGGACTGCTGCCTTTCTGCTTCCCAAGTTCCCAGTCTTGCCTTGTGATTCCATTCAGTTATGACAATTAATAAATATAATAATTGTAACAAATATAATAAGAATTAATAAAGTATTTTTCTTGTTTCTAAATGTGCTATATGTTGACAGTGACTTGCTCTTCATAATTACCACAAAAATGTCAATGTGTGGTCACTATGTTGCAAAAGGGCAATGCAGCTAGTAGCTCTAACACCTATACTGTCTCTCTAGAGGCATATAACTAATAACCAATATACAGAGAAACAACTTGACAAGCGTTAAGAACAATAAATCAAATCAGGAAGTATCTTGTCTCCTAAACATTGATTCACAGTTTTGCAGATAAAATTAATGGAGACTTTCGTGCTCAATACTCTTCAAGGTGTCCGCTTAACATCACCAAGTATCTGCATTTGAAAGCAAAGTAGGATTTGGTAGAGTTTTCTTTGGCATTTCGGTACTTTTTGGTTTTATAGTGCGTTTATGCAGGGCTCTTGAGCTATTTTTAGAGAGACACAAAGCAATGTTAATATACTAGAAGATGTTAGTAGGAGGATGTAATGTTGACAAAGGTCTCCTTGAATTTTGTATGCCAATCATGTCATCTCTCTGCTGTACTGAATCTGTTGATGTATTGGTTCTGCCAGACTTTTCTAGTCTGCTAACACTTCTTGTGGGATTAATCAGCTCCAAAACTAGCCTTTCCTGTTAGAGGAGTATTTCATCCAATGAAAAAATTGTCTGATGGCATTGTTAAGGTTAATGGGAACTTCAAGTCCCAAAGAAGAACTAAAATAAGAAGTTGTGTTTTGTGTTTTTTTCCCCTGATAAATACATTACTCAATTTTTATTGAAGTTTTAATTCTTCAGACAGTAATGCAAGCTATCTTGCAAAATTAAACTTCCAGTATTAATAAAGGTGATGAAAATCCATCCAAAGATCTCGGAGAAGTGATAACACTAGCACAATGTGTTGTATCAATGAATGTAAACTGAAACAAAATACTGACAAAAATTCAATTATCTGCTTGAATTAGTTTTACACAGGAGCATCTTTGCCAATGCGGAAGAAAACAAGACAATAGGAATCAAAGGGTTTAAAGAACTACTTTACTCAATCAGACTAGATATTTACTGCATTGCCAAAATTGAGGATCGCGTTACACAGTAATTCCATTAGTTAGCTAAAATCCTAGAGAAAAGAATAAGAAAAAAAGATTCAATATTGCTGTTGGTAATGGGAAACACTAAGGTTTAAGTAACAGTTTGTTGAATATGAGGCATAAATTCACCAGTCTATATTTTAAATAACTCTGAGGATAATTCCTTCAGAACCATACTGGACATTAACCCTATTTTAGATGACAACTAGGACCATTTTACTCAAACTAGCTTTTGAGTTTGTTATCAGTGACACCAACTGCTGCAGAAACAGTCTTTCTAACAATTCAATTTCACTTTGAATGACAAACCTATTAAAACCTATATTTAATATTTTAACAAATATTGCACTTAAAAGCAAACTTCTAATATCATTATATATATTCTGGCAAGAGAATTTCCAATTGGTCTTTAACTCCAAATAATTATTACTTTTCGAAACCTCTACCTGGATTTATCAAAAATTATAATGAATGAAAATCCTATTTGTGTTGAAGCAAGTAGAAAAAGATACAATCCACTATTACTGAAATTGATCTATATTTTCCTACATAACCATAGTCACTTAGACAAAGTTTAAACATGAGGCATGTATTTAACACTTGTGCATGGCCTGGATTACACTCAAGTGTCATCTTTAGAAACAGAATTTTGATGTTATTGATAACTACAGTTTTTAAAAAATCCTGCTTTTACATTATATTGTGTTGCATTTTGTTAAATAGAAGTATTTGAAGGGGAAATAAGGATCTAGTACATGTTATTGTTTGTTTGATACAGATACTGTCATAAACCTGAAAACCATTATAAATTACTTGCACATCTGTTTATAAATGTGAACAAGTTTTGAGGTGAAAGACTAGCTAGAAACTATACTCTTTGCTGTAGTCTAAGATAGGTTAGGGTAGTAAGTGGCTAAAGTGGCATGAGAAAGTGTAATAGTTTAAAGAATCAGGCCTGTCGCTGTACAAAAATCTGAAGTTGTTTATTTTTCCCTGCCTTTTCATAATTTCTGAATGTAGGAAATGCACCCATAACAGCATAATCACTTAAAATTTCAGGGAAGCTGGGTGGACAGCCAGCATAGCAAGGCATTTGAAACCATGTACAGTGTCTAATGTTGTCCAGCTCCATGTCTCACAGCAGGAGAAACTTTGTTTCTCCTGACCCCAGACTGGATGTACCAGCCCAAGGATAAATCTTTTATACATTTTTTCAACATCAGTTTGAGAGCATAATGAATAATCCCCTACAATGGAGCACTGCTGTCTTGATGGACACACTTATAAATATCACAGAAAGCATGTCTTAAAAATATAAATGTCACATCAAGCTGATATTTAAATACTGAATTTATCCACTAGTAAGAATCTTCTGAAAAAAGGCATAACACAACAGGAGAAAGTAGCAGAAAGAAGAATCAAATACTTAAAAGAAAATTAGGGTATATCTGGCATTTCATAAAAGTAAACATACAGATTCTTTCTAACAGAGTTGAATTCCTGTTGTGCATATTTAGGGACTTTTCGGGATCACAAAAACATATGGAAGAGTTTAAATTTTGAAAGTGTTTAATAAGTATTTGACTTAATTTATAAGATGGAATCTTGGCCTTGTAAAGGTCTATGGGAAAATTCCCTTTGATTTCAAAGGAGCTGAGTTATCAATAACTAAAATTGTCTTAGTACCTGACAGATCTGTACAGGGAATGAGGGAGAGCGAGATTTTCAGGTACAGGGTTTTTTTAGCACTGTTACTGGAAGCTGATTCAGTGTTGATTTCATACTGACCCATTTTTTCAAACAGTACTGATTGTGGAAATAAAAGCATAGAGAAGACAAATGTATTTTTGTTCCTTATATATTTAAAGTAAGATAAAAGGGTAAACACATGTGCTTACTTTCTTAAAATCATCTGTGCTATCAGTGATGTTACCAACACAGACTGCAGGACTACAGAAATGTGCAGAAATGATGAAATATTTTTAATACTCTATTTTTGGTTATTTGTTTGGTTTTATTTCTGAAACTTTTGCTTTGTTTTCAGGCTTCTGTATTTTCATTTCCCCTTCATTTGTCCAGAATAATTTAAAAACTAATTAAAAAAGTTAATTTAAAAGAACCTCAAAAATTCTTCCTCTCTCACCCAAATGGAAGCCTCTCATCCAAACTCAGATGAACAGCTCTGAATATAGAACTTTTAAATAAAAGGGCATATATAGCCCTCTTTGTACTTCCTCTTAAATGGTGTAACTTCTGCTGAAGGTGCTGTATTTTTACTTACATAGCAGCTTTTGTCATGAAGCATAATTTCATGAGGTAAAATTGGATAAAAACAGAACTAGAATATTCTTAAGAGACAATATTAAGTATGAAGTCAACTAGCCACAAAGCATCATAGGATTTAGGATTTGACACATACCTTTTATTTACAGGAACAGACTAAATCTAAAAGCTATTGTATGGAATGGTTTGAAAATTAAACAATGAAATATAATTTTTCTTCTGTATTACAAAGCAATCAAACGTATTTAGTGAGTTGTTTGGTTAACATTATGAAGAGAGATTTAAAAATTTTTTGTTCAGAAAAAAATAGCAACACTACATGTTTCTATTTTCTTTAACACAGATTTTTTTTTAATCTAATTTAACTTTGGCAGGGTAAAACGGATCATTAAAACTTTAATCTTTATAAATGGCTACTTTTTTTTTTTTTTTTTCTAAATTAGTGTTTGTCTTGCTTTCTTGCTATTTAGGTAGGGTCTTATCCACACTATGACATATTGTGATGAATATTCCACACTATTTTCACATAAGTACGCAGATCTTGATTTTCTGAAAAATAAACAATTTAAATATTAAACAGATTGTAAATGAGACAATTTCAGATAACTAAATAATTTAGCCCAATTTCTCCAGTGAAGACATGAGTCATTTTCTTCAGGAGTGCAGGGGTTTAAATGTGGGGAGAAGGTGAAGTAATGTAATGTAAGGTGATGTAATGAACAGCAGACAGTGATGGGTTATGAAAGACTAACTCGGGCTGTTCTCTCTTCAAAAGGGTGTTCAATTAACTGTTGCAGTGTATTCTTTACCTCTAGTTATCTTAAACTTCTGGGTTTATTAGAAACCTCACCTGAATCATGGAATAGTAAAGCATGTACTGGTAAAACGGATATTTTTATTTCCTATGTCATTAGTGTGCATAATCATAAAAGGCAGGTACATAAATATTCTTGCAGTTAGAATTCAAATGAGCAGAACTAATTTGTTTCCCTTTTCACATAAAAATTATAAACTCTCTGAGATTTTTTCTTTTTTAATTTCAACTGGTTTTGTTGTACTTACACATTTGTATCATTATTCTCACAATATTTCTGTTTTATTGTATTTTTGAAATTAGTCACTAACTGCAAGGTCACAGGAACATTTGGAATCTTAATGATAGTTGATATAAAATATACATATGAAAATATAACTGAATTAAGCACAAGACTTTCTTTTCTGATATTTTCTAGTTAGCTTTTTTTTGATGGGAACCTATGGATAGAAGCACTTGATTTCAGTTGACTTTGGAGGACTATTGCATGTTGACCTTTTTATTTAATTTAAACATTTTGGTGGACTGAAAGTTAGTAGTTAGAATCTTGTATGAACTTAGTCCCTTGTTCAGCAAGCACATTTTAGACTGTCCTGAACATTTTTTGTCATGAATCATATAGGAAAAGAGAACAAAGCAGTTAGGAATGATAATCTACGTTACCAGTTGCTAAGAAGAAGCATTTAGGTTAAAGTTCATTAATGTGTGGAAATTCCCTTCCTGAAAAAAAAAAAAAAGAAGAAAGAAAACTACTATTATCCTTGCTTAAAGAAATGGACCCAAAGCAATTGTTGTAGGAGTCAAATGTATAAATATTTTCCTTAAAAAACATTTTTCCTTTAGAATCAAATACAGTATTCCCTTTTCTTCCTCTTGTCTAATTCTGTTATAGTTAATTTAATTTGAACAGGAATATTATATCACAGATTTCTGTAGCTGTGCTAACAAAGATAAATGGAAGTAGGAATTTCAATAAAACTTTGCAAACAATTCCATTATAGCTTGTCAAATACACATAACCTCAATTGTAAGTTGCTTCATTTATATGTCAGTTTTGTCAACATCACTGACTAAAAGTATGAACTCTTACATTCAATCTCTGCACAAAAGAATAAATTCACAATTCAAATATAAAGCTTTTAACTACATTTTTAACTCTGTAATTTCTTACTGTCATACAAAATTTTATACCAAGAAAAGAAGAATTTCTGGAAAAATCTGAAGGACAACATATTTTATTTGAATATTAATAATCTATTCTAACAGAACAGAGTAAAAAACTTACTTAGTTTTGTTTCTTCTTTTTACATTATTTTCATGTGAATTGCGACAGGCAATTAAAAGATATTAACTCTGATTATAGATCATTTCTACTATGTTCATTATGCTACTGTGTTTACAACTATCTAAAAACGATGAGGCTTGTGTTTGTGGGAATTGAGTTATAAGGTGTTGGTTTTCACATCTTTTATGGCCATCATACTCAAGTTCACGTGTGCATAGGGCATTCTTATTTAAAAATGCACTAGCCTACACTGGAAGCAGAGGTAGTATTATAGAAAGTGTACAAGGAAACATGCAGCCTAGAGTCACAGATAACCTGGCAAAACCCTGGTGTTCTCTTCATTCTTGTGTTTCTGCTTGGGAATCAGTTTGTGGGTTTCAGAGAGAGAATCATTTACTTGACTAGGTAAAAGAATGTGCTTAAAAACTGACAGTATGAATTACTATTTTCGCATTTAATCTGCTTTTATATATCTTTGTCGGTTCTATAAAAACTATGAAACAAACAATCAAGCCAGTCACCATAAATACAAACCACTGTCAATTATTAATCAAGCTCAGATGTGGAATTGAATTCAATAATTCATCGAATTAATACATGCAACAATCAAATCATTAAGTCAGTACAAGATGCAATCAAGTCTTACAAGTCTTAGCATAGGAACTGAATTAGATTGTTCAATCCTTATTCCCAGTAGAAGTAATCTTCTAAATTTTCCTTAATATAAAAATCCAGATTTATTTAACAATCAGTCCTCAGGTCAAATTGGGCTTTTAGTTTTCCTGAAAATGGCTCGTGTAGGACACCACTCTGCTCCTCCTCATTTCTTATTCTCATTCGGTCTTTTTTCTACAGTCCCAAGTCTCTAAAAGTCAATTGTTCATACATTTCTCCTTACAGAAGTAAACTAGATTCTTTGACAGTTCAAGTAAACACCTAAAGGTAAAACACTACTGGGGTCTACTAAGCAGAACTTTAGCTACCTAGAGCTAGGAAATTATTCTTACTGTATTCCCAAAGGATAAGGATTCTTCCTTATAGGAAGGAAGGATGAAGAAATATATGTGTTTTAAGAAAATGTGTGATATAATACTTTAAACATGAGAAAATCAGAAGCAAGGCCTAAAATCTTTGTGCTTTGTGACATCTCAAGGCAGATGATATTAGAGTCTGTGTTGTAGCTGAGGAACAAAGGAAAGGCAAAATGTATGTTCCCTTTGATGATTAAGGGTGTGTGATATTTACTAAGTAACTTTACTGTTCCTGCCTTAGACAGGAGGAGAATATGTTTCTGTGGGTAAAATAATCAATTAAAAAAAAACCAAACTCTTGGCGATGAGTTTGATAAGATGATTTGGAGGAATAGATAACAGATATTAGAGATTAATATTTTAAAGGAACACAGTAAATCCAAAAGACTTACTCTGACAAATATAAAATTAGCCTCATTTGGGATATGCTTGATTTTAGCGTGTTCACATCATCATTAATGTAAACATTTTTGGTGTCATATAGATGGGAACTCAAGGGAACACCTGTTGAGAAACAGAACTCTGAGTAAGCTGTGGTGGAAATATTCTGCTCTTACAGGAATTAAATCTAAAATGGGTGCTTATAATGTAGTTTCATTTTTTCTATTTCAAACTTTATATGGTAATTTTTTATTGCTTATAGGTAAAAGCCAATCCATGTCTTATGTAGTTTAGTGAATTATACTGAGAGTAATCTACATAATTATCTTGCTATAATTGGTGTCTATTACTCTGTTTTATTTCTTTTAGAAACTGTTAGCTTTATTAACACCACAATTTTCATGCCATTGAATGTGTTAGAATATCTACATTTCTTTGCAGTTAAATACGTGTAAGTTTAAGACATTGCTTATTCAAAATCACATGATATCAGCTAATCACCAACTTTCTATGGCAGAATGTTTATAACTTACTGAGAATTATTGTTTCACTTTAGTCTTCTGTAGCTATTATTATGATACAAAAATATTACTCTTCTAATAAGCTAAAATCCTACCTACCGAGTTGCACATCCTTTTTCTTCCATCTATAGAAGAAGACTTCTAATAATTCATTATCCAAACAATAATCTCCTATATTAGAAGTTGGGCTTCCAACAAATATATCTGACACCTGTTTTTGTAGACAAGCTACACTTTCTCCATGACATGAACAGATGTAAGGTCACTGAATGTTACAATCTAAGCAACAGGAGACTGCATTGCTATGCTGCCCAGTCTGTTAGAAATCAAAGCTGAGAGATGATGTCCAAGATATTAGCATTTAGAGTGAGCTAAAAACGTCACATAGTTCCCAATGAGGTCTGTTCATGTCCCTCAAGTTTTCCTCCGCATATGCAAGGGACCCACCACGTGTTTCCAATTCTGTCTTTATGATCTTTCACAAAAACAAGACAGAGATACCATTTTAAACAGAATTAGATCATATGTTCTAATTGTTGTGTAAATAGGAAGTCTTAAAGTATAGACAGTTTGAAAAATCCTCTCTCTGGAAGCTCTTTAAGTTATCAGACAGAGAGACTACATGTAATCTGTTTCCAAAAAGTATTAAGACCAATAGGACCTACCTTTTCTTTACAGAAAATGTTCCAGAATTTTAGCTGAAAATATTTTAAACCCTGTGACTTGAATTAGAAACAATAAATAAATTTGTCCTTACTACCAAACATATCTATAAAGAAATGTTACAAAATACTCCTGAATAATTGTGATTATAAAGCCACTAGAGTAATTATTTTTTTTCCCATAAAACATGTCTAAATAGAAATAAATTCAAGGCATGTGTGATCTGCTTGTGGAAAAGCCTTGAACAGAAGGAGAGGTTAACATTTTTAGCTAAATTATGCATTGCAAATGGCTCATTCAGTTTTGTTTCATTTGCATAAGTGGCCCTGGTTCAAAAACTCATTGATTGCAATGGAAACAATTTCACTGGATTTTTTTTTTTTTTTTTTTTCCAGAAAGCCACCCTATATAGGGGTCAGAACTGTAGGATAAAGGGAATAATAGCACAAAGTGTCCTTTTAATGATCACTTTCATATTCTTAACTAACATGACAACATACCTGTTTTTGTAAATTAATTTCTGACTGCCTAGAATAAAGAAGTTAGAAGTTTACTGAAAAAGAAACAATTTCAGCTTGCAGATAGAAACCCTCACTACTAAGACCTGATGCTTTGTCTCTTTATGATATGTTTTATAAGAAGTACTTCTCTGCCTAGTAGTCTACGAATAAGTTTTTATTTCAGGAATGTTGAAGAAAAAAAAGTATAAGCCAAGTCACCATTAGCTTGGTGACTTTGCTTCTCTTTAGGGAAGCGATAATCATTTGCCCAGAGGTTTGCAGCAATAGGCTCTGAGTTAAGGAGTGAGGAAAGAGAAGACTAATAAAACAATTGTTGTGATTTTTGTGGATTATTTTAAAAAAATTGTATCTTTTATCAACATTATTTAGTCAGCACTGTTTAAAAATTGTTAATAGTAAGCTGATTAGTCTGATGTAAAACATCAGTCACTGAATACAAAGCTCACCAAAGTAGTAAGTGATAGGTTATGTAACAAGTATAAAAAAAGTCAAGCAGTAACTCAAATGTCTATTATTTCTCACTCAGTCAAATAAATCAGGAAATGTTACAGCCTGACTTAAGCAACGAATTGCAGAGTTTTATCTTTATTTCATTAACTGACTACAACATAAGTGAAATAAACCGATTCATAATTTTCATCTACTTAAGAGCTATGAATGGGATTTTTTTTAATTAATTATTGTTTAAAACGGATTCTTCCATAGAGCTGTTTTGAGATGTAGACCTCTACAGAGATAAGTCCTACAGGTACCTGTTTTTATTTTGACTTCTTTGCTTACACTGAGTTGTTGCATAATCAGCTGCTGGTCATGATGGATAATTTTGCTGCCAATATGGTCACAGTTAATGAAAATAAGAGAACATTGTCAAGGCTCATAAAGATTTATGAGGCAATAAGGAGCCTAGAGTGCAGGGGTTAAAAAAACCCCAGCTTAGCTAGCATGCTAATTCTGACAAATAATTATCCATTGTGAAGTAATTGTTATCTCTGATGTAGGTCCTATGCAGAAACATTGATTGAAATATCAATTTGGAATTTATAACTTGGAAAATGCTTTTTTTTTCTTTGTATTTTTCTTAACAATATCCATTGGTTTTGTAGTTTTCTATATGTTACTGCGATTAATTAAAAACCCCTCATAGATGGATTCAGTTCAGTTATATTCAAAAAAAGAAACTTTGATGCAGTTTTAGACATCAAAAGATTTTCATTTCTGACTGAGAAATGCAAACTTGCAAGGAACTTAACATTTGTGTATAGGAGTAGAGTTATTTGCACATGCCTTGTTTCCCAAATTAGGTACAAAATCGTCAGCAGCAACCAAATTTCTGTGAGCATAACTGAATCCTTGATCTAATTGAGATATTTTTACTGACAGAATCATGACCAAATATTCTCGAGGAATTACTGCAGTCATTATCCACATTTATAAATGAACAAAAGGATATTTCTGTGGGTTAGAAGAATAATCTAGGATTTAGGAGCTTCTCATTGTGCTTTTGTCCACAGAGACCTTTTAGGTAACCTTGGAAAAAATCATTGACAGCTTTCAGGTATCATTGCTTTAAACCCACAAAATCAGCACTTTCTTGTCTAAAAAGAGTTTGAGAAGGATTAATGTATTAAAAAAGTTGACTAATACAGTTAATATAACAGGAATTTCTATCTTAGAACTACTGGAGGCTGAGATATTCAGAAAAAAAAAGTGTTTAAACTTCAACTAAATGCATTAAAAAGACATTATGATTATTCACTAAATGTTACCATAACTTGAGCATTAAGTCGATTATATTGATTGTCACTGTAACAGTGTAAGGATATAAATAAGGTAAAGCTTGTAGGAAGATATAGTATCTTTTTTTAGATCAATTGATATAGCTTGAGAGGCAAGCTTTTTGTTCCATAAGCACTTCTCCTATTAGAAATTAAAAAAGCAATCTTCAAAGCTAAGTACAAGTTTTAGAACGAACACTGTGAATGTAAAAAGATATGTTAATCAGACTATCTGAAAGAAAAGAGTTGATGCCAAAATTCTTTTAAAGGAAAAAGATGAGATGAATTACCATGATCCATGAAACAATTATCTCTAGGGTTTATGGTTTTGGAGAGCAGATGATGTTTTTCCAGCCTAATCTTGTGGAGGCTGTTTGGTTTTTGGTTTTGGCTTAGAATTCTCTTAAGAATGAATACTGAGATGACAGAGGTGAGGTAACTGAGGATTGGTGGGTTTTTTTGAGATGTTCTCTTCCCGATGATTAGGTCACTAAGAGAATATTAAGACATTTTCTAAACAAGCTTATTCTGATATATGGCATTTTTTAATGGCATGCCACTAATTTCCATGTTTATATCCATTGACATACTTGCGTATATTGCTGTTATAGTCAGGTTTGATTTGGTGCCTGATCTGGGAAATTTTCTTTTCTGAGGATAAATTCAGTTCTGAAGCAAAGAGACCGATTGAAGACCAGTTGCTGGGAAGGGGGTTTTTTTGTTTTTTGTTTTTTTTCCAGACAGGACCTTTGTCTTAATTGCTCAGTGATTCTAGGGTCCAGAATGAGTAAATAATGTAGAAAAGTGCGAGTTCATTGCTTGTTTTCTCTGTGTTCTGAAGTCACTACTAGGTATTTGGGCTTTTCTCTATAAAAGTCTGCTAGCTGGATAAAAATCTCATCTAGATTATTGAGATGGGGATCACAACTATGTTCCCTTGAACACACACAGGTATTTTCTCAAGGGCCTCTTTAAGATTTAATATATTAACATAACAGTTTCACAGTTAGTATATATGTAATACCTATCAATCACAAGGCCTTTTCCTATATATTGTGGTATAACCTTTTTATGATAAAGTCAATACGAAGAAAACCCCAAAATCCTCTCCACATATGAGTACTGTGCTTATTTGCACAGAAGAACTCAGAGAGAGCAGGTGTTCAATTCAGTCAACATTTTGCTAAATGAGGTGCAAACGAGCAAGTTATCCCAATATTCTCTAACTCATAGATATTACAGACTATACACACTGCTACTAAATGAAACATTGAGCATTTCAATCAGATTTTCCTCTGATCTCTTAGCTCTGTTTAGCTTAGATCTTTCCACTACTAGGGCAGTTTCATATTCTGTGAAATTATTGAAATGAAAATTTTACCTTAACTTGTAAAGCCATGAAGAACCGCTTACTCTATATCACAATTTTTATATCAAGTAATGCTATAGCAACAGCTATAAAAGACATATCAGGAAAACTTACCTGATGACTTATCACACCCAGATGTCATTAATTTGAAAAGAAGACTAAATTACCATCTGAACAAAAGCTGTTGCAGCAAGATTTGGGACTATATTCCCTGATAGGAATCAAGAAAAGCAGTGGAAGAAGAAGGATGAGCTGAAACCACAGGAAGCTCCATTTATTATATTTTCCTTTCTCCCACCCTCCTTTATATTCCTCTCTCTTTAAGTGTATTTATTTATGGAACACCTGATTCCCTTATATTCTCAGCATAATAGGACATATATGTAAGAAGGTTTAGGTTTAAAGCTTACTACTTAAATCCTACTCTTGCTGAACAATCAGCAGTATATATTTTAAAATGTGAATTGTTATTTCCTCAGGTAATATTTTTATGTATGATGTTTGTCAGTTGTGTACTTTACACTTTTTACTACTTAGTTTTAGAAAAACTAAGCCAAAACTGCTGGAAGCTCAATGGCCATTGTTATGAGATGGCAATGAAAATTTTATTAAACTTTAATTTATTCAGTCAGTTACATGAGATAAATTTCCACATGGAAATGACAGACTAACATGAATAGAGAATTGGCAATATGTCACTGAATTTGTTCTATTTTCTGTAAGACTAAGGGTACCCAGACAACTGTCCTGGTTTGGGCTAGGATAGAGTTAACTTTGATGAGGAAGTAGGAAGGGGCACAGCATGGGCAGCTGACCCGGGCTGGCCAACAGGTATTTGATACCATACTGACATCATGCCCAGTACATATAGGCAGGGAGGTAGTCGCGGGCAGGGCTTTGGGAGCGCGGACTCAGCTGCCGGTTGGGAGCGGTCGTGTCGGGTCCTGGGCGGTGAGCAGCTGTGGCACACACCATTCCTTTTGTATATCCCCTCATTTACTGTTAAAACTGTTTTTTCCTGAACTTGTTTCTTCTTATTGTTGTTCTATTACACTGTTCTTATTTCAACCTTCGCGGGTTTTTCCCCTTTTTGTCTGGTTCCCCTCCCTGCTCCACTCAATAAAACATACAGAAAGCCAAATATAAAAACCAACCCAACAAACAAAACAGCTTCTGTTGAATGTAATTCCAGAAGCACTGACTTCAAGATGGTTGCATCTGTTTCTGAAGGCTCTGTGCTTGCAAATTACTTCAGATTTTTTGTTTCCTTCATTTTTTATTTTTTTTTTAACAAATGGAGGGATATTCAGGTTTCCAAATTACAGACTTCTGTATCATTTCAGATACTCTGAAGCATTCATAATTTCCTTACAAAGTTAACGGATATGTCACTGGACCTATAGGAGACACATGTCTTTTTGAGACAGTTGCTGAAAGCTAAGTGGAACACTTAGCTGTTTAAACAGACTCTAGACATCAATGTTTAAGCTACTAAAGTCCACCATAGATTTTTAACTACTAAACATCTTATAATTTCTTACTAAAATTTACATTTAATTGTTTTGTTCTTCATGTTTTCCAAGCATCTTCCCTTCTGTTTTCTCCTGATTTTCTCTAATATGATGAATTATTTTAAAAATGTGTCATCCCAAAATATTCCAGCTGAGACCTACCATACTTCGTAGAATGAACTGTTTCTCAAATATGCAAAATATTCACTATTTAGTATGTGATCTATTCCAAAAGAACTCGCTACTCCTAATACTACAATGTCACAAGTATTAAGTATCCAGTCCATTTCCTAGGTTGTAAGACTTGAGTGGGGAGACACTGTGATAGAACTTATTTTAATATTCTGTCCTTTTCATTCAGCTAAGGGGTCAGTAAACCATGGTTTCATCTCCACTATTTTTCTTCATTTTGCTTATGATATACTAGACTGAAAAAGACTTTTGAGGAAAAAAATATAGCACACATACTACCTTGCTACCAGAGCAGTAACCTCATCTATAAAAGGAAGATAGGCTTGCTAAAAGCTTCTTACTTAACTGAATTAATATCAGTTTTTGTGAATGTTTCAATGTTATCTCCTAGGTGCCCAGAAGTTGATCATTTGTTTGTTTGTCATCTGTTTGTTTGAAGGCGTTTTCCTCTCTCCCACACCCAACCAAATGGACTGATTAGTAGATAGTACTGCATTCTCATTTTTTCCCATTGGCTGAAATCTTAAGGTGTTCCTATGAGATCTGGATCACCTGAGACCAGAATCAAACCCATCTGTTTCAGGGCCCTGGTTTAGTGATAACAAGAGTAACAAATAGTATCTAACCTACATAAAGGACTGTGGTAGTTTGAGCCTGGCTGGATGCCAGGTGCCCACCACACCGCTTTACCCCCCACCTCCTCAGCAAGCCAGGGAAGGGGAGAAAATAAGATGGGAATCTCGTGGGTTGAGATAAAAGCAGTTTAATAAATAAGCAGCAAAGCCGCGCGCGCGGGAAGCAAAGCAGAAGCAGATAAGCTGTTACTCTCTACTTCCCATCAGCAGCGATGTCTGGCCACCTCCCGAGAAGCAGGGCTTCAGTACGCGTAGCGGTTGCTTTTGGAAGGCCAGAAATGAATCTCGCCTCCCCTTCCTGCTCCTTTCCCCCAGTTTATATTACTGAGCTGACGTCATATGGTATGGAATATCTCCTTGGTCAGCCTGGGTCAGCTGTCCTGGCCATAGACCCTCCCAAGATCATGCCCACTCACAGCTATTGGTGAAGGTGGGGGAAGGAATGCTGGAGGGACAGCCCCGATGTTGTGCAAGCGGTAGTCATAATATTGATATCAACAGTAAGCACAGCACTGCAGGAGCTGCTGTGGAAAATCACTACCGTCCCAGACCCACTACAAGAGCATCAAATATAGTAACTCTGGATGTAACTGAAGTGACAGACCAATGAAAAGAGAGAAAGACGTAAATGTATGTCCACAAATTGTATGTGTATGTATAAGGGGAAAAAAAGGAGAGGAAAAAAAAGAACCATCATGAACACAGTATTCTTCTCAGTGAAGTACTCCTAATATTTATAACTTGATGGAACATCTGCCTGCCTGTTAAGATGGACTTCTGGCTGCCCTGGTGGCCTCCATCTTGCCTCACTCCCTGCTTGAGGCTGCTTGAACAGGCTCTGTCCGGTTAGCCCCTCAACGAACATTTCCTGCAATGCCCAGCTCTCTGGCCCAGGTACACTGCTGGCTGAGAATGAAACTTCCACATGGGATTTAAGCAAAAGCTTAAATGTCGTAGCAATAATTTTGATGTTACTTTATATCTGAGCTTCTATCTGAATAAATGAGACTAAGTGGTGTGAACATAAGATTCTGGTGGGATGTTTTTGTTTGTGTGGGGTTTTTTTGTTTGTTTTTTGGGGATTTTTTTCTTAACAGCAGGTGTTGATAAATTTGAAAGGAAATATAATCAGTGAGTCAAAGTAGATAATTAGCTCACTCAGCTATACAAAGGAAAATCTAGGTTAAAGTTTTGTCTATTTTCTCAATAAAAGTTGAGTGACCTAAATAAAAGTTGTGTCTTCTGATGCTTCATTTCCTGTTGGAATCCTTTTTGCAAATTAGTAATTGCATACTCTTAGGAAAAAAAATAATTCCTACTTGAAAAGTTAAAATAGTCTAGAGATTCCGCTAGCGACAAAAGTTTGTTTAAAATGGGTTTATTTGTCCTAGCAAATACAGATTTTAGTATTTCTCTCCTTTAAAAATCGGTAACAGAAAAATTGCCAGAAGAGACTTGATTGGTCTTAATAGCTGTGAATTTTAACAGATAGAGGCAGAGAACATATTCTAATATACTATAATGTTCTATCATAATCATTATCTGCAAACATAGAAAGGAACATTATAAAGTCCCATAGGGGGAAAAAAGGTAGCTAGATCCTGCATAGTCTTACGTCCTGTAGACTTAGGTTAGACCTAAAACAACCGTTAGTATAAAAAAGAGATGTTCTTCTAGAAGGCTAGTCATTACTACAACTGCAATCTTAACAGGATTTGGGCATTTATGTTTTACTAGTTTTCTCTATAATGAATACCATGTATTTTGTTAATGTCACACTTCTTTCTTTCAAAATTTAATTGTCCTTTATTTATAAGTCTCTTCAATGCATTAATCATTGAATGAAAAATGTTAAAACAATGGGAATTTCTTACAAGACAAAATAATATGCCAACATCTTGAAAAAGGCAGTGGCTTCCCTATGGTACTTAGGTTCTGTTTTAATTATTCTCTACAATACTGTTTAATAACATTGATTAGATGGATTGATAATTCAAATACATTTTTTTTCAAAAACTGGAATTTACTGTACTGCTACTACTATGTACTCTGCTTCAGGAAGACAAGATTTGCACATACTGAAAACATTCTGAAAACACAATATGACTGAGACATAAAGCTTTTGCTTAGATATTAGATTCATTTAAAGCTAGAGTCTTATTTTGATTTACTCCTCCCTTGGGCATTAATCTTTGCTAATCTTAATTCTTTCAGAATCTGTAAAACTGAATAGGCATTCTTCAATCTCCCTTTTGGATCTCATTAAAGAATTAATTACTTTTAAGATTTTTGCTACTATTTATTACACATTTTTTTAAACAATCTATAGTTAAGTAAACTTCAGCAGCTCTGGAATCCAATGACATGAAGCAAAAAATATATGGTTTCTCCATAAACCATAGTTTACTTGAAAATGTGTAAAAAACCACTTCTCTACTCACGATCTAGGAAAAAGCACAGATTCTGTAGAGATAGTTGATACAAACATTTTTTTGTTGGCACTTTCAGAAGTGGAGATGACACTTAGGAATAAGTATATAAAAAAGTACAGAAACAAACAATACTGCATATCACATTTCTTTTCATACTTTCTCCTATATTTCTGCAAAGATTAACGACTTCTTTAAGTAGCAAAATGACTATTTGGTTTAGTATATTTTATGTGTAAAATGAAAGTGTTATGTTTTTTTAAATAATCTCTTCTGAGGGAAAGAAACTGGATTTCATATTCTCTCCTAGTTTGTTTTCTGACTTTGGCACTACAAAGTAAACAGAACCTCACATTTGACAGCTGGAACCTAATCCTAGTGTTATATACATGTCTGACTGTTAAACTTCTCCAAATATCTATATTCAATATTTTTTACAATAAGTATTACCATTATACTTCTAAGATATTTCTTTGGCTTTCAAGCAAATGTTTTCCTTGTATATCTTACTTGTGTTTTAAAGTTTAATATTGGAAATTTCCTTGAGAAAATCAATGGCTTCCCTTACTGTTTTACTCTGAAAAACTAATTTGGCTTTCTTGTCTCGAACTGGAAACTTGCTTCTTCTGCAAAGACTGTGGTGATTTAGCCCTGGTTAGGTACCAGATGCCAATGAAGCCATAATATCACTCCCTTTCCTAAACTGGACAGGGGAGAGAAAAATATAACAAGAGATTTGTGTATTGAGATAAGGAGAGGGAGATCACTCAGCAATTAGTGTCATGTGCAAAACAGACTCAACTTGGGGAGAAAAAGATTTGGTTTATTAGATGAGGGAGATGAGAAATAAAACCAAATCTTAAAACACCTTCCCCCACCCCTCCCTCTTCCCAGGACTCTCCTTCCTTCTCCCACCAGTGGTGTAGGGGATGGGGTTGCAGTCAATTGATTACAGATGGACTTTGCTACTGCTTCTTCTCAGGATGAGGCCTCATTATATGTCCCACTGCTACACTGTGGTGTCCCTCCCCATGGGAGACAGTCCTTTGTGAATTTCTCCAGCTTCAGTCCTTCCCATGGGGGCAACTCCTCACACTCTGCCCCAGCATGGATCACCCACAGGCAGAACGGTCCTTCAGGTACCGACTGCTCCTGCCTGAGTCCCTCACAGGATCACAAGTCCTGATAGCAAACTTACTCTGACGTGGGCTCCTCTCTCCCTGGTCCTGCCAGGAACTTGCTCCAATATGGGCTTTCCACAGAGTCACAGTCTCATTCAGGCATCCACCTGTGAGTGGATCTCTGCTTCCCTCATGGTCCTACCTGGACTGTGGGGATACAGCTGCCTCACCGTGGTCTTCACCACAGGTCACAGGGGAATTTTTCTTTCAGGGCCTAAGTACCCTCCCCCCCTTCTTCTTCACTGACCTCGGTGTCTGCGGAGATGTTTTCCCATTCTCACTCCCTGTTATTGCTGCAGTTTTGCAACTGCACAGCAACTTCTTCCCCTTCTCAAATGTGTTTTTCACAGAGGCGTTAACCTCAGCCACTAATTGTCTGGACCTTGATCAGCTATGGGATCCACCTTAGAATCGACTGGCCCTAGCCCTATCAGCTACAAGGGAAGCTTCTGGTAGATATTTCTTTAAAGAAGCCACCCCTGTAACTCCCCCTGCAACCAAAAAACCTGGCCCAGGCAAAACCACTACACATGGTACTCTAAGACAAGATTCTGAGGTCCTTCTGTTTAAAAATGCTCAATGTTGCATGAAGTGTTCACAAACTGTAATGAAAAATTGAATGCAGTTCACTGCTTAGAGCATTTCTTTAGGGATTAGAACTACTGTGTTAAACTCTTTTTTTTAAACAGGAAGTAGATGAAGGATTTTAAAATAAGTTTCACTTTTCAGATTGTCATCCTAACTATCAGCAAAAAACAAGAAAAGGGATTTTTTTTCTATTGTTCTGCGCTAAATGGATGACTCTGACTGGTGGGGCCTTCCTCGCACTTAAGAAGAATGTCTAGACAGATTGAGTCTTCAGTTTCTAAGAGGATCAAGATCTAGTCACTGAAGAGCAGTGTAGGTAATTCTTCATTCAGATTGTTGATTTCTGTAAGTTTTCTACATGGAGAAACCTCAAAATCTGTTTCAGGGCTACAGACACTATTAAATGTTAACATATCTAAAACAGATACTCTGATGCCTGGATAGCTTCATGCATTTAGTAGCTACGCTTCAGTCTTATAAGTCACAAATGATTGATTATAACCTACGAGTTTCAAATACAGCTTCTCATTGCCACATTTCATCATCTCTATGTGATGTGGTAAAGACATTCAACTTGATTTTTCCCAATAGAAATCCACAGCCCTTTTTAAAGATCCTTATGATGGCATCACATGAGTATAATTACCTTCTGTTGTCCCTACACAAAAGAAAAGAATCTCTGCCTTTTTTGAGCAAGATCATTCCACTTGCTATAATGTCTGTTAAGCCCTGTCTAGTAAATCTATTTTGAATTTGAAGAACTGACTAATATAAGGTACTAGTTTCCATTGTGCATTGATGAAAAGTCTTTTTTAATTTGACTACTCCTTGAAAAGTGAGATTTAAAGTAGCTGCAAACTGGGGTAAAGGGGTAAAGGCACAAGCTGGAATACAGGAAGTTCTACTTGAACATGAGGCAAAACACAGGCTGCCCAGAGAGGTTGTGGAGTCTCCTTCTCTGGAGGTTTACAAAACCTGCCTGGATGTGTTTCTGTGTCACCTGATCGAAGTGAATCTGCTTTAGCAGGGTATCAGACTGCATAATGTATAGAGATCCCTTCCAATCCCCAGAATTCTTTCTGTGAAAAAGCCCATTGATTCTTTTGCTTATTTGCTCCCTGTTTACTTGAATACAATATGCTTAAGGAGACTTCCAAACAGGACATTTGGAACAAGAATAGCCGTAAACTATAACTGAGGAATAACATCAAAATTAGTAACAGTGAATACACCAAATCGGTACAAATTTTTGATTGTGAATCCAGATCACCTTTTTCCTTTCTCAGAAAATACACTGTCAGTCCAAAACTAGTCCAGATCATTAAGCTAAAATCAATGAAAGAAGAAAGCAATTAAATATTTACTTGTAAACAGAATAGTCTCTGTTCACATCTGTAAATGGAAAAGCTGAATTAATAGTTACATTTCCAATGTAAATAAGTATCAGTGTAAATACCAGGTTGGTATTATTCCATGAACTGAAAACAAATATGAGTATGATTTCTATTTCACAGGCAGTATCTAACACGATGAATTTCTCAAGAGGAAAATGTTTCTAGCAGATTTTCAGAATAACTTTGTAAAATCAAGATAAAATCATTCTCATCAGTTAGGGACTGAGAATTCTAGGAATTAATTGGTTTATTCAGTAGAGTTCCTTTTGAACTTGTCCCTTCAAATAACTGCAGGTAACTTGAAAAAAAAGTTTTTCTTTGTTTTTTTGTGTGTGCAAATCCAGAAAATCTATATCACTTCCACACTGATCTTTGAACTATTTCTGTATACTTGCCATTGAGCCATTATGTTTGTGAAGGTTGATGACTCATCACTCTCAAATTTCAGGCACATAGTAAAATCTTCCCCTCCTGCACAGTGAGGGTGGCTGTGCTCCCTGCAGTCAAAACTACTTAAAAGAAATTCACTGAGGATAAAGCAACCCCATCAGAAGCATACGCTGCAAAGATAGATAGCTCAGATTACGTACAAGATGCTTTATACATTATTCTGAGATGTAGCATTTCTATCAGTTGTTACAGAGAAAGATGTCTTCTACATATATGCAAATTTTTGTTTATTTTATTTTCTTTCCTCTTGAGTTCATAAAAAATCCACCATCACAGCAACTACACACTCTGAAGATTTAAATGAATTTGTGTAATTAGTTTAGGAACTGTTTTGCCATCACTTTGATGTTTTATAGTACACATCAAAATGGAAAACATTGAAATTTTTTCTTTTTCACATATTTTCAGAAAGTTAAAATATACATCTTATTCCTCTGATATTCAGTTATGAAACTATGAAAAAGAGCTTATATGAGAGGCATCTATTTGAAGTATTTGGTATGTCTCCAATGCAGATAAAAGTTTTTCCTTCTGACTTTACCTGTAAGTTATATTACATTTTCAATTCAATTGGACTTTTGCTTATTCAATATTCAATTTAGTTTACCAAAATGATTTTATTTTTTTTAGTAATTTATGTGAATTTCAAACAGCCTAAGAAGTTCACAAGAATGATAATTTCCCAGAATGAATCAAATGATTAATGACAGTTACAGATTTTGCTTCATAAAATATGTCACTGACAATGAACAGTATTATGTAGCTATTTTTATCTGAACCTGTGTAACAATACAACTTTTACCTATAACAGTCTTTTATTTCCGTGTAAGAGATCTTGAGAATTGGACAGAGAGGAACTTCATGAGGTTCAACAAGGACAAGTGCAGAGTCCTGCACCTGGGGAGGAACAACCCCATACACCAGTACAGGCTAGGGATTGACCTGCTGGAGAGCAGCTCCTGCAGAGAGACCTGGGAGTCCTGGTTGGTAATAAACTAAACATGAGCCAGCAATGTGCCCTCGTGGCCAAGAAGTCCAACACCATTCTGAGTTGCATCAAAGAAGTGTGGCCAGTAGGTTGAGGGAGGTTCTCCTCCCCTCTCCTCTGCCCTGGTGAGACCTCATCTGGGGTACTGTGTCCAGTTCTGGGCTCCTCAACTCAAGAAGGACGAGGAACTTCTGGAGAGAGTCCAGCTCAGGGCCACCAAGAAGATCAGAAGACTGGAATATCTTTCTTATTAGGAAAGGATGCTTTGATTTGGGACTGTAGAAGAGGAGACTGAAGGAGGACCTCATTAACACTTACAAGTAAGTAAAAGGTGTATGTCAAGAGGATGGAACATCACTGTTTTCTGTAGTGTCCAGTGATAGGACAAAGGGTAATGGACAAAAGCTGAAACACAAAAAATTCCACTTAAACGTAACGAAAAATTTCTTTACTGTAAGGGTGATGCAACCCTGGCACAGACTGCCCAGGGAAGGTGTGGAGTATCCTTCTCTGGAAATTTTCAAAATGTGCTAGGACAAGTTTCTGTGTGACCTGATCTAAGTGAACCTGCTTTAGCAAAGGGATTAGATTAGATGGTCTTTAGAGGTCTTCCAACTCCTACTATTCTGTGATTTTGTGATTTCAGTCACAAAGCTTAGATCCAAATAATATTGTCCTGTTTTCATTTGGGATAGTTAATTTTCTTCCTAGTAGTTGGTATAATGCTGTGATTTGGATTTAGTGTGAGAATAATGGTGATAACACACTGATATCTTAGTTGTTACTAAGTAGCACTTATCCTAAGTGAAGGACTTTTCAATTTCCCATCCTCTGCCAGTGAGGAGGTTACACAAGAATCTGGAAGGGAGCATGACCAGGACAGCTGACTCGAACTAGTCAAAGTGATATTCCATCCACATGATCCTGTGCTCAGTATATAAACAACATTGGCAGTAGGTGGCAAACAATTGCATTGTGCATAACTCGGGTTTTATTTCTCTCTCTTTTCAGATTATCATTATCATTTTTATTACTGTCAATTATTAATATGTTTTTTTCTCACTAGCTTTACTTTTTTCTTTTTACAATTGTTCTCATCCTACCAGAGACAGTGGCAGGAGTGAGCAAGCAGCTGTGTGGTTCTTAGTTGCCAGCTGAGGTTAAACAATAAAAAAATCTAAATCTGTCCTTATAGGTGTAATTTCAGACCTGTATATAATAAATTATTTTCTCTTCCATTTAAAAATACAAGCAAGTTATGTCTGGATCATTTTAGAGGCAGAGCATAAAAGTACATTGAAATTATTTAAGAGAACAATTCATTAAATCTTATGATATTCCATCTAAACTTCACACTCTCAAATTTGATTCATTCAAGATTCAAAACAATCTAAGTGAAAGCTTATGACTGTATCATGGTTTGACATGATAGCCTTTTCTGGTAAGGGGGAAGGGGCTGTAAAGATGGCTCCTGTAAGAAGTTGCTCACAACTCTGAGCCAGACCCACTTCTGGGGCTGAGCCAATTAGACACCTCCACGATCACTTTTTAAGAAGCTGGAAGAGGAGGTATCTTCCTCCACCTTCTTCCTTCTCTGCCTCTTCTTCTTCTTCTGGCTGGTGGTGGTGCAAGGAGTAGGAACAGTGAGAGAAACAACCATGCAGACTCCAAGGTCAGTGATGAAAGAGAGGAGGAGGTGTGCTGTAGCAGAGACTCCCCTGCATTCTATGGAGAGAACTGGTGAAGCTGAGATTTATTTTCATTTCTTTAAGGACCCCGCATCAGCAGTAGAGACTCATTTTGATAATGATCCCATATCAGGGCAGAGACTTTTGCTAAAGCTGGTCCCAGACCAGGTGCAGCGATTCAATTCAAGGCCCCGAGCCAGGGACAGTGACTATGGCCAGAAGAGGGCGTGCTCTGGGGGAGGAACCCCATGTTGGAGCAGGGGAAGAATACCAGGAGTCGTCCTCATCTGAGAAGACAGAAGCAGCAGAGCCCATCTGTGAGAGACTGACCACATCCCCCACTCCTTGCCCCCTGAGCCATTGAGGGGGGAGGAGGTAGAGATATCAGGAGCAGTGAGCTGGGCCTGGGAAGAAAGGAGGGATGGGGGAGGGAGATCTTAAAGTGCTGGTTGTAATTTTCTCATCATCCTACTCCCTTTTTGCTTTTATTCTGTTCTGTTTCTTGTAGAATAAACTTTTCTACTTTCCTCTCTAAGTCGAGTACTGGAGTCTGTTTTGCCCAGAACTGTAATTGGCAGCGAGCTCTCCCTGCCCTCATCTCGATCTACAACAACCTTGCTTATCCTTTTACTCCCATTTCGCTGGGGCCTCTGCCATCCTAACGAGGGTGGGGGTGAATGGAGGTACTGAGCAAGAGACTGTCGTGGTGCTGCTGTGCTAGCTGGGCCAAACCACGACAGACTGTCACATGCTCCACTTTCAAGTAAGAATTTGATATATATTTTCATTTTTATTCTCTTGACTATTCGTAATATTGTTAATGTCATGAAATAATAAAATTTTATGATTTAAAAACAATTAAACCATCAAAATTAACACCTTGATTTATAACAAAGAGACTAACAAACAATTTCTGCGCCCTTAATTATGAATATTCTTTTTTGAGTCTTTGTATAGTGGCTGCATTTTTGGTACCACTCAGTGCTGATCATTCCAGTATTCCTCTGAATGTCTGCTTGTCCCATTTGATACATCTGCAATTGGTACATATCCCACTTAGTACTTTTTTAACACATCATCTGTCAAGGAAAGAAGAGGAAGGCAGGAACAGCTCAGCAAGCAATTGCTGGCAGAGAATGAAAGCTTTCATGCAACGTGAATTGAGGGTTATTTTGTGAGGTTGGCAGCTAATACAAAGTTTGGAGTCAAGAATCTATTATTTTAAACCATGAATTCAGAGGTTTGTTTGTATCAACCTAGATAGTAAATCCTAGTCATGTATGGTCAGGTCAGACATTACAGACTTAGATGAAAAAGAAAAGTAGATTTTTTATAGTCAGAGAGATAACTGTTGTTAATATTATTTTGTTTTAAAAACATAGATTTAAAGTTCCAGAGGTGCATGGAATCAGTAAGTATGAAATTTACCTTATGGGAAGAAATGTGTTATATTATGTTTGGTAATTACACACTGTTGTTATTTAACCATTAAGGACTGAACTCAGACCATCAAACTTGTTTTAATTTACCATCTTCATGTACACACATCAGAGAAAATGACAACACTCTGATCTGCTCCTACCATATCACTCACACAATTTATTGGTATTGATGTGTAAAGTGTCTATTGTTCTTTTTTAATGTATTATCTCTCTGCTCAACTTCAGAACATTAGAGAATAATTTAATTGAAATTAAGATAAACCAAATTCTTAAATATTAATAGCGAGACCATAACAACACTCATAACAACAAATTCCTTTAAGGTCCCCAAAGCAAAATTAATGCCATCTAGTGTGTGTGGGGGCAGAGTAGGGGATGGTGACTAATTCAAAGAATTAATCTGCAGTTCATTAGGAAACACTAATGTTACATTTGGGAATGAAGAAATTAGCAGGATTATAATTAAAAGTAACAAATGTCTTCATAAGCATCTAATTTCTCATCAAAGATGTACGATACACTGTGTAAGGTCATTAGGTAGGATTGTTGAATGCCATAAATCAAGTTTCAGTTGTGCAACAGATTGTGTTTATAATGTAACACTGTTTCTGAAGTGACATTATAGTGACCAAAGTAATTTCATAAGTGTCATCAGACCTGGAGACCTGCAATAGGAAATTAATGAAAGCACAATTTCTTTATCTTTCTAGATTAGACATCCTGCCCTACAGCTATATCCAGACACTACTATGAAATGAGTTCCCTGGTACAGACAATAAACCGCTTGATAGACTCTGAAGGAAGAGGTTAAAAGAGATCTTGTACACCAGGCTGTTTGGTCTCTGTCATAGTTTGTGTGTGTCCACACAAATGCAATTAGTGATATGAAAGAGGAAGAGAGGCAAACCAGTTGCCAGTAAGTCACTTTCTTTAGTCTTAGCAAAACTAAGGCTGCCAGGAGAATCAAGTTAGATATTGACTCCTATGGGGGCTTGTTAGGTTATACAGCAGACATCCTGCAAAAACCTTGAATAACAAACAAGCCTGTCAGGCAGAAATCATTATGATGCCTGTGGTTGCTCTAACCAGTTTATTCTGGCAGGGTCACTCGATGGGATACTATATAGAGCATGAAAGGGATTTAGAAGAGCTACGTTGCCTAGAAACCAACTGAGCCTTTTTATGGGGAAAAAATTCTATGCTCAAAATTCTTTGAAGCCTTTTCTGGTTTTAGGATGTTACAGACTGTATTTTAGATTCTGATTGCAAAGAGTTTTGTGGATGCTACAGGAGATCAGTTGTTTGTAAAACTTGTTTGATATACATTTCATGAATGTAAAATCTGGTAATTCCAGAAGCCTTACATGAAAGACTTGAAAGAGAAACATTTCAATACATTACATATGTACATGCCTTCTATGTCTGTTCTAAATTTGATTTGCACTTTCTGCCTCACTTTTATTATTTGTCAGTTTAAAGACTTACATCAATGATTCAGCTGTTTGCAAGATGCCAGGACTGACATACAAATAGATTAAAGTTTCTGTAGCTCCATAAATGTAGGTTAATGACTACTGTGCTTCTTATAAATGTACTCCTGACAAGATTCTCAGATAACAGTAAATATAAAATATCGTGATTTAAAAGTGACAGAAACATAAAGAAAAATATATTGAAATTACTTCTAAAATTTAAATATTAAGATATTATTTTCTGCTTTTTTAAAAACTGTATTCAAAGGAACTACAGAAGATTGGCATATAAAACGAGCAAGAGTGAACTACCTTTCAAGGACTAAGTAGAGACTGAAAGCTTTCTGTTTCAATGAAGTGAGAAGTAGAGATTGCTCTGAAATGACAACTAAATGTGCATTATGTAAGTAGATTTTGCAAAAGGGAAATTAAGACAATCCCAGTGAAAAAGTACTGTTTTCTTCAGTATTCTCTGAAATCCTGCACTTAAATGTACGTATTCTATGTCAAGGAAAGGAAAAATTGCATATGGCAACTGAGATGTTCTCATACATCTTACCCAAAACATGTAAACTTCATATACAATGAAGTTCTTTCTGATTCCCTTTTCTTTCAATAAAAAGAGTTTGCAAGGTATGATAAGACATTTAGACTATGAAGGTAAATTACATAGATGAAGGAAAGATTTGTGTATTGTAATAAGAATATATAGATATAATAATAACTATCAAATTACATTGTTAAACAACAGTAGTTCAGAAAATCCCCCTGCTTATACAGAGTATTGTGGTACTATCAAGTTCAAAATCCTCGGGGTCATTAAGGGTAAGAAGATCTTGAAGCAGGTCTTATTGACATTTGTAACTGAATCACCTTAAGACTACCTGGAAATTTTGTCATTTGAAAAAAGTTGTCACTTTGTTTATAACTTTAATATACTTTATGTATCATCAATATTTCCTTACAGATTAATCTTGTTTGAACTAGGTACCAAGAATTTTGCAAGAGCATTTGAGCTTTTACAGATACTTTCACTGGAATTTACAACTTGAGGTTGATTCCAGAACTTATTCCTTAGCAATCAAAACTTGTCCCTTTCACTATATTTTTCTCTCTATGTGTAGTTTGAAGAGCAGTATTTCTCTCTTTTTCACTCAACAAAACAGACTACTCTGGCTTGTGCATGACTGAGAGAAAAATACATCTGTTGCTTTGTAAATGGCAGAAATTAGGTTAATTTATAAGACAGACAACTTTCAAGCTTCAACTTAACTCTCAGGCTTGCCTGACAGATTCCTCTCCAGTTGCCTAGAATACTAGTTTGATGAAACAAAACATTTCATTACTTTAGAATACAATAGTATTTTTCTTTGAGAACAGAGAGTTATCTCAATAATAATGACACACTTCAAAAATTGCCAGAGAAGATCTTCAAGAACACACTCAATTTTTAACCTATTTATCTGAAAATAAAGATAGAAAATTACACAACTAATCTGGATTCTAAATTTGATGCTAAATGTATCAAATGTATCATTGTGAAAAATAAAGTACATTAAAATTTTTGAAAACTTCAACCCTTCTTCATATCACTTGGTCTGTTAACATAGCTTCAAATACAAGTATATATTTTTTAAAAAATTGTATCTCACAAGCTAATAGGTTAAAAAGAGATATAAATGATAAATGTCATTAATAAGCTGCTAATATACAACTAAATATGAAAAAGCCTGCCTGGTGTACACTTGCACATACTATGATTGTGGATGAAATTCAGGTCACTGTGCATACAAACGACACAAGGGAAAACCTGCCTATCAATGTTTAATGTCAACAGGCACGAAGTTAGGTACCAGTTTCAAGAAATACTGAACAATACTCAAGTTAAATCATTGCAGGGTTGTTTGGTTTAGAGAATAATTTGATAATTTGTTTTACCATGAGAAAAATACAACATTTATTACTCATGTCTTTTCATTCATGATTTGCATTAGTTATCAAAAATAAATATTTAAATAGCTTGTTCATGTTTTGCTTGCAAATCACCAAATATGTTATTGGTTATTCATCATTCTGTAATAAAATGAAATTGTAATTCTCAGTTCTTGTTTAGAACACTTAATACTGTATTATGCAAAACCAACAGAAAATTGCCTAATGACAAATTCAAGGATATCAGGAAAAGATTTAGTAACACCTTTCAGTTTATTTAGAAATGTATTTAAATCTATAAATAGGTCTATTTAGCTTAACTAAATCACAGTGTAAAAGGAAAAGAGCAGAAATGATGACACATTTAGCAGCAATGGAAATAGTTTAAGTATGTTGCACTATCTATCAAATTGTGTAAGTATGATAAGCTGAAAATGACCCATTCTGTATGCCTAGGTTAAGAGGTTCCTATCATTCAAATATCTGTAACTGCAAGTCATAGAAACGGAAATATCACTTGAGAGCAGACAGAATTTAAAAATCATCTTTAGAATGGTGGGATTTAAAAATAGCTTTCCCTGTGAACTGTCTACATAGCTTATTTCTCAAATACTGAGTTGCCCACATTCACCTATATCCTCAGAGGAATATAAATGTAGATATTTTTGCAGGTGTTTCATCTCTGTTCTGTTTAACATTCATCATTACTAATTATTTCTGTCACTCTCTTCAAGTAAGATAAACTACTTTGACTCCAGGGTATTTCTGCTCCATGACAGACTGAAAGATATTTACCTTCCCCAGTTTCAAGTATGTATGAAAAGTCACAAAATTTGCTCTTTCTCTAGACTTCTTCTGCTTGACCAAGGGAGCACTACAGAAGGGAAAAAAATACAGATTCAGACTAGAAAAGCAGAACATGTAGTGCAATCTGTATCAAGTAGGTTCTGTGACTAATAATGTCGCTATTAGATACTGATCACTTAGAGGGAATAAGGAACACTTTCATTCAAGCAGTTAGATGAATTAGACTGCAACTTCAGAGGAAAGAGAAGTGAAAACTTGGCTTTAAATCAGGTTTGTTTTCCAACAGACTTTGAAATGTCTCATTCTAGAAATAGCTTTATTAAATCAATATAAGGATATGAAAATTAACTATACAGATTTATAAAGTAAATTTATGTTTTTGCTTTGGTTTTATATTTGTTGGTTTTGATAGCCTATATGTGACAAATATTTAGGGCTAACTAAACAACATTCAGGGCACTGTGAGCTTTCTGTATGAGAACCTTACTTCAAAGGCACTATTCTTTTTTTCTCTAGGAACTGGGTGAGCTTTTTTCAGTTTTAAGAGTACGATTTCTAAACCATCAGAACTGAACTGTTCATCTTAACAGAATGTCAAGCTATAGATTTCTTAAGATCCTCAGTTAACATGCAAGATCAAGAGACATCAGGGTACTATCTTTGGTTGCATTAACCAATGTTTTATAAACCATAAAGACAAATTGTTTCTTATGCCTTCTTCACACTGAACACAAGGCTTGAACAGCTATGAACCTTAGAAATCCTGAAGAGTTCTTCACTCTCTTGTCATATCATGTTTGTGTTGAGTGTTAACCTGACCTTGCTTCTGATAAACTTTAAATAATTTTAATTCAAGGACCTTCCTTTGACTTGCCTGTTATATGAGTCTGGAAGACAACACACTCATTGGAGTTTTTGTGTGATGGCTGTTCTTATAGAGATTTTCTTGTGAAAAAGGTGACATACAGCAACTTATGTTGGTTGCTAGGCTTCACCTTAACAAAAAAACAAAACATGTCAGTCGCAACTTTCTATATTCCTCTCACTAAATATAACCAAAACCAAATTTCTCATAATGAAGGTATGAGTCAAAGGATATTTTATAGTGCAAAATGTCATTTTCTCAATTTAATATTAAATTTGTCAACTTTTAATTTGAGTTTACTTACAAGAGGTTTTTTTAATCTTTAAAAAAAAAAAAACACCAAAAAACAAGCAAACAAAAAAAAACCAAGAAAGCAGATTAAGAATTATGGCTTATATTTGTTCAATTAATAGCAATTTGAAAACAACTGTATCTACCATTTTTATATATCCCATCTTCAATCACAAGTGTTCCGACTGTACAGAAAGGTTTTACCAACAGAAAGGTTTTACCACATTTTTCTGGGGAGTGATAACTTTACTTCTAGATGACTGCCAAATAATTGGTCATCTGGGAATTGTATGCAACACTGTCTGCGTAGACAGCTTTTTTTAAAAAAAAAACAGTGTAGAAGGCAATCAAGTCCTTCCTTTAAAGGCACGATTGTTTTCTAATGGATACATGTCTTGAACAAGAAGACTGTTTTATTTGGTCCTACATTCTTCATTTGCTTCCTATGATCAGTGAATCTTGATTTACAGTCCAAGATTTAAAATTAGAGTATTACCAAGTATTTTATGAACAACACATACAGACATAAAAGTAAATAAGAAATAAAAACCTTCCCTGTAATATATTAAACAAAACAGAAATAAAATCCCCTGCATTTAAAGATTTAAAGGAATTTCTTAAATTGGTTTGAATAGAATGTGCAATTAAATAGAAAACAAAAATCTAAACATGTAAAAATTCCTATTAGTCATGCACAAGATACATTAAAAATGTAAAAAGTACCTACTAAAAATTCAGTAAAAGTGAAGCAATATTTCTAAATTTTTTTAAAAGGAAATACTCTTTTATATTATTATTGAATCCTATGTCCAACATGTAAGTCAAAAATTCATCTCAGGATAGGATGGAAATTTTGTTCTATGGTTAGTTGCCTAACTGCTACAACTCATGTGCATCCCATTATAATTAACTGCTTCTTAATTTTAAGATGCTTCCACACAATCTGCAATTTGGATGCTCATGTAAATTTTACTGCAATTACTGAGTGTTTTACCTGTGTTGTATTGACTTCCTCAATATCAAAGATTTGTAATAACATAGACTCAAAAATAGTTTGAATATTCATTTGAAATATTCATATCTCCTGCAAATATATAGAGACAAGTTGAAGCCACACTCTAGTCACTGTGACTGAAGAAGTTCAAAAGAAAAGAGTATAAAGTAACTACCAAAGAAAAAAAAATTCGGGTTCAGTAAACATTTGATTTGTTGTCAACAATGACATACATTACTGCATAATTTTCCACAATTAAAGCTTTTTACTTTAAAAAAAGATATTGCACATTGCAAAGTGGATTGTTGCTAGGATCCCAGAGTTAACCAAATGCAACCAGTGTTCATGAAAGTCATATAAAAGAGGTTCTGTGAGCACTTAGCACAAGATGAATGGAGGATAAATAATCTCAGCCCACATAAAATGAAAGAATTAAAAACAAAGTAAATTTCACTATAATTTTGTTGACAAATAAGAGACATTTTTTTGTATTGTGAATTACAGAGTGGAAAAATAATTGCAGTTTTAATTCTGACATGTACAGCCTGTAACAATTTCAAAACTAAAAATTTATAAATTTCAACATTATTTTTATTTTTAATTATTTGGAAATTCTAGCTATAAATCTTTCTAAACTTGTACATATTTTGCATTACATGTTTGCTATATTTGTTTCATCAATCAGAGAAAGAGATTTTACACGAATGATTATTGAGTTCTATACTAGTAATGATGTTTTGATTGCTTTTAATTTTTTGTTTAGTAAACAAATAATTTTTAATGGCTAAATTTTTAATAGAACATCTGAGCAATTAGATGTGAATTGGTGTATTCCTTTTCTTATATTCTTATCTATGTTTCAATTAATGATGCTTTAAATCTAAAAATTATATATTTGACTGCTCATGTGCCCTTCCTCCTTTGTAACTTTTGTTAACAATATTCTTTGATAAACATATTTGGACCAAACTGCAGTAAAGATGAATTACAATAATGATTAAATAAAATTATGCTGAAGTTTTCACAGGACAGCTAAGAATAAGTCTGTATATTGCAGTCTTTGATTATACCCAGTGTATTTTCTTCTGTCCATATGAGTGAACTTGTTTGTGGTCTTTATCTACTGTAGGCTGTCAACATTGTGCTTGATAAAACATTAAGCCATTTTGGCATTTGGCAGTGTTTTCCTTGTTGGTTGTTAGAATTCAAGGAAAATATTAAGCTGGACCATTCTTGACAGATATAAAGGACTATAATAATTCAAGTACTAGAATTTTAATGAATATTCTTTCAAATTTTTGAACTTCAGGCTTTTAGACTGTTATCAATTCTCATTTTTTATTCTCAAGTTACATTTTATAATACTTATCTGACAAAGTGACACCATAAAGATAAGAAGACCAGAACTGCAGCATGTGTACATAATAGTCATGGAAGAATTCTTCTTTAACAAATTTGTCCAGTTATCTTCTAAATCCATGGAGTCATTGCTACAACAAAAGACAGTAAGATGTTCCACACTTTCTTTATTCCTGTGCAATGACCAACTGTTTTATTACTGCCTTTTCAACTTTAATTTCATGTATTTTCCAGTGTCCTTGCACTGGGAGGACACTTTACAGAGTCATAAATCTACATTTGATGTCTCTATGCCACATATTAGTCTATAAAAATCTATCATATTCTTTCCTTATTTATCTTTTTTTTTCTATACTGAAAGTTCCTGTTTCAGTATCCCTTAAACAGAAACTTTGATTATCCTTATCCATCTTTTCTGTCTTATTCTGTTGTATCCTTTCAGACAGAGAATTTTGAACTGCATAAAAAGTTCTAGAAGTATCTGTGAAGAAGCTATTCAGTTGAAGTTATATAATGTCTTCTTTATTCCTTTTTAACAAATTTAGGGTATTCCTACAGTTAAGATTCTTCTCAGTTGCATATTAAATTTTCAAGTAAAGTTTGCTGCTAATGCAACTGATGATACACTAATTTCACTATCAGATTGAAACCATATCGATTTTTGTCCTCAAAACAATAGGAAAGAGGAATTAAAGGGAAGAAAAATGCCAGAGATATTCCATAAATAAATTTAGCATTTATAGTTGACTAATCTCCCCAATTTTGTCAACAATCTGGAAGTGTTACTAGTGGGGACACACAGTATGTAGATATTTTCTTTACAAATAATCAGGGGTTATAGTGTTCAAAACTATAGCTCAGTATTTATGATACTTAAAATGAAAATTTCATCAGTTAATATTGAACAAGTGAGTTTTTAAAATTATTTTACAAGTTTGTATATTCTTGACTTTTATGAGAACTTTTAAGTCACCTCTGTCATGTTTTGCAAACTTAATGAATATCATTTTTTGGCTACGGATAACTATTAGCAAACATGATGGAGGGGCAATACTATGGTCAACAGTCTACTGCTTTGCAAGTTCTTGTCCTATCCATCTCAGTCACTGTTTAAATTAAATTTAATGATATTTAATTTGAATAAAAATAAATGAGATTTTATTTAAATGGAAAACAAATGAGATAGTGGTTGTAACACTGAGAGACAGTAGAAAGCAGGACAGATTCTAAGCAGATCAATAGGGAAAATGTTTTCTTTCCATGAAAATATTCTTTTGTCTTTTCTGCTTTTAGTATTCTTGTTTATAGAAATTGCCTGTCATTTTACATCAGTAAGGAGATTATGAAGTTAAACACTCTTGTCACATTTTTTATTTACATGCTGAACTGAAATAATAGGACCTGTTCTGTTTTCTTTTAAGTGCAGTATGAAAACAAAATTTCCTTATTAACAGAAACTGATAGAATGACGAAGATGGAGTTTTATGTCAAACCCCCCAATCTTTTTGGTTTAATAATGTTTCTCCCCTCTTTTACTCATGCCAGAGGTTCTGGGGAAATACATGTATTTCTGAAACTTATGGATGTTGTACCCTTTACTTTTTCTTGAAATTAGCATATGTATCTATTACTTTTTGCAACTTTTGTGTTTTTTTTAAACACACAGCAATTGAACATTTTAATATAAAATATTTATGTTAAACTATTGATTTTTACAACAGTTATCTTTTCCCTCTCCTACTCTTTTTGAGTGACAAAAAGCAGCTGTTGTTTATGCCAAAGGCAAATTGTTTCCTTTACTGGTCTTTAAGATTTGTACTGTGTATTTATAAAAGGGCTGGAGAGAAACAGTATTTTGATGGTTTCAAACAATAGTTTAGCCACTTATGCTTTGTTGTCATAGTTTTATTTTCTTACATCTGATTATGCCAGTTTGCAAATACAGGCACGTCTTATATTTCTCAACCTATGGAATCAATGGAAGAAGGATTAGCTGAAAGTCACCAAATATTCAATAACCTTGTGATGCTGCATAGAGGGAGACTAAGATGTTCTCACTATCAATGAATAACCAATAAATATATTCATGTAAGTGAAACCAGAATTATAAATTATGTTTACACAAATTAATTATAGTGAGATATTCCTATGCTCAATATTTGTCTTTGTTTTTAAAAGGCATTTTTTTCCCACATGGGTCAATAGTTTTTTTTTTTTTAACCGTTATTACACTCTTCCATGAAATACCTCTGCCATCTTCCTTGGATTGTTTAGAGGATTGTTTAGAGAATGTTTAGAGGATTATCATTGGAAAGAAGATCTGCACAGGACCCTTTCTCACCTTTCTGACTTCTGCCTATCTAAATGTCTAAATGCACTGTTCACCTTTTAATAAGCAAACTCTAAATGATATCAGTATAGTACTTCTTTCTTGTCCCTCATCACTGTTGGATGTATTAATTCTTTGGTGTTACGAGGATATCTTTGGAGTTGTGCTTTTTTCTATTATACAGGCTAGCTAACACAGTGACTTATATTTATTGTTTACTATTTAAACACTGTAAGCAAGTTACAATGAAGTAGATGCCCTAGTATAGAATTGTGATTTGAAGACATGTGGTATCTCTAAAGAAAGATCATATTTTTATTACAGCAGGTGATACAGTTAGAAAAAGCAGACAAACTTCTAGATAAATTGGCCTTTCATGAGGTCTGACAAAGTAATGATAAATTTCAAGGTAAAAAATAGATGAATTTTTATACTCCTAATGACATTTTCCTGAATCCGTTTGTCCCTGTCTTGCATACTGCTTTTTATCCATTACCCTCCATGATTTTTGAAATATCCACAATAATGCTTGGAGAGATATTTATCTATCTTTGAAGGATAATTAAAGTTCACATAAACATTATTAACTTTATATTTCACTCATATTGACTTTAGAATTTTTTCTTTTGTGAAGTGATTTCAACAAATTTCAAGACAGGATACTTTGTCAGGTTAAAAAAATTGTGCTTTACTCATTTGTCCTTTGGCATACCTAAAATAATGACTATTTTAATCTGGGTAAAAATTTGCCTGTGAATTAGGTATGAAGTCTTTAATCATATTAAAAAAAATACCCTGCATATATGTTGTTACATTTTGCAATGAAATGTTTCCTTTCCTTAGTCATTAAACTAAATTTAATTTACCGTTGAGCTAGAACTTGATATAGTACCTTCATACATCACCTTCCTCATATCATAAAACTATACTGCATCATTTCAGGAAAAGCTACCCCAGAGGGTGATAATATAGTGAATACTTCTTAGTATCAGCTATGAATTTTCTCTCTGATTCAGATTATAACTTTTTGACCACTATTTTCAAGATGGCATAACTGGGGGGGGTCTAATAAAAGTAAACATACTCAGAAAGAATATGTTACAGTGCAGTTAAGTGTACTAAAGAGATAGCTAACCTGAATGACTGTAACTCATGCCAGAAAGAACTGCATCAAGCACTCTCTCATCAAAATCTATATGATGGAGTGACACAATTGCATTACTCCTCCAGAATATCAGCATAAAATAATAGTACAGTGCAATACACAGAAAGTTTCAGAGAAAAACATAGAATCATAGAATAGTAGGATTGGAAGGGAACTTTAGAGATACTATCAGCATCATACTATCAGCCTCATCCTTGCACAGTAGTATTGGGTGTCACTACTGCAAATTTCAACAGTTATCAATCTCATCAGACTAGACCAAAGATACAGGGAATACATTTCATAGGATCATAGAATCATAAAATGGTAGGGTTGGAAGGGACATTTAGAGATCATCTAGTCCAATCCTCCTGCACAAGTAGGTCAACATAGATCAGGTTGCATAGGAACATGTCAAGACGGGTCTTGATCCCCAAGGGAGGAGACTCTACAACCCCTCTGAACAGCTTGTTCCAGTGCTCCATCATCCTCACAGTAAAATAGTTCTATCTTATATTGAAATGGATCTTTTTGTGTTCCAGTTTCATCCCTTTATCCCTTGTCCTGTTGCTAGATACCATAGAAAAAAGGGATGCCCCAACCTCCTGACACTCACCATTTAGATACTTGTAACTATTAATAAGATCCTCCCTCAGTCTTCTCTTCTCCAGACTAAACAGCCCCAGTTCCTGTAGTCTTTCCTCATGTAAAAGATGTTCCAGTCCCCTGATCATCTTGGTGGCCCTGTGCTGGACTCTCTCCAGAAATTCTCTATCCCTCTTGAGCTGAGGAGCCCAGAACTGGACACAGTACTCCAGATGAGACCTCACCAGGGCAGAGTAGAGGGGGAGCAGAACCTCCCTTGACCTTCTGACTACACTGCGGCCGAGGTTGCCTTCAACTTTCCCATCCCCACCAGACCCTCCTTATTTGTCAGTACTAAGTCCAGCAGCACACTCCTCTTCCTTGGTTCCTCGATCACCTGTGACAGGAAGCTCCTGGATTGCATGTGCTTGGCTGTGTGACTTCCTCAGCAAATATCAGGGAGATTGAAGTCCCCCATGAGGACCAGGGATTGTGGTCATGGGGCAGCTCTCAGCTGTTCGTAGAAGGCCTCATCCACATCCTCCTCCTGATCAAAGACCTGTAGCAAATTCCTACAATAATATTGCTTGCTTTGCCTTGTCCATTAATTTTTATCCATAAGTACTCAACCTACCCCTCATCCCCATCCAGACACATTTCAGTACACATTAATTGCTCCCTCATATTGAGAGCAACTCCATTTCCATGTGTTGTCAGTCTGTCCTTCCTAAACAATACATAGCCCTCCGTGGCTGTACTCCAGTCATGGCAACTGTCCCACCACGTCTCTGTGACCACAATGAGATCGTAGTCCCACATCTGCACCCACATCTCCAGTTCCTCCTGCTTATTCCCCAGGCTGTGTGCATTGGTGCAGAGACCAGCACAGGGGCTTACTCAAACATACAGGTTTCCCGGGACAGATACAGGAGGATCCTCCCCAGTTTGGCTCTCCATCAGGGTGATGGGCATCTCAGCCCAGTGTGCATGAAGGGCACTTATCATTGCATTCCCTGTCCTGCCCTGTTTCCCAGATAGAGGGGACAGCTTGTTCTGTTTTGCTTCTCCCCCTACCCCCCAAGTCCCTTAGTTTAAAGACTTCTTTATTAAATTTGCTAGTCTACTCCCAAATAATCCAGTGCCTTTACAGAAGAGATGAATCCCATCCCGTCCTATCAAGCTGTAGTCTCCAAGGAAGGATCCATTGTCTTAAGTACCCAAAGCCTTCGTGCTGGCACCAGCCTCTCAGACAGGAGTTCACTTGGCTGATTTTTCCATTGCAGAGTGAACAGGATAGAGGAGAAAATAATCTGAGCCCCCCTACCTTTTACTTGCTCCTTCAAGATTTTAAAATCCTTCTGGATTCTGAAGACATCATGCCTCATGACATCATTCATATCTACATGGAACACAAGTAAGGGGTAGTAGCCTGTGTCCCTGATGAGCGGTGGCACTCTCTCAGCTGCATCACTGACCTTGGCTCCTGGCAAGCAGCACACTTCTTGTGACTCTCTATCCACTCCACAGATGGGTCTCTCAGTGCCCCTTAACAATGAGTAACCCACAACAAGCACTCGTTGCCTTTTCCTACAGTGTCCATTACCTGTTGGTAAACTCCTAAGGAGTTTATAATCCATATCAGACCACTAAGGATGATAGAGTGAACCAGTTCCCAGGAATGTAAATATTTTGTCAGATAGAAGTTTGGAACAAAATTTCTGAAACATATATAAGAATTTTCTTTCCTCCCAATCAAGTGACCAAACGTTAGACCACACCAAAAAAACAATTACACTTTTACACTGAGCTACAGGCATCTGATGCAGTTAACAGCTCAGAAAAATAACTCCACAAACCACTGCTGAAATGAATTCTGTCTTTATTTTTGCCACCTGTTAAAAATTACTATTAAAAAAGTATAGAAACAAAGTCTGAAGATGGCTTAGTCTTTCTTCTGTCCTCAAAAGAGACCTTACAAAATATCTATACTTACACAAGTTCTGGATCCTTTATGTTTAAAAATTTGTTGTCTGCTCTCTTGTATTTACCTTAATTTTCTTCCTAACTTCTTTGTAAACAAACAAACAAACAAACAAACACTTTAAAAGAAACTGAGAGAGGAAATGTTTATGTAGGGAAAAGGAAATAGATAGAAAAAACCCTTAAATCTTGAGCTTAAAACAAGGTAAAAATTAAATTTGTGACACTTTTCATTGCTATAAAAGTGGGAAAAAAAAATCACTGAAATGCTTTGCTTCTGTTTATATCTTTCCCTGCAAAGTGCCAAAGTTTTGTTGTTTTTTTTTTTAACTCACTTGAATGGTAAATTTAAAAACTATATTTATGCTTCCCAATCAAGTCCATTCATTTTTTTTCTTTAAAGAAGAAGATGAACTGCAGAAGCTAGAATTTACCTACTAATTTGTACTCAAATATAGCCAGTTCCTAGTTTCCTTTTTGCTTCCTGTGCTTTTCAGTAAGTTTACTTACACTTGCAAGCTTGATTCTGTTTGTTTCTTTGGAGACCTATATGTCAAATGATTTGCCTTCTTAAAATTCTTTATTTCTACTTAATATTCTTTCCATCATAACTTAATGTGCAATACCTTCTTGACGATGAACTTGTGTATGGGTTATCACAGTGTAAAGCGAAGATATAGTATCATTGTGGGTAGACACATTTTATGCAGCAAAGTTGTTATTTAATAAAACAAAGTTAGTTCACTGCAACTATAGCCTCGTCATCTTCAGGAGAAGCCTTGCAAGAATGCTTAAGATTTAACTACTGCTGATTGGCTGTAAAAATGATTTTTTTTAGTGTCAGATTTTTTTTATACTCAATATACAAGACTTATCTATATTTAGCACTATACAAATTGAGGTAGATAGTTCTAAAACCTTCAGAGATTTCAGCTACATTGTCTTTTACACTGTCAACATAGCCAAACTTCGTTCTTTGGCAGACAAGTAAAGCTGAGACTTTACTTGAAGGGATAGTTATAAGAAGAATAAAACTGCGAATGTGCATTCTGAATTAATCCTAGATTGACTTGTCTATTTTCTCTGCAGAAGATAATTGTGCATTCTAATTCCACAGACATTTTTTTACCATATCCCAACGTACTACGGATAATTCAAAAAGAAAGTTATAGAGAAAGAGAAGGCAGAGAAATGGAGACAGAAATTCTTTTTAAAAATTGGTTATTTATAAATTATTTTCCTCTGCAATATGTTGCCGCTACTGCCAACATCACCAGGCCACCCACACGGATCACTCAGCTCACCGATTGCTGAGGGGACAAGATCACTGCATACTCAGTATGGATGATGTTTTATTCCAACTAATTGCTTGTGCCATGCACTTGTATCTGCTAACACAAGCACCTCCTTTCTCTTCCACCCTGTGCCCGTCTCTTCTATACCCTCCACCTCTTGCATTACAACCCGAGATCTTCCGGGCGCCTACAACAACAATATTTATCTAAATTTGAACAGAATATTTATGATTATGTTGTCACTGTGAAACTGTCAGTCTGTGGGTTTGATACCAAAAAAAGGAAAGACATAATTCTGATGGGATATATTATTATGTCTTCTAAATCCATGTATCTTTTGCATTGTTGTGTCTAATTTCTTTCATGTCATATATAAAACTTTGTAGAATAATCCAGTTACATTATTTTCCTGGAGTCTTTTTTCTTCTTTTTTCCCCTTTTACCTTTATAATTTTAGCATTATTAATTAGATATTATTTTTATTGTTTATTACATCATTTAGATAGCAAATGAGAGTAGAATATGAACTCCATAATCTAAATCAATAAAGCAGACAAAATGCTGGAGTAACTGCTCCTATTTATTTTTTTCCATCATGAATTTTTCCTCCAAGCCCAGGATCAGTGTGTCCCAACACGCAAGAAAGGAGGAAAAGGGGATAGGAGACCTCCATGGATGAGCAAGGATCTGCTGGGACAACTCAGGCAGAAAGCTGCTATGAGTCTTTATGAAATAAATAAAGAGTGTCAGTCAGGTCCAGGTTTGATGTAGCTCTGCTCAACATTAATTGCATAAGATTTCCTATTTGAGTTTATCAGGAAAAAATCTTTATAGATGAATATATAGATTCTTCTAAACTGAAGAAAATTTATTAGCTGATGTGAATGGGAAAGGTCCAGAATGGATCCATGACTTGCAATCCAGTTTTATTAATGTCTTTATTTTGTTTTTTAATGCATTTGAGAGCACACTCTCAACAGGTTTTAGCAATGTATACTAATCTGAGAATATCTCTTGGAGAATTCTGAAAAAGAAGATAGCAAAATAGACACAATCGAACTGAATTTCCCTGAAGTAGTTCTGTGTTTTTTGTTATTGGCTTTTATTTTTTTAATTGAGGAAATATTGTAGAATGCTGATAGATAATCTGATATGCAATCTGTGGTATATGTTGATTACAAAGATAGAAGAACTTTATCCTGAGGCATCTATCTCATGTGAAAAAGACGTTGCCAGAAATGCATACACTTTATAACACAAAGTATTTTTTAATATTTATTTGCTAGTACTTTTTCTGGACAAAATTCTTGTCAGGAAATAGTCCTTGGCAAAGGCACTAAAGGAGAGGATTTTACTTTTATTTTCTGAGGATTTTTTAGAAGAGTTTTGCTAACATTTGTAGCCTAGAAAAAAAAAAAAAAAATCCACAGATGGACTAAGTCTTGCATTTTTCTCATCCGAATTAGACCTAACAAGGTAAAATCCTTTGTAAATCTGACTCCAGCTTCTCTCTCAATTTTGCTGGTTTATAGGTGATTACTCTGTCATATAATCCCACCTTCTGCATCTGTCAGTTTGGCAATACCTCCTTCAAACTCTAAACACCCTGTCTGATCAAAAATGTTTTGCTAAACTCATGTAGGATGAATTGGTATTAGAGTGTCCAGCAAAACATTGTATAATGGGAGGTGTTGCTAGAAAGGCTTCTAAATAGAGGAAATCCCCAAATAAGCTCTCAGAACAGTATTTTTTGCCTCCACATTAAAATTTCCTTTCATGTGGTTAGTTTGCATAAAATAGCTGCCTAGGGATATTCTTTATAATTAGTTGACATATTTTTTGTATTCTTATTGCTACCCTGTACATATAATGATCTGAAATCAGAAGAAAGAAGTTTTATCCTCCCCAATACCTGAGAGACTGTAACCCCCCCTCCAAGTTTGCCATTTAAATCCCAACTGTGCTGCTGCCTTTAACTGTGCAAGACAGCAAGACAGCACATTTTGTAGATTAAACCAATAAACTAGCAAACATAAAAGAAACAAATCTCATAATAGTGGATTTCTATTAAAGAAAAGAGGATCAAAGCAAACATTCTGCTTGAAATTGCACAGCTGCTATCTACACAAAATGAGAAAAAAAACCACTGCTTCAGCTAGCCATAATTTTTGGGATGGGGGAAGGAGGATGGAGAGCTGAAATCCTGCAGTAGGATAGATTGCTTATGCTTCTCACGTCCCAATCAGTAATACAGAAATATTGAGTAATAAATTCCCTGCCCCTCCTGATCTGAGAAGCTCCCACCATCTGTGAAAGACAATTTGTAACAGCTTTAGCATTAAGATTCAGTAAACAGACAATCACCAGCATTATGCCAAACAGTGCCTGCATTTGAAGAAGGAAACATAAAGCTAAAGCACAAGTAGCACCATTGCAAAATTATCTGGCCACCAAAACAGTTTCAATTGCAGAAATTTTTTTTTCCTTCTTTCTGCAGTCAGTAAGGAGTGTGGGAGTCTGCACACAATTCATCTACATCTGTAGGATGTGTATGTAGGCCTCATCCTAATATGTTGAATTATTATTGATGGCTGAGGCAGTTCTGCTCTGCTGGTGAACCAATAATGTCAAGGCAGTACCTTCAAGATTAATTATAAGAGAGAATGTGCTGTGGTTTCCAGGGAGTGAGACATTAATAGAGACTGAGCATTAGTTTCAGGGGATTCAACAGACAGATGAACAAATGTCTCAGATAATGTTATACATGCTAAATCCTGGCACTTACCTCTTAACAGTACTGAAAAAAAAAAGTTAAGAACTATTGTATTTAAACTGGAAAAAAAGAGAAGGCTCTTCAAATCAAATGAAAAGGAAACAAAATACTGATGTTGCTAAAGCAAGTTAGGCTATGTAAATATGTGAGACTAACTGTTTCCTGCAGCATTATCAAAGAAGCTAAGTTTTCAAAATACATATAACACTCTATACATGGAAATAAAAGTTGGAACAAAACCCATAATATTTTATACTGTTTCTTTTGTACCACAGCAATGGAAATTTGTGTTCTACAAAGCATTTTAGCTGTGGAGAACTAAGACTAAGCAGTGGATGAAGCTGCAGCCATAGCAACGGCTACATAAATTTTCAGGCAATGACAAGGCATATGGTACAAATTTAAACAGAATAACTCCTACACTGGATTCTGGAGGGAAAAAAAAAGTGAACAAGAGGGTGTTGAATGCAGTTTTTATTGCAAGGTAATGATGCCTTACACCTAATCAAGACCCTAGGATTCCTGCATTTTTCTTGTCATCAGAAGTGCAGCAGAGAGATTAGTTTGTCCTTTAGCTTTGGCAGGTGATATCCTTCTTTCTCTTCATTACATCCAAGGTCTAATATTTTTTAAAGACTTTGGCATTTTGATGCCTAATTTTAAATGTATTGTCCAACTAGCCATTCTAGTTGTGCAATACTTTTGATAAAATAATCTCAAAATGAAAAAAAAACCCAGAGGCTGGTGTATCTCAACAGACCAAATTATAGGCTTATGAATCTGATCTCAAAAGGAAACAAAAAAGATCACTCTTCACTTCCAGTTTCACAATTGCTAAGTGCATCACTGCTTTTCTTCAAACTTGAAACAGCAGTAGAAAAACTATTAAGCAGACGAACTTGAGGTTCAAAGCTCCACAGTAAAGAAGATATTCAAATTTCCATCTTTTATGATTTCCATCAGTAGCTTCTGAGTGTTTTTTTCATGATATCCTATGAAACAGCAATGTCAATTTTTCATTGTCCATAGATACAGGATAGGAGACCCTTAGGAACTTTATACATCTCAGACTTTCTGGGAGCTTCACAAGCCTAAGTAGAGGTGAAAATGAAGCTGAGAAGAGATTTAAATCCTGCTCTGAAATTAAATGTGAGGTTCCCAAAGGTCAAGTGCCTTCAGTCCAGAGCAAATCATAGGTAGGGTGGGCTATTTCAAAGCAATTAGGCCTTTTAACAAGTAGTGTGGCTCCAATACCAATCTTTAAAATATGTTTCAAACCAAAACTGTGTTATATACAATTTCAACTGGAACATACATTTTTTTTTTTTTAGTTCTTCATTTTAGTTACTGAGTCCATGCCAAACTTACGAATCTTCTTTTGAAAAGGACATAACTTTGCAAAGCCTGCCATTCTGACAAAGTGGAGAATACTGGTGAAATGATATTGATCTGAAAAGAATATGATCATCTTGAATAGCAAACCCATTTTCTCACTTGTATATTCAATTAGTTTTGGTCAAGAATGGTTTAGTTCACATTGAATAAATAGAAGTACAATATCTACATCCAGCACCTAAGTGTAGGAAAGCATCTCCTGCTATATAGTTTATAGGTGAGTATTGGGAAGGAATGAAATCCTGAAGCTAAATCTTTTTGAGCTGAACTACGAAGAAAGACAGTTTGGAATTGTTGATTTGTCTCTATATGTTTTCTATGCTGATTTTGATTTAAGCTGCTCAGAACTCACATAAATAATGCTTAGTTTCCTGTCATGCCATAAAGGAATTGCAAGATGTTAGAAATGTGACTGACAGTAGAGCATGTTACTATCCTGAAGATGATCTCTTGCAAGAGTGACTAATTAGCTAAAATGTCCCATTTTTCCCAAACATATTTGAAGAAAATAAGATGTCATGGCTTTACTATGTCTTTATTGAACAGTAATTTGTAGAGGTGTAAAGAATTATGATGAAACTGCTATGTGATAGTACAATTATTTTCAAAATTCTATTTAATCTTGTAGTCCAATATTGTAATGTTTCTGCCCAACCATCAGCTACTTTTGTTACTGAACATCTGGGTTTTGGAGTAAAAGGCATGTTGAACCCAAAAGTCCAGGGCTGGATTTTTTTTCCCCCAAACTCTAAATAGTTTTTAAAAAGAAAATAAAAATTCTTAGGTGATCTAAAAACATTATTTGTGTTTTATGTAGATACTTCAGTAGTATTTAAACTGCAATCAATTTATAACTATACAATCTAACTCCTATGAAGAGAAAACCACTTGCCACCAAGAATCTAGACTGAAAGATGGGTAGGCCAAGAGCAAATCATAGATACAGTTGGCTACTTAAAATCAATTAGGCCTTTTAACAATCAGATTAAAGCTGTAGATATGATCTACTTGGACATGAGTAAAGCCTTAAATATCATCCTCCTGGAGAAACTGACTGCTCATGGCTTGGACACACTCTTCATTGGGTGGAAAACTGGCTAGATAGCCAGGCCCAGAGAGTGATGGTGAATGGAATTCACTCCAGTTGACGCACAGTCACCAGTTACGTTCCCCAGGCCTCAGTTCTGGGGACTGTTCTGTTAACACTTTTATTAATTATTTGAATGAGAGGATCAAGTGCACTCTCAGTAAGTTTGTAAATGAAATGAATCTGGATGGGAGTGTTGGTCTGCTTAAGGGCAGAAAGGCTCTGCAGGGGGACCGGGACAGGCTGGATTGCTGGGCCCAGGTCAATTGTATGAGACTCAACAAGGCCAAGCGCTGGGTCCTACACTTGACCCACAATAACCCCAGGCAGCATGACAGGCTTGGCAAAAAGTGGCTCGAAAACTGCACAGTGGAAAAGGACCTTAGGATGTTGATTGAGTCAGCTGTGTGACCAGGTGGCCAAGAAGGCCAATGGCATCCTGACTTGTAGCAGAAATAATGTGGTCAGTAGAACCAAGGTAGTTTTTATCCCCTGTACTTGGCATGAGTGAAGCTGTACCTCAAATACTGTGTTCAGTTTTGGTCCCCACACTACCAGAGGTGCTGGAGTGTGTCCAGAGATGGTCAAGGAAGCTGGTGAAGGGTTTAGAGCACAAGTCTTACTAGGAGCAGCTGAGGGAACTGGGATTGTTTAGCCACTGGCACAGGTTGCCCCACGGAGGTGGTGGTGTCACTGTCTCTGGAGATATTTAAAAGACATGTAGATAAGATGCTGAGGGACATTGGTTTAGTGGTGGACTTGGCAGTATTAGGTTAGTAGTTGGACTTGATAATCTTAGAAGTGTTTTTAAACCAAACAATTCTATGATTCTAGGCTTGTATTATACTGAGGATTTCCCGCAAATAGAACAGTGTATCACCGAAAGCTGTTGGCATGCAAAACCACAAGAACTTAACAAGAAATAGATTTATGTCAAAACTCCAGAGCAAAATCTCTGAACGTTTATAATATCACTTTTGAATCCACAGATATTTTATTACCTTACTGTGACCAAACTCTCAGAAAATTGCTTCTCTCGCTCACAGTGGAAAATAAGTGGTACAAATATATCAGAGCAGATACATCTTTGGTCAGTTAATAGACACTTGGAAACAGTAAGAAAAATTTAAAGTCTAGATACTTTCCCCTGAGTTATGGAATATGTTATATAGGTGTTATGACCTGATCAATTTGCACTGCAGTGCAGTGCATCATACTAAAATGTTATCCTTCTGGGGTTTGATCCATCCATCCAGATGTTACTATATCCTAAAACTCAGTTCAGAAGGTAAGCAGCATCTGAACGTTAGTCAAAGTAGAGAAGCAATAAACTAAGGAGGCAAGAAATGACAGAACAGAATAGTCATCAAACTCAGAATTAAATATTTGTTTCAGTGGATGTAATTATCAGCTCCACAGAAATGAAACTGAAAGCTCTGTAAAAACCACATCTGTGATATATGAAAGAAAAAAATCTGAGAAAAAAAAGATTATTTTTCCTTTGGGTAGCTCTTAAAATTGTACTTGTTTGGGTCATTCTTATGCCCAAACTCACTACATGCCCATCATTATGTTATTTTCTTGTCAATGTTGACAGCTCCTAACTTCCATCATGACAATGAGACAACAAAGAAAAAAGAAAAGTAATGACTTAATAAATATTTGCACTAGTGTATTGGGTCTGGAGTGGTGGTGGTTTTCCACAACAGTCCTTGTAGTTCTGTATCTTCTGTTGGTAGCTAAAAATGTGTCTTGATAGCACAGCAACGTTTTGGCTACTGCTCATGAAGCATCAAGGCTGTCCCTCCAGCATTCCTTCCTCCATCTTCACCAGCAGCTGTGTCTGAGCAGGATCTTGGGAGGGGCCATGGCCAGGAGAGCTCATCCAGGCTGACCAAGGACATATTCCATACCATATGACATCAGCTTAGCAATATAAATTCAGGAAGAGGAGCAGGAAGGGGAGCATGTTTCATTTTGGCCTTCTAAAGCAACTGTAATGCTTACCAAAGCCCTGCTTCTCAGGAAGTGGCTGGACATCACTGCTGATGGGAAGTAGCGAGTAACAGCTTTATTTGTTTTGCTTCATTTCTCAAGCATGTGGCTTTGTTATTTCCATATTAAACTGCTTTTATCTCAACTCATGAGACTCTCATCTTATTGTCTCCCCTTCCTGACTTGCTGAAGAGGGGGTGATAGAGTGAAGTAGTGGGCACACGGCATCTAGACAGGGTCAAACCACCACAACTAGTGATAAAAGAAAATTAATTTTTGGCTTCCAAGAATTAGTATTATTGTACTAATGTATATTATGTACTATGTATATTATGTATATGTATATGATACTATTTCACAGTCTTGGTTACTGTCTTACTACTAAAATAAGAAAGAAATGAAAAGCTTATAACAACACTAGAGCTTCCTAGAGGAAAAAGGGAAGAAATGAAAAAGAAACAATGTGTTCACATTCTGATTTTTTTGAGGTATTTCATAATCCTAATATAAGCTTGTACTGAATACTGGCAATGTGTATAAGCAAATTTTAAACTATCTATGGGCCTAACTTTTAGCACTTTTTTTAAAAGCCAGATTTGTTTCTTAAAATATATTGAATGTAAAATAGAATGCACAAATACAATAGAAAAGTTCCAAGTAAGCTCTTGCTTTAGACATTTGTTGACTTCCTATAACTTCTCACACACAAAAAAATAGTAATATTCAAAACTAGATTTGAAATGTATATTAAATGTTTAGTGAATAACAGCTATATCACTTTTACCTCAACATAGATACTTTGCCTCAGCACTGTGCTGCATGGAAAATCTAATGAAGTCAGAGTTTAAAAGTGATTCCTATTTTTTTTCTGAACATTAACTTAGTGAAGAACAACACATTTAGTTATTTGAATCTGTGTTCAAAAGAGGCATATTTTCCTAAGACAAAGTCGATTCCTGGCAAAAGATGTGGAAGAAATTTACAGCACAAAAACCATTAACAGAATAAAATGGCTTTTAATCTCTACCTATTTTTTCTTCCCTCTGAGAAATGACTCACCAGCTATCTTACTGTGACCTAGCTTCTGAGTGGATATTCACTGTTTTTTAATTGATTATAAGAACAAATTGTTTCCCTTGTGTGTGTGAGCTTCAAGGGAAAAACTGACTTGTGTGCAATTTTTTAACACAAATGTTTAGTGGAGAGCTCAATGAGTAATTTCACAGCTTTATAAACGTATTCACAAAGTTCAGCTCATGAAAAATGAAGGGATTTTGAAAGGTTTTTTTGTCTATACTTGCTGTAGTCAAGTGCTGTAATTCAAAGTAGGTGAAAGTAGATAAGTAAAAATCTGTCCATGAAATAGAGGTGGAATATCTGCATTCAGTAACCCATGACTAGAGCTCTACAGCCTCTTTGTGGCTGCATGGAGCCCAGTGTCAGCATTTTAGGCTTGTAGTGGTACAGACTCCCCTCCCTAGGCTTAGTTTTCGTATTGGTGTCAGCTAACATTATGTTCTTGTCTTGATTACTTGTATGGTGATTCAAGACACCCTGATATTCTTTCATTCGAGACTACCTGGTACTCTGTTGTCCAGTTGCAAGTACAGTGAGTTAGAGTGATTAGGTGCTCCCTAATTGTATCTGAACTCCAATTGTCTGGAAACATAATACTGATTCTAACTGCCTGGCTCGTAGCCCATTCTGGGAGAGGGAGAAGCACTGAGAAGCACTGTGGCAAAATAAAGACTTAATGACCAAAGTCAACCATCTTGTGATTCTATGAACAGAAGCCCTAAAATGAGACTCTTAGAGCTTTCTGGAACCACAGAAGGCTATGCACTCAATTCTCTGCTTGAGTTGAGATGCCTCTCAGCATAAAAAATCTCTACAGCTTCCAAAGTTGCTGCTAGTATAAGGGCTAATTATCCAGTGACAAAAGCTGATGACAGAAAATAGTGAACAATACACTATAATTGGGTTTTGTGCAGATTCAGATTCAGGTAAGGATTAAAGAATTGGAATATAAAGATTATTTGATTTTACAATTGACCAAAAGGAGACAATTCGTGTTAACTTCCATACCTGTGTGCATGTGCATGTGTGATTTGATTTAGAACCTTTATTGTAAGCTTTGTGTAAACCTTACTGTCAAATCATTCTGTTGATTACAGCAAATATTATTTAATCACTCTGATAATTATCTCATTATTATGCATTTTAAGAAGTTCTCTTTATCCTTTGCATTAATTCCACTAGACATAAACCTGATTGAGCAAGTTTGAGACTAGGTCTGGATCCAGCCACACCTAGGCTCCTCTCTGAGCAGGAGTATACAAAGCAAGGGGATCCATTCCAAACTTCATGACTCAAAAAAAAGAAGGGTGTCCCACATCCTTTCTGATTGCAATCTCTGTACAAACCACTTTATAATAATCCCAACATGATTTTTCCTTGTATATTTCTCCCCTGTAGTGAATAGATTGAACCTTGAAATAGAACTTTTTTTGTCTTGCTAATGTTTGCTAATACCTTTGATGGTGTTTTCTTTAAGTGATCTAACACTCGATTCACCCATCCATGACAAGACCAGATGGCCATGGGGATGAAGAGTAGCTGCAAACCTACCTGAAAAAGGTGATTGTAACAGTAGTGACTGTGTGAGTAGTTGGAGGGTCGGGTCAGGGCAGGGGGGAAGGGAAGGGAAGGGAAGGGAAGGGAAGGGAAGGGAAGGGAAGGGAAGGGAAGGGAAGGGAAGGGAAGGGAAGGGAAGGGAAGGGAAGGGAAGGGAAGGGAAGGGAAGGGAAGGGAAAGATTCTTTTTCACCATTCTGTTTTCCAGTTATGCTGGGTTTGTTTCTGAAAGCCATGTACACAACATTGATGGGAGACAGGAGCAAAGAAAAGTAAGTGCGTGGAGGAAACTGGGCTGCAACTATCTATTCCCAGTTTTAGGAGTGTGTTCGGTTTCAGTAGTTTGAGCCTGGAAGGGAAATGGTACCTAGAGGAATACTTCTTGCTCTTCTACAAGGCTGAATTAATTTTATCATTATGTTTGGGGTGGTTAAATGCAATTTACCTGAGCTGTCAATGCTACAACTTCACTAAATAGGAAAGATGCTTTTTTTTGGGCAGAAATACCCTGTGACGCAGGAGTACTAGATCCTTCCTCTAGTTCCAATTAAAGCCTCTCATGAAGTTATTAATGATTCATCACATTTACAGGTTTGGAAGTGACCCATGTCTTGATCTAGATATGCCAAAATCTAGGCAATAAGTACAACACTAAATGTTTTGACACCACTGGAAGTGAAAATCTATTTGTGATAAACAATCATAAATTACATTTGATTTCCTTTTACAATGAAAATAGATTTTAGGATATGAGACCTTCCAATGCATTTCTGATTTGACAAAAGACACTTTTTATTACAAAGATTTTATTTGAGTTAGTCTCATAGAAGTAGAGATGACTGTGAAGCTGCCTTTTCAAGGGATTTATTTCCTTGCACTTTCCTATTTCTACATTAAATGAGATTGAATTTATGCTTTTACAAAAGGTGCTATCTTCTAAATAGATTTTATTCAGAAATTCATAATCTGTTTTATCTGAGTCCTTCTTTTAGCAATTCACATGCTCTTCTCATATCAGATAAATGTGAAACTGCCTTCTCAAGAAATCTCTCTTCTTGCAGAGGTTCTTCTTTCTGGAGCAAATGAGATTAAAAAACCTGTAACTTTTGATTTACCTCTCCAAACAATCAAAAATTTTGTAGTTACCATGTCACTGATCACACTAGGTTATCTCATAACAGTGCTTAAGGTGTTTTTACATTCATTTATCTCTTTAGAGCAATCAGTAAGCACACTGAATCTAAGATATTTAAATAGTAGAGTGATTCAGTATATTGTAAAATACTACATGAAATTCAAATACCTAAAATACAGACATCAATATTTTTCTTTTTTTTTTTTCCTAAATGTGGATCAAACTAATTTTCTATGAAAACAAAATTTACAGCTGTTTGACAGCATGAGGCTTGGATACAAATAAGGAAGTACAACTACATTCAATAACTGAAGCAAAAACATAATTTTGGTCTTACTATTATGTACTATGGTATAACCATTGGGGAACAGATTCTTAGCTGTTAAACTGTGACATGTTGCACCATCTGAGAATCTTCTTTGAATGCCATAATCATTTGAACCTAGTTTTCACTACTAACTTTTATTATTTTTTTGTTATTATTATGAGGCTTTTTAGGTAGCTACAGAATTTTAAAAAAAACTATTTGAGCTTTACAAGACATTTAAACATTTGAAACCCACTGTGATCTACTAACCATGTCAACAGAGTTTATTTTCTTTGATTTCACACTATAGCTCTAGGCATCTGCTATAGTACATAGATGTAACTTTTGATAGCTCACTAAAGCTATCATAGCACCAGAGGACTTGAAAAATGTCTAACATTTTGTGAAAACAGAAAAACAGGAGAAAAGTAATAGCAGAGGAGAAACACAAAGCCAGATCTGCAGCACTGTCTTCAGTAGCAAGGAGTTCATATTGTCCAGTACTCTTATTCTTGTCATATGAAATTGCAGAGAATGTTAGAAATGATTGATAATTGGAATGATAAGACCAGTTTATCAGCATCTTTCTATCTTTCTAAAATAAGCTTTGCTATTATTATATATAAACTAGGTAGTGTCAAAACTAGATGTAAATTCTGTTTGTATAACTGGAAAATATTTTGATTCACTTTAGGAAATGGAACAGTTTGTTTGTTTGTTTGTTTGTCCAAAGTACCAAGTTCTGACTCCCCTTAATATTTAAAAAAACCTTAGTTCCATAGCACTTATTTCTCTAGAGAGAGGAATAATCAATGAAAAGCACTCATTTGTCATAGTTACAACACAACTTTGTCTGATCTACTGACATGTTAACCACAAAATATGTGTGTTTTTAGAGAAATTCTATACTATGGACTGTGAAAAATGATGAGGATAAAAAGGAAAAACCAAACCAAATGGATTAAAATGTTGTTGTGAAAACAATTGATGATATTTGAAAATTCCAAACTCCCTGGAGAGAAGGAGGTGGGAATGGTAGGATGTCCTTCCTCTGATCTGTATTCACATATCTAATGCAGGGCGAAATGAACTGACATCATCTGTCAGTGAGTTCACTTACAGTTTGCTTTTACTTATTCTGCATATTCCAGCAAATGTCATGGAAACTGTTTGGTGTGTTTTGAAGTTAATTATAAGGGTTACTTTTTTTTCTCTTTTTCTTTTTTTTTCTGGGATCAGACTTTGAGGAGAAGTAGATCATGTTTAAGAAAGTTTTTCTCGAAATTTGTGTTTACATGAAGAAGAGTTAGAAAAATTCTGAGAAAAAAAAATCAATTTGTTAATAGACTTGCATTTAATCTAATGAAAACTGCAATGCTGAGCTTAATATACATGAAAAATATTGTTCTACAACTAGCACTGACAGATGTGAAGGGATACAAGGTTGCCTGTTTCAAAGGCTCTGCAAACAAAAATCAAGCAGCTGGAAGTAGTTTTGCTCAAATATCCTGCTATCGTTTTCTAGAGGGTGATGGGGATAGAATGATTCTGAACAGTTTCTCAGTACTGCTGTCGGTACTGTCAGTATTACTTGAGCCACCACTGTGATAACTTGAACTCCCACCACCACTGCATGATTCTCTATTCTGTTTGATCCTAGGAAATCCCGATGCTCTGCTGTGACTTCAAAGCTGCTGATGTAACTGCACATATGGAATGTTATAATTTACTGTATCTAAAATAACAGTACTGAAACTTATTAACTCTTCTGTGACAGACTAAGTTTCTATTTTTCAGAACTCTATCCTGAATCACTGTACTTTTAAGCTCCTAAATAAACTCTCTGCAACTAGACTTTCAGTTTGTTATTCATTATTGGAGATTTCATTTTGACATAACTTCTCATAGAGGTGGAGGAAAATCGCAGCCTGCCCCATGCACTGTTCTGTAATATTAAAGGCAAATATGGCAAAATATTGGAATACTTTTCATCAGAAGAGATGAATATTTGCATGCTGTTCATATAAATATCATATATAATCATATGACTCATATGCAAACATACTGGATTAACAACCTCTCTTTACAAAGAAGTGGTAAAATAATTGTCAAAAATTGCACTTCTGTGATTCATGGAATTAAAAAAAATTAGTTCTACTAGGCTCAGTGATGTGTCAGAGATATAACCTAAGTCGTGTGGATGACACAGATGCCAGATCAAAAGATTACACTGCAGTTACAGAACTGGACTGCTATTGTGCTAAATGCTGCACCATCAGCTATGATTTAGTTCAACAGCGGCATGTGCCCTGTACACATCACTTGATTGAATCTCAAACTGAAGATGAAGAAAGACAAGTAGGCAAAGAAAAAATAGAAAGTACTTCTGAGACTAAAATGGATCTGCTACTGAATGTCAAAGGTAAAGACATAATAATGGTTTACTCAGATAAGTGTTTAACATCATATGCCAGCTTTTATATACTCCTGTCAGAATCCTGTTACCATAGCTGTTTCCATTTATCTGTTTAGGAAGAGAAAGTCATTTAGTAATTTGAATTTTATGTAACAAGATACTGAGGAAGAAAATTATTGCAGATTTTTTTTTTTTTTTAATGAAATAGACATGTTTCTGTCCAGGTGACTGTCTTTGTGTTGACAAAATAATAAACACAAGCATGAGTTAATATGAACAGTAGATGGAGTCTGATCTGAACACCTCAAAGTTCTACATCTGTGGGATGTACATCAACCATTTCTCACTTCAGTCTCAGTTTTAAAAAGTCAGTATAAAGGCTTATAAAATGTTATTGATACATCGAGTTATCAGTTTATATGACATATACATGCAGAAGAGTATCTTAGAACTTCCTGAAAGTCGTGGAATGTTTCCACTCACATTTACTCATGCTAATTGCAAAACAGTATTTTTCATGTACATGGAGTTCCGTGTTGCAGTTACTGTTAGGGTAACCTGACATTAATGCAAGTCTGTTGGAAAATGGAATTTATCTGACCTACTAAATCATGACTCTTCTTCATGTAAATACAAATTTAGAGACAAAGTTTTTTAAACATTATCTATGTGATTGGATATGTGAAACCAAATTCACAGGACCTTTAATTTACACAATGAGTTTCCACTCTCTTTTTCTTAAACACTGCTTCACTTCAGTACATCTTCATCTACCTTGTATTTTTTTCAATATTTAATTTTCAGTCAATGTTCGTATAAAATATTTTTGTAATATTTATGCAATATTGTTTTTGTTTAAGTATAGTCTCATTTCTCATTCTCTTAAAAATACTTGTGTCTTTTCTGTTCTTTTCAGATTTCTTGTTCCACTTAAAAATTTTCCTTCTTGTTTTTTCTCTACTTATTGCTTCTCTTCTCATTTTTCTGTTCTTCTTTCTACACTTTCCTTCATTCTAGCCTTTTCTTCTCTTAATTTGATTTTTTTTTTCTAGATATGTCCTCATCTACGTATTTTTTTAAACTCATTCACAAGTTTCATTCTTCTTCTCTCACTTCTTAACAAGGTCTTTGCTAATAAGATCTTTTTCTCTCTCTGTGAGTTGTAGCACTTTGTGCAGGATTTAGCTAATACAGCAAATCCTATATGGAGTTTCACTGGAGAGCTCTTACCAAAAGCAATATTGTAGCAGTAGAGTTGCTGGGGAAGCTATTTTACTTTCCTGTTTTTTTTGACATTTAAAGCATAGGAACTCTTTGTGAGAAGACAAGGAGATAGGACAAACTTTAAAGGAATAAACCCATCAAAAACTGTAGGAAAAATAGTCCATTGAGATGGAACCTAATAAATTTCATAAGATTCAGATCAAAGACATTTAAACAATTTTACATTTAATTTGAGAAGTCACTGCTATGTTTTAACCCAGACAACAAAAACCAGCACTGCCTAATAGTTCTAAACCACAGTGTATCTACTAGGATAGAAGCATTTAATTTTTGATTTGTGATGAATCAGTAGAGTACATACTAAGAATTTCATCCAAGAATTTCTGAAAACAATTATATTTGTGAATGGTCTTTAGAATTAGGACTTTGATCACAGCTGGTGATATACAATCTAGTTCCTTTTTCCTTAGTATTGGGGGGTAAGTTACTTTGCAAATAATAGAGCCATCTAAGCCACATAGGTTTTTTTAATTTGATCTCAGTTGCACCAGAAATATTAATATAGTTATAAGGTAACATTTTAAAACCTTATCAGCATACATTGTCTGAATATTTTAAAACATACAGTGGGGTCCAAACAGCTTAAAAGCCCCTAAAAATAGTGAAACAAATAGACAAAGAGGAAGTTGTTTGATGATTTCTGGAGCTGAATTTGTACTTCTGTATACCTTCAAAGTATTCTGCAGTTCAAGGAAGAAAAACCTGGGATACTTTGGGATTTAGCATTAACACTAAATTAGGGAAAAATCCATTGTTATTTAGTAAAGTTGATAAGACAATTTTAATATTCTTATGGATTAATAGTCCCTAAGGTATTTCTGGGAAAAACATATTCCTCTCCATATACATTAGCTATTTGACTTATTCAAAGACCACTGAAGTCAACAAGTGTTTTATGAGGAGCCCAAAAGATTTGAAAGTTTCAATTTCCCTTGACTTCCATTTAAAAATGGTATGAAAATGATTCTCTTTTCTCTCAGACCGAATGGGTAGTCTGTTGCAATTTCAGAACTACAGAATGATAGGAGCTGGAAGGACATCAGGAGATCATCTAGTCCAACCACTTGTTAAAGCAGGTTCACCTCAATCGGGTCACATGGGAACATGTGCAGGCTGGTTTTGAAAACCTGCAGAGAAGGATACTCCAGAACCTTTCTGGGCAGCCTGTGCTAGGGCTCTCTCACCTGTAAAGGAAAAAAGTTTCTTCTCATGTTCAAGTGGAACATCTTGTGTTCCAGTTCGTGTCTGTTACTCCTTTTCCCTGTTAATAGGCACTACAGAAAAAAGACTCGGCCTATCCTCTTGACACTTGTCTTTTAAGTATTTATAATTAGGCTTTGAAATTTGTATATGTGAGGCTACAAGCCTTCAATGATGCATGGAGATAGGTCTATCAGGGGATGGGTCTTTTAGATTAGGAGACGGGTCTTTTAGTTCTTCTTTTTAGTAACTACCTTGACCTAAAACTGGTATAAATCCGTAGAGGTGTTATCTAGATACCTTCTATTCTCTGAGTTTCCCTTACTCATAAGACTTCAAGAACTTGTTATCAGAGACCACTCTAACACTGATGACTTGTCTTTTTCTTTCCACAGTTGAATCCTGACTTCTTTCTCAAGCCAAGAAGATGAAACCAAAATGCAGTGTAGACTTCTTGAGGAGATGAAGGAGATACAACATGGTCCTTTTAGATTGAATTGGTGAATTTCTCCATCAAAAATTAATTAAAGAACAAACCCAGAATACAGAACTATGGTGAATTGCACTCCCAGCAATTATTTTTTTAAAAGATGCTCTTGGATAATTAAGTTATCATATGAGCTTCTCGATAATTGTTTTCATGTTCAGATTTGGAGAAAGCAACCTAATAAATTTATTGCATTGCAGAATACACATCTAAGAAAGGTGACACTAAGAACAGAATGAAAGAAAACAAAAGTCCTGAAAGTAAGTTTGAGAGATATATTTTTATTTGCTCATCCATAAGATGTCCTTCAGTGTCTTTCACCTCAATCTGTTGAGGTCAGTTCTGTTACTTTTAACCTCTTTTGCATACTTTTAGATTTATTGATCAAAATACCCTTTAAAATCAAGAGAAAGAAGCATAGAAAACCTGGTGCCACTTATGTCCTGGCACATTAGTTCAACAACTTCATGTTAATCATCAGGAAACCATTCTCATCTAGTTCTCACCATTTCCTATCATCAGCAATGAGAAATTTTTCTCTGAGTTTGCTTTTTCTACAGCTGCTTTAGATTGACCACCTCTTAATTGTCTACCTAGCAAGGAAAGGTTTTATTAGAAGCTACATAATACTAGTGGTAGACTCCAAGAATCAGAGCTGGTACTGACTGCCTGTACCACTGGGAGAGGTTCTACAGCCTATAGTTGTACAAGAGAAACGTACCAACAGATCAACGAACTAATCAAGCTCCATGTCCACGCATTGTTTCTATAATAATAATAAAAGGCTCACTCAAGACAAAGACTAATTTATCCACTCTATCCACTTGCTAAAATTTTAATGATACTCATAAAAAAGAATTCAGAATACATATACTGTACTTATATATTTATCATAGGCAATTTAAAATTGAGTATGGGTAATCTTTGTGCTCTAGTGCCATACAGACTGAATGCATTAGGATATTACTAACCTTGATGATGTTTATAACTTTTCAGAAGACTTAATACCTAGATTTCTGTATATATTGCATATATAAGGATTTTAAAGAAACATTGAAGTCACATTAAGATACCAAGTATGGAACAGTAGTTTGTTAAAGAAAAAAATTTTTTTTTATCCCCTTCTGGAGTTTAACTAAGCATAGTATGAAGAAAGCTTATCTATATCTGATGTAAAGAGACAGCAAAAGAATTTTCCCTTTTAAACTGTTAAAAGTATTAAATGTACACAAGCTGTCAAAAACTTGCACAACTGCATGCTTGTCATGTTACTTAATACTTTTCATGCTACTGTACAACCACTCCTGTCAGTGCCTCAACTAATTGCTTTAGTTATACATTTTGTGCACCTTGTAGTTTATCAGATAGTAACTCTTTTAAAAGCAGATTATTTTTACCCAATGCATATTGAAGTTTTGGATTCCTTTGTCATTCAGATAACATGTATGTGAAAAGACTGCATCACCTTAAGGGGAAACCAAACACATTCAATGGAGATTGTTGACGGTCCTAAATACCCAGAAACTACTGCCAGTTTAGGAAATCTCTGTGTCAAAAACAATTGGAGACAGAGAGTACTCAATCATTTGTGCTTGCCCATACTTCTCCTCCCAGGCTTTTAATTTAACTTCAGTTCATAACAGAATAAAGATCTTTCTGGATCTTTAGTCCAGTACTGCTTTGCTTATGTTTGGATGCCTTACTAGAAAATACTAAAATATATGTGTATATATATCTATATATATCAAATAACTTTTACTTTTCAGAGCAAATTACAGATTGTTTCTGTTTTAAACCCATGGATCACTACTATTTAAACACACACACACATGCCAGCAAGTGTAGAAATAAACACAAAAGAATCCCAAATCATTATGTCTTCACAATAGGATAGATAGGTATTTGTTGAGAGTATAGCATTTACAAGCATTTACTAGTACTTTAAATGTCTGTCCCCCTTGCCTTCATCCACAGCTCATTAAAAAAACAGTATTGAAACCTCAATTTTAGAGTTAATATTTTTAGTAACTTCAGTTTCAATTTAATACTTCTGCAGAATGCAGAAAACTAAACAGTATGCTCCGAACTACAAGCACTCTCTGTGAACCTACCAGAAATAGGTATGCTTTTATACTTAGTCCTCTGGCTTCTTTAATAGAACAACTTTTTCCCTTTAAAAATACCCAAAGAAATGCAACAGTAAAACACTACACTTGCCCTCTGCCATCTGGACAATGTAGCCTCCTAGCTGTTCTAATATAGGAGACTGTCATAATTATTTCTCAGATGCCTTTTTGTTAAAAACAGTTTCTTCCTCAGACTCAGAAGTTATGAATCAATAGGCACTGATGATTGGATTTACCAGGAATCTTTGATACTGATGTGGGTCTATTATTTAACATTTTTCAGTATTTATCTCAGCCCTTTGTCTGTGAGAGAATATGTCTTTTCCCATTTTTCCAATTTCCCAGTGAGAGTTTCACATGTAATCTCTAACCTCAGACCCAAACCTGGCATAAAACCTAAACTTGTATGATGTCCTGATTGCATATATGCAAAATAGTTTGAGCATGGTCTTGTGTGCAGAAAGGAAAATCTACTTAATGTACTGTCTGGACAGAATGGAGACATTTGGCTTAAGGTTACCAATTGTGTTACCAATGGTGTTTATTTGTGTATTTCTGTTGGTTAGTAATAGTACGTAAAAAGCTGACAAAAGAAGAAAAGATGAAAGCAAAAAGCTGGGATAGAACTAATGATAATAAAACTCTTGGCAAGTCAAATTACTAAGAGTCTCATATCAAAGGCAACTTTGAGAATAATGGGATTCCAGAGTCCATAAAATTAGTCATGATTCAACGATAAAAACATCAACAATTTGCATAAAAGCTTTAAAGTAGAGATTTAGCACTGTGTGCCAAATGAAGAAAAAAAAAGCACTGCCGTAACAGTAACACTTTATTATAGGTATCCATTATCTAGTGCTTATACAACAGAAGCCAAATGAGCTCGTTATTATCAGTGCTATTATACTGAATACTAAATGAACTCATCATAGAAACACAGTTGCTTTAAAAACTATTACTGTACCAACAAAGAAAAAAATGTATTGCATACAAACTTCCTCAGATGACTATTTTGATTTTAGTGTTAACTTCTAATGCATTGTTAATCATCTGTTCATTATACTATTAGACAGCACTTAGTTTATTTGCACTTTATTTGTATACAAATAATTTCTGTAATCTTTTACTATATTGCACTTTATTCCTATGTAAACAATGTTTTGGACTGCTATAGATTTGCAACAAATAGAAGTATGATAAGTTTGTGTGTAATTAAAATTTATTCTGTTTTGCAAAACCAGGAGAGATACTAAAAGAGTCATGCAATCCAAAGTAAACAATAAGTTAATACTAAGAGAAAAGACTGTGAAAATTATAAATTTTTAAATGACTGCAAAAATTTATTGCTAAAAGATATAAGAATACTGTAGAATGTATAATACAAATAATATAGAAATGTCATTGTATACTAACATATTGCAGATTATAATAGCTACTCATGCTTCAAAGAATCTCAAAGAATGTGACAATTCATATGTATTATTCATATATATATGTGACTATTTATGTGTAGGTGTTTTAAAGTAGCAAAATCCTGTATATAAAACATACTATGTTATTTGCAGCCTGCAAGTGATTTATATTTTTTCCTATCAACATAAAATGCAATATTTGTATGATGGAAAATGCATATTGTTTCAATCTAGACTGGACAAAGAATGACATACATTTTAAGCAGTGTTTTAGAGGAACTCTGACATGATTTTCTAGTAAGAATTTATAAGCTACAGAATAACAGAGACAGGATTCATGGAAGACAGAAATCTTCCACTCTTTAGGACTGTTTTTGTACTTACAGCAATTACTGAAAGCTCATTTTACCCAATATTTCACAAAAAATGGATTTTATTTTTTACTTCAATTTTTAAAAGCTTATTTTTTCATTTACAGTCACATTACAAATTCAATCATCAGTCAAAAAAATCCACATAGTTTTAAACTGAATTGAAAATTAAAAGCCAAACAAGAAATATTTTGAAATATAATTTTCTTAATGAAAGATATTTAAGTAATTCTTCTAAATGAGTTTTATAACAAAGATTTGGGAAGCAAAAAGTTGAGTGCTAGGTTCCTGACACAAATTTTCAGTGAGATGTTGGGAAGGTACTATATTTCTGTGGAAAGTTTTGCTTCCTAGTAATATTGAGAGAAAGTAATATATAGGAAATCTTTAAAAACATTGAAGATCACTGTCATAGGAAAACAAAGAAACAGTCTCAAGGAAGTATTTTTCCTCTGTTACTAAATGGTATAACAACCAAACTATAAGTTGATTCACAAAGTAGCCATTCAACTAATCTTTTTAAGGAAGGTTTGAGATATTCTCAAAAGGAAATGATCTGAAAAATAATTCCTGTTTGATATTATACATACAGATTTTGAATAAATGGCTCTGGAAGAACTTCAAGAAATAACGTCATCTTTCTTTTTATTCCTTGATCCTCTTTTGTTAGAGGATTCTTCAAATCTTATGTTTTGTTTCTATAGGATAATTAAATAACACATATATAAATGCTCTTGTATAATTTAATTTTTTGTGGTGATAAAGGCATAATTTTCATTTAGTATAGACATAGGCAGAAGTTCCAAAGCCTTGGAACTTCTTAAACCAAAAAAATTTTGGTTTAATGGAAAATTGGAAAAAGTTCTGCTTGGGTCAACTTGCAAAAATAAATATTTCTTTTAATGTTCAATATTTTATTATTTCTTTTAGTGATATGAACAAACAAACAAAAAAATTGTAAGCATGGTGATTATCCTGAGCCAAAATTCAGTTTTCCTCTTACTTTATCTATTTACTGAACTTATTTTCTGAGAGGAAGTAGTACACAAAAAGTCTTTCTGAAAGGATAAGTTTTTAAAAGCTATAAAGAAAATGTTTTCACAGCTTTGAAATGTAAATAGTGTCAGTCTGTCTAAAGCACAACATTTTAGTAAGTGAATACAAATTCATCAAAAAATAATAAGAAAAAGTAAAGTAAAAAAAATTAATCAACTGAAGTAGTATGTGTCCTATTTATACATTTCTAGTAAGTAAAATAGCTACATATTTATTTTTCTGAAGAAACATAGAAGCTTTCTTTTCTCTTCCCACTCCACTATCTTGATGCCAAAGACAAGTATGGCACAATGAACTTAAAGCTTTTAGACAATAAATAATCATTGTAAACATATTATAAACTGAACTCATCATCGAGTTAGCCACAAAACTTGAAAGTTGGATAGTCTTAGCCTGAACATTAAATCTATCTTTGAGCTTTATTACAGCTGAAATGTCTTCATTCTCTAACCCGTAATTAACTACATCTAGATATTGTGCATAGAGATTGTTTAGCTTCCAAATTTTCCTAAATTCTACCTAAGTTTAATTCATCTTATAAAACTGTAAATTCTCTGAATAAAAACATTTCTGGAAAAAAGAATCATGAACACCACGCAATAAAATCATGGTAGATTTTTCTCCATCTTGCATTTCTTTTGAGCTAGTGAATCAAAAACATACATGATCTGCACTATTTACTTACAAAGGGTCATAAATGTCTTCTTTTTTGTTTTTGAAAGATTATTTGTTTCTTTTGTTCTGAGTGTTTTAATGACCACCATTTGCTCAATGCAAGAAATCCAAGGTTTGAGGCAACAGTGATATTACTATACTGAAACAAACAAGGTGGATAACATATGTCCCTCCACACTGCAAAGTGAATATTTCTTCTCTTCCTTCTTTATAAATGAAGTCTTTTTCTAATTTATTTCAAGACTTTTACCAACACATGTTTTACAGAACACAAGCTTTCATACATGATTCATCAGCATCAAGAAGGCATCTAATTCTAGAGCTGTCTAACACTTCGTATATATGCTCTTTGAAGTGCAAAGTTGCATTGGCATAAAGCTGAAGTAACTGGTGTTCCTTGTCTAAAGTAATTCTGAACTTATGTAAATAGAATGCTTAGCTAAATCTCTTCTGCATTGTTTCAAGTTCATGATCAAATTCCATGTTTGTTATGCTTAAACAATTCTATAAACAACAGTTACAACAAATTAAATTAGGTTCTTTGGCTTTCTGTGACAGACTCATTGATAAGTCTCAAAAATCTGACTACAGAACATACATTGCTTGAAGTCAGTGTCCACTGAGGATGGTTGGAAAGATAGGAGACACTATACATCATCAAGGACTACATCAGAAGTTTAACTGGTAATAGCACACATATCATAAAACACTTATTTCTCACTGAAAGGTGTAAAACCTGATTTTATGACCAAAGAACTCTAACATATATTCAAGATTAATGGATGTATGTTGACTGTGGTGTTGGATTGGTACACAATTGTGCACATTTATGCCAAGAGTTTGGAGTAACATCAGGGATTAGTGCTATTAGCAAAATATGTAAAATGTTATATTTTTTTGAGTTTTTGTTCTTTATCTCTTAATCAGAAAAATGTGATCTTCCTTTACAATCATACTATAAAATCATAGTTACAACACAGTGGGCTTTACTGTTAAACTCTGCCTTGTTTTTCTGCAGTGGAACAAGGAAGCCCTTATTAAACTTGCCGCATTTTCATGGCACCTTTCAAGGACCTGTTCAAGTAATTAGTCAATATGTCAAGTAGAGATTATATCAAAATTTTTAATGGAAGATGATATTTCAAGGCTATAGATTGCTTTTCCTGGAATGACTGAGTCATTACTGTAGCACATTTTTTAAATATTATTCTGACAACCGATTCTAGAATTAGACACTTATATGTAGGGAAAAGTTACATTATACCATAGATTGAAAAAAACCGTGTCCTGTATCTTGATAATTTGTGAAATGATGTCTATTTTGCACCCAAGATACACAGTTCCAGGCACTAATTGAGAGGCTGCTTGTTTTCCATTTATTCTTCTGTCTTTATGGGAAATGCCCCTCCTCTCCACCTGTAAAAAAAAAGCTCCCAAACCACAAGGGAAGTAATGTCCTTAGTTAAATAAAAAGCTCATTATTAGTGAAGTCATAGTTACACCTCATGATGCCTTGATATAGTGCATAGATATCTGCACATAAAAGGTATCTGGAAACAGGTCACGTACAGTTCCTACCTGGATGTTGTGCTTAGGGAAATGGTCTAGTTGTTGATAGGGCTGGGACAAAGGTTGGACTCGATGATCTTAAAGGTTTCTTCCAGCCAAAACTATTCTATGATTCCATGATTTCCTGAACAGCAGAGAATGTCCAAAACCTGCCATTATAGTGGATTTCATCTTTCTTAACTTCATTTGTCTAAAGCTTGAGCACAGTCACTAAGATAGTCAACTAGAGACAAGGATGAGCCCTTCCACAGAGTGATTCATTGTATTTGTCTTGCATGCCTTTTTCAGGGGAAGATGAATTGCTATTTAAATGGATCTGTATTTCTTCACTAACAGCAGAGGTATTCCGGACAACTAGCTGGCTTAATTAACTAGATGAATGGGTAAGATAAATCCCATCTTTGATTTTTGAACCTAAAATATATTCCTTGCTATTTTTTTATTGATTAAATTCTTTTCCTGAATATGAGTTTTTATATAGTACCCAAACACTCACCACTCACATCCATTTTGTTGGGATAGTCGTTACTCAGATGTTGACTGGGGTTTGGTTTTTTTTCGACCATGTCACATTTTATTTAGTAAATATTTTGCAAATGTTTTGGAAAGAAACTCATCATGAAAATATTTGAATCTTCCCCTTTAAAAAAAAAAAAGAAATTAAAATCCCACAGTCACAAAACAACAGCTGCAACATTCTCACATTTTTGACACTAGAACAACCACCAGATGGCGACTGTAAGATTGCATAAGTAAAATCAAAATCAAATTAGATGTGGTTGAGTTTGCCTTGGTTTATGTAATTTTTGGTTCATTTAGATTTGTTTGCTTTTTTTTTTTTTAGAAAAAAAACCCAAAAAAACAAACCCCTTGAATAGCATAAACTGTCTCCAGATATTTTAATTGGCTGCAGCTTTTGTTAGAGCAGTGAATTTCTTAAATACTTCACTTTTCATTTCTCCACTGTAATACACTGTTATATTCTTCTTATTAAATCTCTAATTATTTACAAAGCAAACACTAGCAGAGTGGTAACTTCCACAAAATATGCAGGACTACATTTATCAATGAAATTATGGTCAGTATGTCATTGCTTCTCATTTTGTGTAGCAACAAAGCCTTTTTAGACTTTTCAGTTTGCATAGCCAGGCTCACAAATTGATCTGTCTGTCAAACTGATACAGGTGCCAGACTGATGCAAGTGCTAGACACATACTAAGATCCTTATCCAAAGTCTGAAGGATATAATTCTGGAAGATTAAATTCCCCATGTAATATATTTAGAAAGACTTCCTCCCTGTGTGCAATCCATCTGATGTATACAAATCATTCCTCTGCTCTATTTGACATTGTCAAGTTCTCACAGAGATCTCATTTTGACTGGTTTTCGGAGAATAATGCTTTTAAGTACAGAGTAACTGGGGTCACTCCTGGGGAAGCTAATTAGGAAAGCAAAGTATTTATAAAATATGGCTGACAGAAAGGTTGAAAGAACAGTTTTTTTCAGGTTAGAAAACACATTATAGACATCAGAGTTCTTCAGTATCTAACAAAAAGTTTTTATCAAGAGAACAGTACTTTCAATGCCACTGAATAGGGTAAAGAAAAATAGTCTTAGTTTACAGAACAGATTTAGAAATTAGATATTAAGAGAGTCTTTCTTACTGTCAGGATAAATATATATACAAACTAGTTACTGAGCAAGGTTTTAAAATCTCTCTTCTTGGAGGTATATAAAATAAAATTAAACAAACCTTTCAGGCAGAGGCCTTTCAATCCAACCTTAGAGTAGGTAGAGTATTTCTTTTTTTTTAAACAAAATTTTGAAAAAGTTTAAGTAAAATATCTATTTCTACTATGATTATTTTCATGAGAGATAAAATCATCAAATAAGTTCACCCAGCACTCCTTTTTAAAGTGGTTACTATTTTCTGTTAATCTTAATGAGATTCAGTTAAGGTGCTGTTCTCTGCTTCAAAATTCTGGTTGTATCCAGAGAGATATGTCACAAGGCACCTTTCTTAAGAAAAAAATGAAAATAATGAGGGGCAGATAAATGTCTCAGAATAATTACTTAAATGTTGGCAAGCTTTGAAAGAACACAGTGAGGTATGAATTTTTTTTTGCAATATAATACTATTCATCAGCTCTCATGGAAGAACTGACCTCAGGAACTATGAGGGGAAAAATCTTTTCATCCCACATGACATGAAGAGCAGGCTGTACCAAAGAATTCTACAAGTTTTATCCAAGACACATGGAAAATCCTTATGTATGTTTCATTCTGAAGATAACTGAAGACAAAGGAACATTATATTTTAAGCGCAAGTAACTTATGATAAATTTTTTAAATTAATTCCTGAAAGCTTTGAACTTTTCAGAAAAATATCTGAAGTATATAGCTTTGTTACAAATAAGGTCATTTGATATTTTTTTACATAAAAACCTCACATAATTCTTAACTCCAGAAGTGCAAGCAATACTTCTGTAGCATATATTTTGATAGTAGTATACAGAACAGAGGAAAATCTGTTTTCTGATTGTATCTTCCAATGAAGCTAAGAAGAAAACAACCTCAACAAAATAACACAGAAACAGAAGAAAATACTTTAAAATATCAAGAATATGTAAAAATTTGAACAGTTTAGGTAATATTTTAGAATTTCCACAGTACGCTACACTGTAGGAGAGAGTTCTACAATCTTGACATTCTTAATTCATAGCACTTTCTCCAGGTTCATTTTGTGATTATGAGGAGTGGATGTAAGAGACATATAAGGCTGTGTAGGTCTTAGCTAAAGCATTTACTTCATTATGAGGAATGTTTTATGAACCTGGTAAATTTGGCATAAATTAAAGACTACAGAGTCATCAGTCCAGTGTTCTATCTTTCAAACACTCTTACTGTCCTTCAGTAATATGGATAAATCTTGTCCATGCTCAAGTGTCACATTTAAGAACATGCAGAGGTTTTGTTTCCTCTCTGGACAATTACATTGTCTATTTTTGTTACGTACTTATCACTAAAAACCCAATAAACATAAATTTCCAAACCTTGTGACTTTTGAATATATAAATCAGAGAAATATAGCAATAATCTTTTCTTGCATTCCCAGAGAACTGCTCAGAGAAGGAGGTATCAATGGAAGAATACAAATGCTATAGGCGAAAATCTTCGTATCACTTTGAAAATTATTTGCACAATGGGAATGTCTTGTTGCACAGGTTTTCATTTTGAAACATTCAGTACTTTTTCATAACTTATGTTATACTCAGATAAGTGGGAATTTTCAGTTATGAGTAATAAGATGAGTAAAAAACTGAAAAAATTTGTTGCAATTTTGTAAGGAACCCCTGCTTGGTTTTTTGATACCTTTAATATCTGCAGCACTGTCATAGAAAGAGACTGAGGGATGGCAGCCCCTCTCGAATCAATGACCCTAGAATCTCTGGAGGAATTTGAAGGTAAAATTTCTGTCTGTTAGGGAGGAAAACATCTAATCTCTGAACAGCTGAACAGATTTCCTTCAATGCATTGATTAACACTGAATCTTTTTAGATCTAACTTAGTGTCACTGTTCCGCAAGTATTTGAGTTGTTGGACCATAGATACATATAGTTCAAACAGAATTCAATTGAAATCTTCACTATAAATAATATTCTGACCATACAAAATAAAAGTGACTATCATATAAGTAATATTTTAACCAAACTAGAATAATTCTAACTACGAAGTAACTCCCATTTTATGTTGGAGTGGAAACACTGGGGATGATACTAAATCTTAGCATATAACTGCACAGAATGAAATCTGAAGTTCAGGCAAAATTTTACTGCCTAGTGTTCTGGTTTAGCAAGGAGCAGCTTTTAGCTTAGTAACAGGGGGAGCGGGTTGCAGTGAAGACCCGGTAAAGAGTTTGCGGACCCTCCCCCGGCTCCTGGGTTCACACCCACCTCCGGCCCGGCTGGGCCAATCTGGCGCCTCTGCGATCACTATTTAGGGGACGGGAATTTGGAATGCGAGTCAGGAGGTGTAAGAGGGATACAAGATGGAGGTGACCACGCGGACTCTTCAACCAGAGAAGGACGAAGGAAGGAGAAGCGGTAGACTGGAGACCCTTCTGCAAGCCGTGGCGAGAATGCAAGCTGTGCCCCTGAAACCTATGGAGATCCGTGGCAGGACTGAGAGCCACCAGCAGCTCCATGTGAGTGAGCCCGGACGGGCGAGGGACTGTGTGGGGAGACGGCCATGGCCCAGGCCGTGTTGGAGAGCCTGCACGCCGCAGAGCAGCCCCACACGAGAGGCAAAGAGGAGCTGCAGCCTTTGGAATGGGTGCACGTCGGAGCAGCCCGTGCAGGGCTGCCATGTGTGTGAGTTACCCCACGGACTTGCAGGGAGGACTGGTGTGGAGTTGGCCCGTCCTGAGGAGGGACGAACGGCAGAAGCTATTGGGAGCAGACTGACTGAGACCTCCACTGCCTGCCCCCCCCGAACCGTTCGGGGGGGGGCAAGGTAAAAACCCCGGGATCAGGGCTCTGAGCCCGGGAAGAGGGGAGGTGTGGCGGGAAGGTGTTCTTAAAAAGGCTGGTTGGACTTTCCATTGATGTATTACTCTGTGTTGTTTCGTTTTGGTTATGTTTTGGGTTTTTGTGGGTATGTTTTAGTTGATGTTGCATTAAATTATTTTCTGTTTTCTTCCCCAAACCGAGTGGCCTGGTCTGTTTTGTCCTGAACCTTAAGCGGCAATTAAGCCCTCCCTGCCCTTGAGCAATTCTCAGCCTCTTCTGTACTTGAGGCTAATCGTGGTCTTTGTTCCCTGATGGGCCTAAACCACGACACCTAGTTTGACTATTGCATCCATATCTACTTGAAAAAAAAATGAGAAATGAAAAACACAAATGTTGTAATTTCCGAACAGTTTTAAAACTGTTTACTATTTTTTTCTTTCAACTATAAAATTAACTTGTTAATTCCAGTGGATTTGTCAATTACCCAATTATGATTGACATTTTGTGACTAAACAGAAACAGCTTACGTAGAAGATAATAAAAGAATACATAAGAAAGATAACTAAGTATTTTTCTTTGATAAGCCCTTTGGCCACACTCCTCCTTTTCTTTGATCACCTAGAGACATTTCAGAGCTCTGTCAAGCACTTCTTTACTTCTCAAAAAATTGGGGTTTTTTTCCACAGGTTGAGAATGGAAAACTGGAATGTATCTTAAGAGAAGGGAGACTTGGATTGACTTGCTCAGCACATATGTGTTACTCAATACAGGTAAAAAGGCCAAAATATCAAAAATTCAAGTAAGCAAGAATATATTTTACAAAGCCTATGGTTTCTCTGTAGTTTGCCCTGCGTTTACTTCAGTTTATTTCAGTTTTTCAAATTATATTTACTGTCTTTAAATTTTTCAACAGTGTTTTAAATACTGATGCTTTTAATTTGGATTGTTTGGACAGCTTGAGAATCCTCTCAACTCTTACTGAACTATGTTTTCCAACATAAAATCAATCAGAATTTTTTCTGTACAGAATGCAGTGAGGAATGGATTGTTTTACTTTGCTTTAAAAGTTGTATCTGTAAAATACCAGCCTTTTTGTTCAGAAAAAGAAAAAACTCTAGGTGAAATCTTGTCCAACTCACTTTTTTGTGTGTGATTAAAACTTACAAAAAAAGAAAACGGGAAAGAGGTTTTTCCAAATACCACAATTTCTAGAATAGGTCAAGTACGGTATCTAACTTGGAGGATATCAGGATCACAATACAGTAACAAGGTTAAGGCTGGTGCAAATCATTGCAGGGATATGACTAGATCTCTGTTTATGTCCTTTAGCACAGGTTAGAATGGTTACTAGTGCAGCACAGGTTGATTTGTTGTGCAGAGAACATTACAGAATATTAAAGCACTGCTGAAATAGAAAAGCTGAGGTGAAAAAATTAATGTGTTGTTAAACAGAAATAGGAATTGCTGTAGATATACATAACGAATTTTAACAATTCCTAGCACTCAACAAATGCCATCTTAGCATCTGTAAAATTTTTTCAGAAACAGTATTAGAAATATGATGACTGTAGTGCAGATTAATGTTTCAAACTTAAATACAAAAATGAATTTTTAATTTTTATATACATATATATGTTTCTCATAACATAAACATTGATATAGGTCTGAATTCCACAAAGCATAAAATGTATATCTATATTAATAAACGTTATATATGAAAATGCTGAACATTCTTCAGCCTTAATGTTAATCCTGTGCATCACTTTTGAGTCAATTCACCCAGTGGTACAAGGTGATTTGGAAATAAAGACAATTAGCAGGTGTATTTTGTTATCTGAATTTTTAAATCACATTGAGAACAAAATAAATTATAAAACTTAATTGGGGTTGTTCCAAAATGGAAAGAAAAGTTTTAACAGTAACACAAAATAAACAAATTCAGTAAAAGGTATTTTGATTCTGTATACTAGAACAATATACTTATAATGCAGAAAAAAATGAAATACAGGCAACTGGGAACTAGGATGAATCTATGTTATGTTGTCTTTGAGTTAAACTTCTTGTACTAGCAAACTCAGGTAACTTGCACACATCACTTCTAAGAAAGTAGGCTGAAGGAATGCTTGACACAATATTATTTTGCACCAAGGAGGTGTTACTGCTTTTGGGTCTCAATAACACAAGCACAGACAGTCAGGGCTAATTGAATTCGTTTATTGTGTAAAAGATGGAAATTATAGCAATCTTATGGTGATAGCAATCTCACATCCCTTATGATGTTGGGAACCTCAGTTTTTAAATTCTGCTGTATCCCTTCGAATGTTATATAATCAAAGTTGGTTTAAAAATGCAGAATAATGTATGAGGGTTTAAATGTATAGCATCCTTATCCATGTCCTGGACACATAGCAGCCTTTGCCACAAACATTCTCATGTTTTTGTCAATATAAATAATCCAAATTTTGGAGCTTTGTTTCTGTGTAATTGCACACAGAGACCATATGCTTCAGGTAGCTCAAGGTCCCTTTTGATTTATTAATCACCAGAGATTGGATAAAGAGGAATTTCCTATTCTCATCCTTAGACTTTTCAGTCTGTTCTTCATAAGAAGGGTTCCAAATACACAGCCAGCTAAAACATATCTCTAAGAAAGGGTTAAAAATGCTGTGCAGAAGTTGTATGAGAGTGAGACATATGTGAGAGAGAGCCCTCCAGACACCAGACCAGTTAAGAAAGAGGGCGAGAAAGTGCTTGAAACACTAGAACAGACACTCGCTTGCAGCCAATGGAGAAGAAAATGATGAAGCAGGCTGTCTCTCTGCTGCCCAAGGAGAGCAGATACCCACACTGTAACCCCACAGAGGAGCAGGTGGATTTGCCATGAAGGAACTGCAGTCCATGGAAATGGTATCAATGTAGGCCAAACATGGTAGTAATTCCTTCTCCTATTCCCAACATATCTGTGTTATTGACCCCAAACTTGTATGTGAGGGAAGTTAGACACCTTTTCCAGGTTTTATGCACTATCTCTCTCCCAGAAGGACAGCTCTTACCAAGATGTTTCAAACTATTTATTGACTGACATTCAATGAATTTTAGAATACCTAGGAAATTTTAGTGGCACGCTAGAAGACGTATAATTTTGTGTCAAAATTGAGAAAGGGTGTGTCTCTGTGTCACATAATCCTTACATCAGTCTTAAGTAGAATCAGAATTAGCCAAGAAGTTATTTAGAAAGCAACAAGTAGTAATATGAAGATGCCACATAATGAGTTCATAAGCATTTTTTTAGTTGATTGATTACTTAAAAAGCATGATTATGCAACGACTTTTGTAATTGTAACCAGTTTTGAGGGATTCTTGGCACATAACATGAGAATAATGTCCAGTGTAGTTAAAGTGACCAGGGAGGTGGTGGTGTTACCATCCCTAGAGATATTGAAAAGACTCATAGATGAGGTGCTGAGGGATATGGTTTATTTTAGCAATGGACCTGGCAGTGTGAGGTTAGTGATTGGACTTGATAATCTTGGACATCTTTTCCATATGATTCTACAGTTCTAAAGTGCAGATAGGGCATAATAAATCGGTCTGATAGATCGCAAAGATGTTTGTGAGGTGCTAGAAATATGCCTCAATGTTGATGGCAGCATGGTTGACCTCTGGGGCCATGTCACTGGCATCTGGAGGAATTCTGTCAGCTAGAGGTGCTGTTGCCTTGGAATGCACATCCTGCTGTCTCAGGACATACCACCTCTGTGCATGTGCCAGGGCCTGGCGTTGGCGGAAGAGTCAACAAGGGACATGGAATATGAGGCTTGGATGCTCCAGAACTTTCCAGGACTCTCCAGTGACAGTGGGGGCATGTGCCAGTGAGACATGTGGCTATAAAAGTGAGATCAGCAGAGAAGAGGGGAGCTCTTCCCCCACCAGACTGGAAGGAACATCAGGACTCTCAAACAAGTGGACTACTGGGACACTGTGGACTTGTGGTGGTGGCTATCAAAACTTCTCCTCCTGGTCTGTGGACTGGAGAGAACATTGGATGAAAAGAGAACTGGACTGTGAAGGTGCTGTGCATTCCCGTGGCTATTAGAACTTTCTCACTCTTTTCCTTCCTTCTCCCCTTTCTCCTTTCATTGTTATTTGTTGTAGGTAAAATAAAGAAGTTTAGCACTTGACTCCGTTTTGTGTCTTAATTCTGTTCCCAAGAATACATGAAACCTGATCATTATAACCTATTTGATTGGACATCACTCAGGAGTTAAGCCCAGCTGCCCCTAGCTGCCCAGAATTGTCTGAGGTTGGTTGGAAAGCAAGGGGATTTAACTTCTGCCAAATTAATTGCAACAGAGACTTTTGATGAGGCTGCTTTCAATTAGAAATCAATGAAAGGGTGAAGGAAGTTTTGGAGGTGCTCAACAGTGTCTCAATACTCTTTCAGATTTCTATCAGTGATCTGGACTTAAGTAGAAAGTCATTGATCTAAAAAGATCACTGCATGACAAAACGCAGATTAAGAAAGATTTCATAGATTGGGTTTACTTAGGTGGTAAAATGGAGATTATCCTAGATTTGATCTGGACAAATCAAGTATTTTTGGTATCATGGCTAAACTGAAAAAGAATAATCTCTGTAGGTCAAAGTAAGAAAAAAAATACTTAGGTTTGGATTAGTATACTTACCGTGAGATATTATTAGTTTTTAATCTTTCAAATGTTAAATCTCTTTTTAAGATAGTTATTTTTTGTAAGTATTACCACAGTAGTTTGTTAGTAAGAAAAAAAATTATTGCTAGTTATTGATAAAACTATATGGTTAAACTACGTTAGAAGTGAGGCTTTTTCCATTTTGGTTTTTACAAAATAATATTTTCTATGAAAATTGAATACCTTCTCTGACTTTAAGGCCAATCTTATTAAACAAAATCTAATATGTATTAATTATATTTTAGAATAATTATAAAATTAGCCAATGACAGATAACTTCAGCTTTATATGTGACCTATGCTGGAATGTCTTACATTTCTTTAATATTCCTAAGATTCATAGAAGATGCTTTAATGTCTCTATGTTTTGTACTAGCCTATTGCTTTTGCTAAAAGTATAAAAATTCTTAAGAAAGAGTTAGAAAGTAGTTCTTTCCTATGAGTTAAAAAGACTCTGGACCTTGAATAAAGAAGAATAAAAATTTGGTGTCCAAAGCCTAGTATTTCACAATGCAAGAGTTCTGTGTGTCCTCTTTCAGATGCTGAAACTGCTCAGCTACAGTACAAGTAAATCTCTATGAAAGTAAATGAAGACCAGTGAATATTTGATCCTCTGCAATATAATTGACCAAGAAAAAGAGAAATAGAAAGAAAAGGGAAAGGACTAAGACAGTGAAAATAAGGTTTGTTTCCACATATAATAAATTTAATTATATTAAATTGTATGTTAAGTTTTCAAGTATAGTTTTGTGAATACTGGAGTGGAATGGAAAGGGACATCAAGAATTAAACTGAAAGTGCTTATTGTGACACCTTTCTTTTAGTGTAAAAGTTCAAGACTGTTGTGCTCTCCTAGTTAGCTAAGGTTTCCAGTATCTTTAAAAATCAGACTATGAGGATAATCCTAAGAAAATTATTATATGATATTAAACTCTGATATTACTTAAGTTACATATTTTTCTCTATTTCATATGAAACAAAATACTGTTACTCTTTATCTGCTTCTTAATGTTTTAATCATAAGAAAAGGAAACTATTACTTGATTAAGGTGTAATTCTTTTAAAGAACATCAGAAAGTTCAGCCCTAAAATTTCAGTTCAATATTATTGTCTTTTTTTAGATGCCTTCAAAATATCCACAAAACAGTTCTTTATCATGATTTTCATAACTGTATGGAAACTGTAATAGCTCATAAATCTCAAAATAGATGAAATCCTAAAAGAGGTTAAAAATGAAATATCACAAATCTAATATCTGGATTTTCCTGGCTTTTTTGTTTAGTAGTGATTCCAGATAGCCCACACTTTAGAGCAAAGATTTTCTATTTAAATATTGGTCAATTAATCTGATTATACTTTTTTTTACTGAAGATAAACAAAGTCCATACTCCAGTGAAAACCTGTTAAAATCATGCAAATTTTTCAATTTATAAGAAATTATTTTTTGAAAAGAAGTACGTATTGAGGTTTAACGATGGACATTAGTATGAAAAAAAGGTCAACTGAAAGTCTGTTCACTCAAGGAAGACAAAAAATCTGTCAGACCCACAAGGATAGCAATATCTACTACATACATAATAACTTTTTGCACCAACAGCTAAATCTTAAATGCAAATTGCTGTTTCGAGAAAAAAAAGAGAAAATGTTCTTAGAACATTTAGCATCCTGTAGAATTGTGTCTAAATTTGCTGTATACTCTGTTCTGAAATATTGTGAAGCACTATTTCCAATATTCAAACAAATTAGTCTATTACTGATACCTCCCACAATCTGTTACTCATGAAGTTCAAAGCTTTGTATCAGAAGCATTACCCATGAAATACAATGTTTCTAGTACTGCATATAAATCAAGAAATCTCCAAATTACTTGATACTCACTTAACACCTAATATATTATGAAAGCAGGAGATTATAAGATCCCAGCTTCTCAATAGCATAGTGAAGTACACTAGATGGGCTAGTTCTCATCAAATAAAGAACTGAGTTTACCTAAAGAATATTTTTCTTTCACTAATTCCATGTAATCTTTTTCAAAAAGTATTATAAATCTGGTATTTGGAAGTAACGGGGTTTTTTTTCAATTAAAGTCAAGTTTATTTTTCTTCTCTATTTCACTTTATATTCTTCTTATACAAACTTGAAGAACAGCCAGCTTCTATTTTAATAAATAGCATCAAGGTGTTCTATTGTTAATGTAACAGTAGTTAAGGCTTTTTTTTTTTTTCCCAGTATAACTAATATTTGTTCTCAATACTCAAGCTATATGACTAAACAGCAAAATTATATCATTTGATGTAATGAAAAATAATTTTGTTTATAAGTACAACAAATATGTTTATTTGTTGGATCTGTAATTTCAGATGAAGTTATGTTCTAATAACTTTTTCATGAAAGTACATCAATTGAAATGAAACAACAGCTTGTATTAAGTGCATTCCTGATTAAATTAGTGAAAATTAAATTAAATTGTCTCAAATTGAGACAGTGCTTGAAAGCCATAAAATACAATATCAAAGATCCAAGTTATTCATGACAGTACTAAATGGAACAAATACAATTAGTGGAATTCAGGAGAAAGATCAGCACATTTATTTTAGTAGCTCTGTTTAGTATTTTATCTTAGCAGTTTCCTGTACAACAATTTTATTATAAAGAATGTTTCAAAAGTCATGTTTTATCTCCAGTGTGATAAAGCAAACAACTAGTATAGTTACATAATTATGCAAAGGAAGAAATTTTTCATACTTTCTATAAAGAAACATACTCTGTGAGAGTGACATGTAGGTCAGAGTTGGTCTGAGATTTGAATCATTCTATGCCATGAGAGGAGGAGTACCAAGCCAGATATCAGAAAAAAGTATTTGGATTAAAATTCCTGGAATTTTCAGAATATGGCTGAGAAAGCTTTCTTGAACTGAAGCAGTCAAATTAGTCTATGTCTTACAGGTATTAAACCTTCAACAAAATTCAGGATTTTTACAAGCAGAACAGACTGAAAATCTTGGAGTACTAAAATTATTGTGCTTGATTTTTACTGTTACTGGAGCATTATGAAGATAACACAATGACAGTTAAGACTAGATGTTTTGTTGTTTTGCTTGTTTTAACGAGGGTTACAGAAAAGGTTTAAGTAGATTTTTCCAACTTTTTTTTTGTTAGCATTTAGTCATGGTGTTGATAAAATTACTGGGACTTAATTATTTCTGCTAAACATATTCATGTATTTTGAGGACTAAGATCTCTACAGAATAGGAGTGACTGTTCTTAGTCTCCATGCTAATTTTTACTACTTAAACTTTTGAGAAAAGTTTGCAAGGAAAGAGTACTCAAATTCTTTCTGTTTTTGGTGGTTTAGCCTGATGTCCACCAGGTAATAAAATCACTCCCCTCCTAAACTAGACAAGAGAGAGAGAGAAATATAACAAACGGCTTGTGAGTTGAGGTAGGGATCACTCGACAATTAGCATCATGGGTAAAACAGACTCTGCTTGGGGAGAAAAAATGTTTCGTTTATTAAAGAAAGAATAAGAGCAGGGAGATGAGAAATAAAATCATCTTAAAAACACCTGCCTCCATCCCTTCTCTTCCAGATGACATGTGGAACAAACTCTATAACGTGGTTAAGGGTTATAAAGCAGGTATGTGTTGCGCCGCTGGGTGCAAGGCAGATAATTCTGCCCAACTCGCACACTTTATTGTCTAACAAAGGGCCACTTATAGGATATAGGTAGTGGCATGCATAAGCCCCTATTACATATTCATGACCTGTCCCCACTTTGTATTGTAATAAGTCCTCTTCCAGTTTACACTTGTACATCGTCTCTGGTAGATTTCCATGCCACGGAGCAGGATGCAAACAATTCTGTTTTTCACATTACAAGTCCTTCATATCTGCAGATGTCTGCACACCAGCTTCTTAGTTATCAGCATTCAGTGTCTTCAAGGCCCTTACTAACGAGTGGTTCAAATTCCAGTGAGCTGAGATTTCTTATCATGAGATGATACAGTGAATCCTGTCTTTCTAACTTTCTCATGCCTTTCCCTTCTGTATGTCTACTTTTGCCCATCAATTCCACCCTATCTTTTAATATGTGCAAATTCATTTGCCAAATGCATTTCTATCTCTTGAAGGGGAACTGGAAAGCAATTCACTTGTAGCTCAACTTTTAACACATTTTCATGGGCACTAGACATGGAAGACAAAATTGTTAGTTGTTGTTGCATTCTCCAATTCCAAATAAACAGCACAGCAGATAAAGCAAAGCTAACTGAGACTAGTATCAAAAGGACTATAATGGGGATGCCAGTTGCGGTGGGGGGACCATCCAAACAGCACATCCCACCAATACTTGTTTGCGTCTTCTCTTACTTGTTTCAATACCCTCTGGTTATTCCCCCGGCATCATAGTGGACTGTTATTGGGGTCTTTTTCCCATTTCCTTGGACCTCGTTTAAAATTTTGATCAAATCCCGATGTTTCTTTAATTGTTTCTTACCAATGTAAGATTCATTCCAATAGGTACAGGTGATAATTTGGGAAGTGTTGTATAATTTGATTTTATCAGTTGGTCAGATACGACTGGTGCCAAATAAGAAAAGTCACACCCAATAATCTCAACGAAATTACAAATACAGAAATTAGAATGATTCTCACTGTCCATGATTATCTTATCTATTACTATAGAGGTGCAAGCAGTCCTTAAACACACACAACCTTGGCCAATATATACAATTACAGTCTTCTGGTTAGCATCCCAATGGATCTCAAAGTGACAGATGCTTTGCTCGGTGTTGAGGCAGATGTCTTGGGCATCGAGTGCACTATTTTCACAGATGAGTCCTTGTTGCTTTTGAGTAATGCAAGGCTCCAAATTTACAGTTTGCCACTTCCCGTGCACCATTCGTGCCCATGTTCTGTGTTCAGAAGGATAGAGCACAGTTCTATTATGGTTTAGTCCTAATGTAATAATGGGGTGGATCACATATATTGAAGCGTTACATACAGTCAATACAAAGGCTGTGGCTGTATCAGTGATGGGGTCATAGGTAAAATTTACCAGAGTCCACCAAGATTTAAGCTTCTTTTCTAAGTCTGTGGTACTGTTCCAAACTACCTTCCGGATTTCAGTGGGGAAACTACCTTCACCACCCTCTCGTATAATCAGGGCAGCTACCAACTGCATCCATAATTGTGCCTGTATGCAACTGAGGGCCAAAGAAACATTGTCCTGGACTGTACCAAGTGTGTTCACTACTCATTCATGGTATTGCTTTTCCACCTTTTCCCACCTTGGTAACCCTTTTGATAAAAGTCACTTGTTAGTTCCTAACACTGATAGAGAATATTGCAGAAGTTGTTTTAATCTTATCAGATCACTATTTGCAGTGGCCAATCTATTCATTAATATTTCTGAATCAACTCTATTTAGGACCTCCAATCCTGTCCCCAATATGCCAGTTAGATCTCTCTGCATTTGGCCTCTAAAGGGCCCTTGTTTCTGCAGCCAAGTTGTCCAACCCTCAAAAGATGTTTTCAGGAAGGGAGAGCATGCTGGCTGAATGCCCAAAATGTTAATTCGCATTAGCATCTCAACATGTTTAAGAGACCATTCTGGGTTAAACAACATTTGTTGTTGACCTATATTCTTGATCACATATGGCCCAATCTCAAAGGCCTTTAATTCTAACCTCAGGTCAATTTCGACTTCATAGGTCACCTGACCTTCCAATCCTTGCCATGGGCAGGTGACCAAGGCTGGTTCGGTTAGGTTAAAATTAAACCAGCGCTCAAGTCTCTCTAGGCACACTTCTCCAAGTTCATTTGAAGATGTCATCATCCTTATACTAATCATAGTTTCCCCTGAGATCACAGTCTCATCATCCTCATGATATGCTTGACATCCCACTGTTATCTCAGTCCCCATTTTTGCCCGTAACCGGGTAATCTCGTCCGCATTACCTCTATCCTGCTGACTTTCCTGGTATATCTCATTCCCATGAGAAACCACCATAGCCAGCCTTGTTCTTGGATCCACCTTCATTACAATATGGCTCTTCTGAGCATGATTCCAAGGGCAGTCCTAAGGCTCTCTGTTGCAGGCAAGGGAGAAGATACTAAAACATATTAACAGCTTAAACTCTTCATTAATCATTTTAAAGGTCTGCTCTTAAGATTGTGAGGACCTTGACAGAGTCAGAGTCTTAAGGGTCCAGTCTCTTTTACCTCCCAACACTGCTTATGAGCTTTCTTTACTCTGGTATGGTGTATCCACAATGTCTGTTCCCGTATCTTAACAGCTGTGTGTGTCGTGAACAGAACCTGGAATGGTCCTTCCCATTTTGGCTCCAGGGGTGAGTCTTAAAGAGATCCGACACATAACACAATCACCTGGTTCTATGTTATGCACTGACCCATCCAGGCCCCAAAAGCAGTTTTTCTACTTTTCTGAGTTGTTTTTGTAAGCTTATTACATAGTTAACACCTCAGCACCAACTTGTGTTGAGGTTCCTGCTTGGACTGAATAGAGTCTTCCATACAGTATTTCAAAGGGACTTAATCCCTCCTTAGCCCTTGGTTTGGTTCTTATTTGCAGCAAGGCTAGAGGTAATGACTGAGGCCTGGCTAGTCCAGCTTCTTGGCCCAATTTTACAATCTGTAATTTAAGAAAGTGGTTCATCTTCTCCACCTGGCCACTTGCTTGGGGTCTGTAGGGAGTATGCAATTGCCAATCTATCCCCAGAACCCAATTAATTTGTTTGATAATTTTGGCCACAAAATGAGGGCCTCTGTCTGAGGATATTACTGCTGGGACCCCAGATCTTGGTATTACTTCATGTAGTAAAGCCTTAGTTACCTCTCCAGCCTTGTTTGTTCGACAAGCGAATGCTTCTGGCCATCCTGAAAAGGTATCACTTAGTACAAGTAGATATCGGAAACCCCTTTTTTCTTGGAAGTTTTGAAAAGTCAATTTACCACCACTGTTCAGGGAAATTACCCTTCCCTATCTGCCCCAGCTCCATTTTCCAACTTACCTGTGGGTTATTCTGTTTAACAAATCTCACATTGTTGTGTTACTTGTTTGATGGTTGTGTACAAGTTACGGGCGAGAATGCGTTTGCTCAGATACTTATACAGGGCTTCGACTCCCCAGTGAGACTTTCTATGTTCAGCCATGATTATAGCCCAAAGTAATGTGCTAGGCACCACTACTTTCCCTTGTGGTGTTGTAGCCCAACCATTTTCCTCTGTTTTTCCCCCTAAATCCTGAATCAATTTCTGGTCTTCTTTCGAGTAGTTAGGAATTTGGTTGATTTGGATTTTTCCATCTGGAATCAGAGACTATATCTCTGCTGTACCTTGTTCAGCTGCTTTCCCTGTTTCCCAGTCTGCCATGAAATTGCCTATCTCTTGTGCACTTGTTCCCTTTTGGTGAGCTTTGCAATGCATAATCGCTACTTGCTTTGGTAACTTCTAACAGTTCGAGAATTTCCTCTGCATGTTTTATGTGCTTCCCTTGGGTGGATAAGGGTCCTCTTTCTTTCCAGATAGCTCCATGGGTGTGAACCACTCCAAAGGCATATTTGGAACCTGTCCAAATGTTAATCTTCCTATCTTTAGCAAGTTTTAATGCTCGAGTTAAAGCTATTATTTCAGCCTTTTGTGCAGAGGTGCCTGAGACAAGGGGCCCAGACTCTATTACCTTGTCTGTAGTGGTACTCTGCTTTGTGCTGTCCATTTTTGATGAAGCTGCTGCTGTCTGTATACCATGTGTCCTCAGCATCATCCAGCGATTATTCCTTCAGGTCTGGTCAGCTGGAGTAGACTGCCTCAATGGTTTCCAGGCAATCATGAGTCACTGGTTCCCCTGTAACTCCACTAAGGAAAGATGTTGGGTTGACAATGTTAGTTATTGTTATGTGGACATCATCCTGTTCTACCATAATGGCCTGATATTTGAGGAATCTTTGTGGGGATAACCAGTGCCCTCCTTTTGCTTCCAGTACAGTGGACACTGTATGACACACCAACACTGTGATCTGCTGACCCATTGTGAATTTATGAGCTTCCTGGATGCCACCGCCTTAGGCAGCTCGGCCATCATCTGCTTACTTCATCCAATTGTTTGGAGAAGTATGCCACTGTCCTTTGGTCTGGGCCAAGCTCCTGAGCCAGTATTCCCAGCTCAATTCCTTGCTTTTCATGAGAGAATAACCAAGAGGATCTGGCAGGGTCTGGCAAGCCTAAGGCCAGTGCTTGCATTAGCTCTCGCTTTAATTTGTTAAAAGTTCATAGAGCAGCTTCCCCAGTTCAGGCGAGATTCTTTGTGTCATTCTTTAAAAGTTCATAGAGTGGCTTCACCAACAGTCCATAATTATAAATCCATAGCTGACACCAACCTGTAATTCCCAAGAAAGTACAAAGCTCCTTAACTGTCTGTGGTCTGGAAGATGGCCTCCTTCCATGCTGCTCCCAGGGTCCGTTCACCAGCTGTGACTTCATATCCTAGATATGTCACCTTTTGTTGGGCTATTTGAGCTTTCTGTGGAGAAACTCGATAACCACTTAGTCTGAGAAAATTCAATAAACTTACAGTCCATGGTATATTTTGCTCCTGTTATTGTGGCTACCAGGATATCATCCACCTACTGCAACACTGTTCCAATCCCAGGTGGTTGCTCCCACTGCTTTAAGTCTTTAGCCAACTGGTTGCCAGAGAGATTTAGGCTGTTTTTAAAGCCTTGTGGGGGCACAGTCCATATAAGTTGTGTCCTTCTCCCTCTCTCTGGATTCTCCCACTCAAAGACAAACAGCAGTTGACTCTCAGGGCTCAAAGGTAGGCAGAAGAAAGCATCCTTTAAATCCAGTACAGTAAACCAGGCCAATTCAGGTTTCAGTTTTGTCAGCAAAGTATATGGGTTGGCCACCGCAGGGTATAAATCCTCAGTTATTTTGTTTATGGCCCAAAGATCCTGAACTATTCTGTAATTCCCATCCGACTTCTTTACTGGTAATATGGAGGTTTCAGATTCAGATTCACATTCTACTAATAATCCATATTCCAGAAATTGTTCTATGATTGGACAAATCCCTTTCCTATCCTCTAATCTCAAGGGATATTGTCTCACTCTTATTGGTTTGGTTCCTGGTTTAATTTTAACTGTTATGGGTAAGGCTGTTTTTGCTTTGCCAGGCATTTCAGTGGCCCATACCCCAGGGAATACTTGGTCTTCCACTTTCTTTGGCACTCTCATCTCTTCAGAGGGACTTATCAGGGCTAAACTTAAAAGTTCAATTAACTGGTCACCTCCCACTTTAATTTCTACTCCTTCTTTCCTAAATTTTATTTCTGCTTCCAATTTTTCTAAGAAGTCCCTCCCCAACAGTGGCTTGGGCTAGGTTGGCATATAAAGAAACTTATGGATCCCCAATTGTTTTCCCAATTTAAACTTTAAGGGTTAGAGAAAATATGTGTTTTCACTTTGACCAGTAGACCCCTTTACCGTTACAAAGTTATCACCTACAAACGTTAAAGCTTGATTCAATACCGAAAACACTGCACCAGTATCCACTAAAAATTCAACCCCCCACTGCCGTTCCCCTAGCTTCATTATAACCAGTGGATTCTCTAGGGTGGAGTCCCCAGGCCCCTGTCAATCATCCTGTTCTTCTACTATGGAGACCCTCTTACTCTTCTTGTTTCTCTGTTTCTTCTGGGGGCAATCCTTCTTCCAATGTCCTGTATGTCTACAACATGCACATTGATTCATCTCTAGAGGAGATCTCCTGGGATCCTTGTTCCCAGGGGCTCTGCCCTGCTGTAAAGCTGCTATTACAGCTCCCCTATCCTTTCTCCGGTCCTCTTCCACCACCTTGCGGTCCCTTCTTCCCTCCTCCTCTCTGTTATTGAATACCTTCCAAGTTTCATCAAGGGACTTTTCTATATTACGCCCCTCAGGTATTCCTAGCTTTTGTAGCTTCTTCTGTATATCATTAGCAGACTACCCAAGGAAAAGTGAGACTAATTGCTGTGTCCCAATATCTGACTCCGGATCTAAAGGTGTCTGGCACCTCATTGTATCTCTCAGTTTCTCAAGAAATTCTGTTGGGGATTCATTTGGCGCCTGCCAGATCGCATACAAGGCCGTCCAATTAAATGCTCTAGGGATGGCTCTCTCTATCCCCCTTGCGACCCAATCTCAATACTGCTCCAATAGTTTCATATGTGCCAACCTATTAGGATCCCAGTAGGGATCCTGTAGGGGAAAATACTCTTTTACATCCTCTTCTGTCCCTTTAAGGTGGTCCTCAGCTGACTCCTGAGCCCTTCTTAATATTAGCTGCATCTCGGTTTCAATGAAGCTGTCTAGCATTAACTAGACATCCTTCCAATCAGGGTTATGCTGTTTGATTAAATACCTGAAATGTTTTGCCACTCCTATAGGATCTGTCCTATAGCATCTTGTTTTACTTTGCCATGATTCTAAGTCAAATAAAATGAACGGTACTCTAATCGACACTGCATTTCCATCTGGTCCTACTGCTTCCCGTAAAGGAGCCTGGATATGTTCCACTTTTGGCTCCTCTCTTGCCCTTGTGAGGTATGCTATGGGGGTTCCTGGGGCACTACTAACACTTGGAGTACTTTCAGGTTCCAACTCTTCAAAACTCTCCTGTACTCTCACTGGTGGTGGTCTTTCATGGTCTGGTAACCCTTTGTCCTGTGCTTTCCGAACCTTCTCAGGATTAATACACCTCTGCCCTATACTACATGCAGAACAACACCTCTCCAATTTGCCTTTTCTTTCTGACTGATTTTCCTTTTCTAAGGACAACACCATAGGGTCTTGTGGTGGGTTAAGACCACAACTCCTTTGATACTCTGGATGGTTTCAAAGGGTGAAGAACAGGGCAGCATATGAGTATTCTTCCCACTCCCATTCTGTCTTTAAAAATAGTGCAAAATAGTGTAAAAGAATGTTGTAATACAAGGTACCATTTTCTGGCCACCTCTCCTGATCATCTAATATGTAGAAGGGCCACCACTGATTGCAAAATGTTATTAACTTCTTCTTGCTCACTGAACCTCCTGGACCTCCAGACAGTTCCTTCCAGTGTCTTAATATGCATCCTAAGGGACTTGCTTGGGGAAATTCCTTGCTCAGTTTTGCTCCCATTATACCTCTGATTCTACCTTTCTCTAACTTCCACAGAAACCATTTTTACCAACCTACAACTAGTAACAATGTCGTGGTTTTGCCCAGCCAGGAACAAAGAGCCACAAGGGTGCTCGCTCACTCCTTCCCCTCCCGGTGGAGTGGGAAGGGGAACCAGAGAAAAAGGGGGAAAACCCGCATAGGTTGAAATAAGAGCGGTTTAATAGAACAACAATAAGAAGAAACAGGTTCAGGGGGAAAAAGGAACAGTTTTAACAGTAAATGAGGGGAATATACAAAAGGAATGGCGCATGCCACGGCTCCTCACCACCCGGGACCTGGCGCGACCCCTTCCGACCGGCAGCCCCGCCTGTGCTCCCGAAGCCCCGCCGCCGACTAGCTCCCTGCCTCTAGGTACTGGGCATGATGTCAGTATGGTATCGAATACCTGTTGGCCAGCGCAAGTCAGCTGCCCATGTTATGCCCCTTCCTACTTCCTCATCAAAGTTAACTCTATCCTAGCCCAAACCAGAACAAACAACAACAACAACTCCTATCCAGGAATTATAAGCACTCAGGGCAATTAAGTGTTTTAGCTTAATTGAATAACACAAAAAGCCTTATCCAAACACTGAAACCTGATCCGTTCCTGCAATCTGCAGAATCCCGACCCCCCTGTCTGCAGAGGAACATGACGCCCCTCCCTTTTCAGAGTGATCAGGCTGTCCTGCCTAGTTCTATTTGTGTAGCACTTGAAAGTACCCGGTGGCGTAATGGGTTTGCACACTTGGCCGGCAAGCCAAAGGTTGGCAGCTCGAGTGTCCCCTGCCCGTGGAATCCAAAGCTTTAGATTCCTACCAAACTTTAGCACTCTGCCATACACCAAACTACTCACAAAACACAGAACGAATTTCCAACATAAAACAGTGACCTCTTGTCTCTGTTCTTCTCCGGTTACTTCCCTCTCAGGAGAGCAGAAATGTGGATCCCACACCCCACCCTGTCCAGCAGCTGGGCAGAGAGGGTCTCCTGGCAGGCTTGCCAATTGACTTGTGGAATAAACTCTATAACACGGTTAAGGGTTATAAAGCAGGTATGTGTTGCGCCGCTGGGTGCAAGGCAGATAATTCTGCCCAACTCGCACACTTTATTGTCTAACAAAGAGCCACTTATTGGGTACAGGTAGGGATATGCATAAGCCCCTATTACATATTCATGACCTGTCCCCACTTTGTATTGTAATAAGTCCTCTTCCAGTTTACACTTGTACAGTGTCTCTGGTAGATTTCCATGCCATGGAGTAGGATGCAAACAATTCTGTTTTTCACATTCCAAGTCATATCTGCAGCTGTCTGCACACCAGCTTCTTAGTTATCAGCGTTCAGGGTCTTCAAGGCCCTTACTAAAGAGTGGTTCGAATTCCAGTGAGCTGAGGTTTTTTATCATGGTGTTAGTTTACAGTTAATCCTGTCTTTCTAACTTTCTCATGCCTTTCCCTTCTGTATGTCTGCTTTTGCCCATCACAGAGACTCCCTTTCCTTCCCCACCAGTGGCGCAGGGGATAGGGGATGGGATTTGCAGTCAGTTCATTACAGATGGACTTTACTGCTCTTCTTCTTGGGGGGAGGCCTCATCAGACTTCCCACTGCTGCACTATGGGGACCCTTTCACAGGACACAGTCCCTCACAAACTTCTCCAATGTGAGTTCTTACAATGGGCTGCAGCTCCTCATGAACTGCTCCAGAATGAGACTTGTCATGAGGGCAGCTCCTCACACACTGTCCCAGCGTGGGTCATCCATCGGAAGAACAATCCTTCAGGGACAGACTGCTCCAGCCTGGGTCCTTCATGGGATCACGAGTCACTACAACATACCTACTCTGGCGTGGCCACCTCCCCCATGTCCTGCCAGGAACTTGCTCCAGGATGAACTTCTTACAGAGTCACAGCCTCCTTCAGGCATCCACCTGCTCTGGTGTGGAGTCCTCCATGGGCTGTTAGTGGGTCTCTGCTTCCTGGTGGTTCTTCATGGACTGCAGGCCTAATCATATGTCCCACTGCTACACTGTGGGGTCCCTCTCCATGGGAGATAGTCCTTTGTGAACTTCTCCAGCTTGGGTCCTTCCCATGGGCTACAGTTCCTCATGAAGTGCTCCAGCATAGGGTCTCCCATGGGGGCAGCTCCTCACACACTGTCCCAGAGTGGGTCATCCACCGGTAGAATAGTCCCTCACAAACTTCTCCAATGTGGGTTATTCCCATGGGCTGCATCTCCTCACGATCTGCTCCAGAATGAGACCTGTCATGAGGGCATCTCCTCACACTCTGCCCCAGCATGGATCACCCACCGGCAGAACGGTCCTTCAGGTACCCACTGCTCCTGCCTGAGTCCCTCACAGGATCACAAATCCTGACAGCAAACTTACTCTGACCTGCGCTCCTCTCTCCCTGGTCCTGCCAGGAACTTGCTCCAATATGGGCTTCCCACAGAGTCACAGTCTCATTCAGACATCCACCTGTGAGTGGATCTCTGCTTCCCTCATGGTCCTACGTGGGCTGCAGGGGTACAGCTGCTTCACCATGGTCTTCACCACATATTACAGGGAAGCCTTTCTTTCAGGGGTCTAAGCATCTTCCTTCCCCACACCTTCTCCTTGGTGTCTGCAGAGATGTTTTCACATTATCAGTCCCGGTTGCTGCTGCAGTTTTTCAACTGCGCAACAACTTCTCCTTCTCAAATATGTTATCCACAGAGGCATTACCTCCATCATTAATTGTCCAGGCCTGGGTCAGATGCAGGGTCCAGCTTAGAACTGACTGACCCTAACCCGGTGAGCTACAGTGGAAGCTTCTGGCAGATCTTTGTTTAAAGAAGCCACCCCTGTTGCCCCTCACTACCAAAAAACCTGGCCTAGGCAAAACCACTACACTGTGCAAGGGCTTTAAAGATTCCAATAACCTGCTATCTAAGCTCTCTAGGCAATTCGCTGTGTCAGCACCCAATCAGTGATAATTCATTTCCTGTATATATCTGTATGTACTCTGTGTATTACAACTTCAGTTTCCTACCACAGAAAGGCAAAATATTTTAGCTTACATGTAATGTTCTCCCTTGCTTGTCTGGTAAAAAAAAAAAAAAGAAAGAAACAAACTCATCTTAAAAACAATTTTACTAAAATGCTGCACAAAAGATCACTTGTGTGATCTAAATTACTCCCTTGAGGATATCCACTGCCTACAGAAAGAAATTATTGAAGTCAGTCTCCATAGAATAATGTTCTGAGTGTGATGGAATCATTGAGAACATCTGTATTTGCATATTCTTACTCCATATTTGTCTTTTTATACCCCTATAAATTGTTGATCTATCAGCATCTAAGAGAGTAGACACTCTTACTTTCAATTTTCTGTTGATCAAAAAGTCAGTGAGTGATAACTCAAGTTTTACTGGTGCCATGCTTGAATTGAGTAGTACTAAATAGTGCTGAAATTCAAAGAGTCTTTCTAGTGGGCACTTTATCATTTTGACATTCTTTTCCTCCAACACATGAGAAGCCATAGTGGCATGTCTAAACCTATTTTTCACTGTAAATCACTAAACTACTGATCACTAAAATTTGACCTAAATCCTTAATGGCCAATAAGAATTAATGCACCAGGTCAGCCATACATTTCCTACCTTGCTCATTGGGATAGGCCTTTTAGCAGTTGTAAAGTTCACATGAAACTATTACTCTTTTATTCTCAGAGATACAATTTATGGGATTGGTACTTCTGTTTGTTTAGTGCTAGATAGAAGCTCTCATTCTTTCAAAATCTATGGCATGTATTTGCCTATACAGTTCTTACATGAATCTTCCCAGTGCATCATCAGTGTACGCTTAGTATTATCTGTCCCATCCAAACAGCAATGTTTTCATGATGAAAGTATTTATGTGAGACTTTTTCAAAGAAAAACTGTTATGTGTATCTGCATATGTATATCTGTGTATGTACAGATATGTTTTCTGCTCAAGAAGGGCATCAGTGGTAACTCTGCTAAAATACCTTGTTTGGAAACGATGTGGTTCTGAAAATCTCTTCTGGATGAAGTGAAAAGATGTGTAAGAGAAATAAATTAATAAGTATTTAATCTGATAATTAATTTCATTGTTCTACATAATTCTCTGTTCATTTTGTAGCAGAATTGCACTTATGGTTCTTCTATTAGAAATCAAAGATGCCAGTAAACAGCTATGTTCCTGCCTAGCTGCACAATACAGCAGCCAGGCAGCTATGATCTGAACGACTAGCCTAGCATAAACCAGATAGGTCCCTTAAAATAAACCTTTTTATCCTTTCACAATTTAAATAACTATGTCAGCCTTCAGATACCCTGACAGCAGAAGAAACTGTATTAGCTGGAGGCAATCTAAAGAAGATCAAGAAAAAAAAATATTGAGAAGAAAAATTGGTTTATTAAAAATATTTAAATTTTCATATACAACTCCTTTGCTTAATATTTTTTCTTTCATCTAGGCAATGTCATTAGTGTAATTTATAACTTATCATCTTAAATAGTGGTATCAACACAAGTGACAGTGTAGTCAAATGCTGTGGGAGGAGAGAAAACTCTCTTGTTAACTAGAAAAGTTTTGATAGCATATGAGTGCTTTGACTTTTGCTTGCAAAATATGAAGGCTGACTCTTCAACATTTCTCTTCCCACCTGCACCAGTAGGCTGGGGGTGGACAAGATCCTGGGAGAAGACATAAACAGGACAGTTGACCTAAATTGACCAAAGGGATATTTCATAATGTGTAATGTCAGCTCTGCAATATAAACTTAAGGAGAAGAGGAGGAAGGAAGGACATTTGAGGTTTACATTTGTCTTCTGACAAACTGTGTTCCATGTACCAAGGTCCTGCTTCTGCGAAATGCTTTTGCTTTCACATACATGACTTTTACTGTTACTTTGTTAAATTGTCTTTATCTCAGCTCATGAAGTTTTCATCTTATTTTCTCCCCTCCCTGGCCTGCTGAGGATGGAGATGCTAGAGAGACTTGGTGGGGCACATGGAGTCTGACCAAGGTAAACTCACTATAACTAACAATATTGTATTGTGCCCATGGTGTAAATTAATAAAATTGAGCAAAAATAAATTAATTGAATGAATTCCTAACAGCAAAATGTACTTTATTGTATACTGATCCAACAAACCAGTTGTGAAGGTGTCAATTATGTGATTCTAAAATATTCTACAGAAAAGGCTGAGAGTCCTAGTAGGATCTCGCATATTTCTGGAGCAGAAGATGGAATGTAAGCTTATTGAGATCATTTATCTAGAAATGAGTGAAACATAGCTGGCTTTTCTTATAAGGGAACTGATGTTGCAGTAACATGTAACTAATGCCTTAGAAACAAGACTGTAGCTTGAGGAAACATAACTAAATGCATGGGGATGGAAGGAAGCCATAGGCATTGAGCATCAGTTTAAATGATAAAAGTATGCTGTGAGAAGATCAGGAAGCTGTGAAGGAGTCTCAGTGGAGAATAATGTTTTCAGTAAGGTTGTGGCATAGTTATCGTTATGGGTTTCATGTCACAGTAGGTGCAAAAACGACAGGTTGTAAAGTAAGAGAGCAATCAACATGTTTATGTGTACATCCATATAAGTGAAGAAGATATTTCTTTCTCTATTACTACCAGTGGTGCTTAGATAAGGCTCACATGGTTTTGCCTGTGATTAAGTCTGAATTAAGGATGACAAAATTGCTCTTGCCACTTGTCCATTCTTTACAACAGAAACTCTAGATATTGTTATATTTTATGAAAATCTGAAAACTTCTATAATTTTGAATCTAACCCTGCATTTAATACACATCATTCAATTTCTGTCATGAATTGAGATGATAATTTTCTTCCATTTTATGATTACTGCCTTAAATTTATCCTTTTTCTGCAGCACATATCTAGGATATAGCAGTGAATATGAAACTTCCAAAAGAAAGTTATATTTTGCCTATTCTGAGACCTGTTTTCAGAAGGCTATTAAGAATGTTGTGCTCATGAGAAAATGCACTTCTATTATTGTGTACCTGACCCCTTTAAAAATTCATAGATTATTCTACATGTTTTTAGAAGAAAACTTTACAGAACATGCTGCTACAGACAGAGATGGTAGATTTTTTTAAAATCTCTCAGTTCCCAAGGGGCTTTTTAAAATACCTCTGCCAAATCTTAAAGGATTTTGCTCTAGGAAATTAGAGCGGTCCTGCATTTAGCTTTAAATACCATTATGTCAAAGAAGTCCCAGGAAAGGTAAGACTGTAAGAATGAAGAGAACAAAAACTTTTCTCTTTTCTTAGAACAATACTACATTTGCAAAAAAAAAAAAAAAAATCAAAAAACAGCTGAAAAGAAATGCAAACCATATTAAATCCATTTTAATACTGTGTCCCTGGGCTGCCACTTTCTTTCAAATTGCAGAGGACGATTCCAACAGAAAATCTAGGTTATTGAACTAGAATATATAATCTGTCAAACATCTTTAGTTGAATTTGTGAATGAGAAGTTTGTTATGAAAGAAAAAAGAATTTATATTACTTACAATTAATTTGCTTCTTGCATAAGAATATAAAAGCTTAAATATATCTCAAACATAAAGTGAGAATTTAGAATGAAGCATATAGTAGGCTAAATTTCTATGTATTTTCTACTTTTTCTCCTTGTGTAAATTGTGTTAGTTCAAAGACTGTATATTAGAATTATTACAAATCATGAAAAACAGTTTTCTAATATTTTTAATTACAGAACCATTTCCAAATAACTACTAGCAAAGTTCTATTCTGTCACTGTATTTTCAATTTCATCAAACTTATCAAAATCACTTGTCATTGTGCCTTTTGCCAGTTTCCAAATTTGTTTTTTGATATCTGGGAATCAGAACTTTCTCTTGGATATTTTGTTTATAATACTAATGTGAATGAAAATGAAAAGGTTTTTAATTAAATCACTCAAATCATTATGTGAAACTCCTTCCCATGTAACAGTTTTCTTTGATTTTCTGAAAAATATTTTAAATGGTAATATATGTAAAAATTGGAATGAAAAGATATTTTTGGTCAATGAATGATGTAATCTGAATTATTTTTCTCAACTTTGACTAGTCTGAAATGGAACTTCTGTATTTTGGTTTTGCTTTTTTCCCTCCCTTGATGAGTTCACAGGAAGAAAAGATCACTCAAACTGTTTCACTTTGGATGTCTAACCTGAGTGTGAATAGTCTCTTTTTCCTGACTCACTCCCGGAATTTATACAAGAATACATGAGATATTGTGGGATATTCTAGAAAAAAAATCTTAAAAATAGGTAGATAAGGTAATATGATTAGCTTCTTAGCAAAGATATGATGGTTGATCAAACTAGTAATCACACAAAAAATTCTAGTTGTACATCTCTCAGTCAAAATCCCATCTCCATGAGGTCAACATTTGAGGGGACACTTCATAGCTTTGTTACACCTAGAATAATAGAAAATAGAATGGTGAATAAGTGAACCCAAAATGGACAAATGCAATAAACAGAAAATAATGGCAATACTGGAGAACTTTATTGAAATTAAAGTGAGGAACAAACAGCATCCAAGTTAAATAAGCCCAATTCCAGTAGCTGAAGTAAGCAATTACTGGCTGTTGACATGGTGAATAACATCACAGTTTTTTGTTTTCCTTCCCTTCTGCTATACAACATGAGATCATTAACTCTGCACAGTAGAAGCTCAGGAGAAGATCTTGAATGAAAGATTCAATAATGACAAGTGTTGTCTTCAACACAGAATCAAAATAGAATTAAGAAGTGATCTGTTAAAAAGTCAAAACTTTTTTTGGACAGATATGAGAAATGATGTCTATTTTGTTACTGTTAGTGACTTCTTTTTTCTGCAAAAACAACATAGCTGAAGTCAATGGTGCAAGAGGAAGGCATGAGAACAACAGTTCACTGAATAACTTGAGTTGGTAAAGACTTGTTACAGCCAGAAATATTCTGATTAAAAGAGGATTTTTACCAAATTTCTCACATCTCATGAAAGATGTGTCACTTATTATGTGTATATTTATCATATCTTATGTAAGTTTTTAATGTAAAAATTAAACTAAACAATTTGTTAAAGATATAGGTTAAATATAATTAAAGGATATAATTTTGAAATTTAATTTAAAATTTCTAGATTAGTGAGGTTTGCATATTTATGTAGAGAATTGGAATTAGTTAGCTTTGCTAAGGTTGTTCCAGAAGTGAATGGAGAAGTTTCAGACTCTTCAAGTGACATTCATCATTAGGACTGCCAGTGGGTTTGTTTTCTTTTCTTTTTTTTTTTTTCCCTGTAGTTTCTCCAAACTACAAAACGGTATTTATTTTCCCATTTCATGTATGCCTTTTTAAACTTACAGTCTCTACTAGCCTTAGCTGTGCATCCAAACCATCTCATTTGAAGTCAGACAGTGTCATCCCCCATTCTACCTGGTGTAAAAGAACTAAGAACACCAATAAGTGCTCTAACACCAAACAGAGCATGGTCAGTAGAAATGAAGTCTTAGGTGAATTTACCTGCTTAACTGTAATAGAGATTTCTACAAGGAATATACAAATGTCAGTCTTCAAAGACTTTCATCCTAGTGAGATGTCTGCAGCTTTAGAAAAAAAACGTGGAAGTGAGAATGTGTGCTCTGATACATTTCAAACTCCTGTTCTAAACTATGGGACTGCCACAGCTTCTTGTTTAAACTATTCTAACATTCCCTTTTAATGGGAGAATGAAAAAAAAAAGTTTTCAGTAATTTATTTTCAGAAGTGATTGGAATAATTCTGCTGAAACTTTCAGAAAAATAACTCTGAACATTCAAGCAGCTTTCTGAGAAAGACTTGTAGTGGAAACCGCAAGGCAGTTGAACCATTATTACCCAGATCTGCTTTTGATGTCATACTAAAAGTAATTTCTTATATTTAAATGGATATAAACATTAATCTCCCAAGGATTTGTAGAAAATGATTCCATTAATATAAGAACATGACAGGGCTAAAAGATTGGCAGAATTAGGAATTGCATGTACAAGACCGTGATTCCCTCAGAAAAGGTTCAAATGATCTTGAAGACTGAATTTAAAAAAAGAAATTCTTAAAAAGTCAACTATCTAAAAAATGCTGTTTCACATCGCCATTCTATATCATTTCCTAGGTGAAAACCCTCTTACTTTTTCAAGGAGAATTTGTGTTAATGACTGCATTTACACAGTTGAAACAAAAAGTTAGGAAGTCATCCTCTATGCCCTGTGTCCCCCTCTATCCCATGACTCCAGGATCTTGAATCAGTCAGGCACTTAACAAATTAGTGTTCCAGAAAAACACTTTTACCTCATTCTTTGGACAAGTGTAGATTATTTGAGCTAGGTAACAAGCCAACTTTCATGGTAGCATGAGATGAATAAAACAGCACAATGTCATTATATCAATTAAGAGTATATGATACTGTACTCGTGAGAGTGGAATGTACAGAGTCACTGGGTTCTAGCAGAAACCATGCTCCTCAGAGCAATTGAGGTCCTCATGAATATGGATGACAGTTTTTAGAGAAAAAGAATTTCCATCTAACTTTAGTTAAGTCTAAATGGTTTTTAAGACTATTTTTGAGTGAGAAGGAAAATCAGCAGGCCAAGAGGGTCCAGTGTGTCATCTGTGACAATTCCTTTATCACCAGAATATTTTCTTACTTGTGTTTGCTAAGCTCCTACATTTGCTTCTTTACTATTGTTTTTAACTATTCAGGGCCTAAACTTTCTTCAAATCAGCTTCCTTAGGATCAGCTCCTAAAATCTGCAAAAGTTCTTTCCACTGTGGAAATTTGGTTATATATTTGCAAAGAATAGCTATGTTTACTTAATGATTTTAAGAACAAAAAAAACATTGTTTAGAATCAACATAATTATGCAAGTGCTTAGCTTCACAGTTTGTTTATTGGTCTTTTTCTCTTCCTCTTAGTTCCTATTTTCTCCTATCTATACCTCCCCGCTATTGTGATTTATAACATAAGAAATATGTTTGCACAGTGTTTCTTTATATAGTGCCATTTACAATAATTCCTAAAGTCATAGTATTGTTTTTTTGGACTGTATTCCAATCTAGTATTAATTATTCATGTTCAGTGAACATATGAAAATACAAATGTACCACAAAACTTTTGCAAGATTCTGCTTATCAGTCACTGCTACTTTCTGTATTGAGACAGCTGAAGATTTGACTACACCTGAAGCCTCTTTGCTTTTTTTATAGTTTCAGGATGAGTACTGGCTTGTGCGATCAGACACAATTTCTTCTCAGAAACTTTTTATATTTTGTTGGGAAACAGTCTGCAGTTCCTGAGTCCACTAAGTTTTTTTGAGTTTTCTTATTTCTCATGTTGCTGCATTTGGATTTGTAGTCTCCAAGCATAATGAGCTCTGTAAATTTTCACCCTAATTCGTATTCTACCAAAAATACTTGACAAGCTTAATCATAAAATGAGGTAAAGTTTTATTCAATTTAACTTCAGACCAACAGAGATGTTTACAAATTAAACAAGTGTACTACTGCAGTCTGATGTGCATAACAATTGGAATTTTATTTATTTGTTAGCCTCTGTTATGTGTGTACCCCCAGTCTAGCCATTAAAATCATAGGTTCAAAGTTTGTAACACTATATTCTCTTGTATACTCCAGTTATGATTCCATGTGATTTCTTTCGCAGCATAGCCTCTCAATTCTAAACAGTTATTTTTAGGTATATTACATATATGTAGCTATTAGCTTAACTATTCTCTGGATTGAGGCTTGGAAAACACCCTTGAGGGCTTTACCTGGAGACAAATTCCTTTATATTTTGCTATGGTTTAACTCCATCCAGCAACTAAGCACCTCGCTGACTCCTCCTCATCCCTGCAGTGGTATCAGGAGGAGAATCAGAAAAACAAAAGTAAAACTTACGGGTTGAGATAAGAACAGTTTAATAATTGAAATATAATAATGTAAATAACAATAAGCAATAAGGGGTGAGGGGGAGGATGGGGATGGTGGGGAGGGGAGGGGAGGGGAGGGGAGTGCTCTGGACAGCTCCTCCTGGTTTATATATAGAATATGACCTCATATGGTATGGAACATCCCTTTGGCTAGTTCAGGTCAGCTGTCTTGCATGCCTTGCTGGCAGAGCATGGGAAACTGAAAAGACCTTGTCTTGGTACTATTTAGCAGTAACTAAAACATCAATATGTTATCAACATTACTCTCACACAGTGTTAGCATTGAAACATCTACTAGGAAGCAAATTATCCCAACTGAAACCAGACAGCTTGAAAATAGTTACTTATTTCAGCTCCCACGTAACCAGTCAAGCCATCTGTGATCTGTGCAAATGCAGATGAAAGATTCTTGTGTCCTTAATAACTTATCATTCTGATTTTAGTTTCTTTGCTTTACCCCTTTTGTAAAGGTTATGCCAGGGGAGGTTCAAGCTAAGTATAAGGAGGAATTTCTTTACTGAAAGGGTTTTCAGGCATTGGAACAGGCTGCCCAGGGAGGTGCTGGGGTCACCATTGCTGCAGGTGTTTAAGAGACAGATGGATGTTGCACTTAGGGAAATGGTGTAGTCGTTGCTAGGGCTGGGACAAAGACTGGACTCAATGAGTGAGAAAATAGGGTGAATATATTTATTTATCATAATAATTATGGGAAAATCCTCTAAAATCAAGAAGATTTACTAGATTCCATTCCGGAAGCGACATTTTGATGAAGAAGACAAAAAAGTTCATTTAAGCCAGGAAAATTCTCTGCATGACTCTTCACTCAAGTCTGTGTTTAAAGTTAGGACAGGAAGGGATAACAAGAAGGAAATCTTGACCACAGTTGTTCACAACAAAAAACAAGAGTGATTATTTCATAACTACTCTGTTATCACATTTTTCTACGCCAGAAAGTTCATTTTCTAACAATAGAATACCCCAATAATCATATTTGTAATGGTTAAATGGAGACCATACTGTTTTGCTCTCGAAAAACTGTAAATGATTTATCCATCTGGAGGGACAGACAGAGAGAGGAGATTAATGTTCTGTATTCTGTTGTGAAACACAACCACCAAGGAAAACATTAGAAAACATCAGATATTTACATTAAGCAGCTGTTAGCAAGGTAAGTTATTTGAACCAGCACCTTCTCTGCTTCTGCATCCAGTTAGAACTTGTGGCCATAGATTAATTGTGAAGTAATAGCAGGGGAGTTCATCCAGTTCCTCTGATTAATGGACACCTGTTTCTTTTGAAATTGCTGGAAATATGTGTTTATCCAAGAAGTTAAAGTTTAGTGTAGCATTTTGTTATACATTTGAATTTAGTATTTAAACACTGAAATCATGTCTTGAAAGTTTTGTAACTGTTCTCGTAGATATAGCTGCTAGCATCCTGTATTCACATCATCTGTGAATTTTCACTAAGCAAAGTTCATCCTCAATCACTTTATGTTTTATGTCACGTTTTGTGGTGTTGCTTGACAGTGAAGTTTTGCCTCTTGTACATCTGCCTAATAATTTCTTATTTAAAAAAAAAAAAAAAAGAGAAACATGCCTCTATAATAAGAGAGAGGAGAGTTAAATCTGTCTGGTGTTTTAATTTAATTTTCACTGAATACAAAACTGAAATTGATGATCATAGGTAACAGTGCCTTCCATTATCTGTCACAGTGCAGAGAAAGGATATCAGGGTGCATCTGGATGGGATCTGCTTCACACGCTGTGCCTCTTTTCTTTATTGCTGGTTGTCCAGGCATGAAGAGAAAACACTTGCAGAGAGGACATTCACACATTGATGGAACATAAACTTTATCACACTCTTATCTAAATGTATGATCATTCAGACTGCAAGTCAACCTGAGGGCATCCCGACTAGTCTTTAATACTTTTTTTTTTTTACTTTTTGCAAGAACGTGTGCTGCTGAACATCACACAACATTGAAGGACAAGCCAGTAACTGTACCTAATACGTTCCTTCATTCAATTAGAATTAAAGTTTTTTATAATTTATTTTATTTTTCACATGGTCAGAAAGTGCAGACTAGAATTCATGGAAATGAAATTATGGACACCACAATTTATTTTTTGTTGGTTAATAATCCCTGTCTTCTAGAAATTAAGTAAGTTTTGCAACCTATTCACCAAATAAAATTATAATAACTAAACACAATGTAGTCAATGGGAGTGTAAGTTTCTCTAAACTATCTCCATTCTATTAATGTGTTAGATGGGAGAGATCAGAAACAAAGTAGTACATACCTTTTCATATATCTGGTTCTGATTTTTTTCTTTGAGTCTAATGGAAAAAGAAAAAAAGACTGATACACCACTCATGTCTTACTTAACCCAAAAACTAAACTTATTATGTAGTATTGGAACTGAGTGGGGCATCTAAGAATCTTTGAGGACAGGATCCTAAGTTCCTATTGCAAGATGTATTTCAGTTATCGATCCTAGAGAATATGTGATGTTTGATAAAGATGACTGATTTTGTCAACCAGGCAATTGTCCACAAGGGCCCAGAAGAATTTTAAAATTTATTTCTTAACTCTAACTAGGGTTTTACTTAGAATAATCATATCATTTTAAGTGAATGCTCAAATGACTTCACATAGGCTGTTGCCAGCTGAACAAGTAGTGAAATCTGTCTTTCTCACAGATTTGGGACATGCTCCGAGCCTCATCAGTGCTTTGTTTTCTGCTAGGTTCTAGTACACAAAACATCTGATGAGAGCTGTCCTTCTAACGAAAATGCATTGGTTATATTGCATATTACATCTAATGTGGAGAATTACAGAGAAACAGAGATATCTCACTGTTGTTTTTTCAGAGGAAACTAGGAACAGATGTGGGCATTATTTGAAAAACAGAGCTCTTTAGATCCACACTGGTAACATCAAAACATTTGCACAAATATAACCCCATAACCTTTTGAGCAGCTGCCAGAGGTTAGATGATTGTAAACTACCTAGCAATAACTGGAAAATTTTAAGAACTCTTAGTAGATCAGGTTAAGTCTCAATGTCGGAGGGTGAAGAAAGAAAAGGAGGTGGAGAAATAGTAACAAAAAAAAATCTTTATTAAACTATAAACTCAAATCTGGACCTGTGACAGAGACCAGTTTCTATAACAGATTTGTTTGACTATTGTCACAGAGATTTTGGTATGTGCTTCCGTGCTTGTTATGTATACATCAAGACCTTTTCACATTCAGAGCTGAGAGGAAACATAAATAAGTCAGATCTATGAGTTCTGAGCTGGAAGCATGATGGCATGAAAGCTAAAAGAAATCTAAGCAATCTAAAAATGCAAGCAGAATAATGCTCTGATCTTAAGTAAAATGCCCACAACACTGCAGCTTGAAAGCAAAAAGAATAGATTGGTTTGGTGAAAAGTGAAGGATTATTCTCAGAACTAGTGATGTCTTCTTGGTAAAAGCAGTTCTTTGACTTCATTTCTTGTTTGGTTATTGATTGTATCAAGGTTCTGTGGCAAGATTTTGGTAGCAAGGAAGGGCTGCAGTGGTGGCATCTGTCAAGAAAAAGCTTGTCTTGGACAAACTAAATTCCATCTGGCTCCAGATTGGACCCACTGCTGACCAAAGTTGAGGCTATCAATGAAGCCGATGAAAACTTGAAAATACATTTGAGAAAGAGGAGTGAGGAAAAAAGAGAAACAAGCACACAGACACAAAGGTCAGTGAGGAAGACAGGACAGGATATGCTTCAAACACTGGAACAGAGATTCCTTTGCAGCCTATAGAGATGACCATGGTGAAATAGGTTGTCTGCCTGCAGCCTATGCAGGACCATGTAAGAGCAAATATCCACACTGCAGCCCTGGAGGATCTTATGCAACAGCTGGATGTGTCCTGAAAAGAAACTGCAGATCATGGTGAGCCAGCTCTGATGCAGACTCTTGGCAGAAGCTTCAGCCCATGGGGGGAAGCCCACATAGGATCATGTTTTCTGTCTGACAAAGCAATGAACAAAGAAAACCTGGCACAAGAAAACAATCAAGCTCTCAAGTTAATCTTAGGTAAAGGAGAATTTATTATCCACCTATGCCTTCTAAGACATAATGTATAAACCAGATTTCAGTGACAAGACAGTAATGCTTTGTACTAAATAAAAGAAAGATACTTTTCATTCTTCAAGGTAGAAGTGTGTCAGGGATGCAGTAAAAAGAATATGTTTTGTACAGACATCAATGTTTAGTAAAAAAAAAAAATTACAGAATATAAGCTATGGACATTATAATGTGCAATTACCAACAGAAAGAGATTCTATGGATGCAAGAAATCATAACCAGAACCAGAAATTACTACCAAAAAAACCCCTTGTTAATGATTTCTAGAGGTTAGAATTTCTTGAGAATGTTCAGATAGGAACTTTGAAAGTGAAAACAATTTTAGAAGTATGTCATAGATAATATGCTCTTAACAGACAATGAACATTCTATCTACTTTTTTTTTTCTGTGGGACTGAGAAATTTAAAAATTCATAGCCAGGTGGGAATCTGAATATTAGATTTTCCCCTGCCTACTTACAGAGGCATAGAAAGAGCTATTTTGTAGCATTGATTGCTGGAGTGATAACAATGGTAAAATAGATGAGAGAATAGTTTATATGTCAACATTTTACCATAGCTAATGGGGTGTAACAGAAACAGATGAAAACCTCATGCTTGCATGAGCAGGAGAGTTAAGTCTGTCCTTATAACATCACGTTACATGATGGGGAGTAGGGTGCCAGTGTGACGGCTTATGTCATTGCACTGCAGGGCTCTTGGTAAGGAGACTGTTGGTCTCCCTGTACTTGATACCTAAACATTCTGTTGTCATTGTGTCATTAATAGGTACATTGACTTTAAATTCCTAAGAAGTTAGAGTTGAAGGCAAATGAAACTACTTCACCCCACCCAGTAAATCTATACCTATGGACACAAGAGTTTCTTGTGAGAGATTACCTTCTGCCACCTCAAAAAACCAGAAAAAGTATGTAGAAATTGTTTGACGAGACTTTAATGACAGAGCAGAGGATTCTAGTCTGCTACGAATAGGTGAGCAGGCTAGATTCCATGTTAAATTGGTACACAAAGCAATAAAAAGAAGGCAACAACCAAAGAAATGTTGAATTGTAGGTCAGATGAGAATAGACAGAGATCAGGTGGAAATAAAACCAGAAGTTAAGAAGTAAGCCTACATTGTCATACTCAAATATTTTGAGCACAGGCCACGACGTCATTAATGTACAAATATCCAAATACACAGTCAGGACAAATTAGAAGTGACACCGGATATATAAAATCAGAATATTTGAAGAGTGTTTCAATAATAACAATAATAACAAAAACATACACTCGCTTGATAAAAAAGCCATTCTCAACAGCAGGAACTGTAGATAACCTCTGTAGTAAGTCACAAATGCTGCACAAAAGGTACAATCCTAGTTATTATTAGAATACATTTTGCAGACAAACAACCTGAACGAAGATGGAACATCATACAAAAGAAAAGTCTACAGAAGATTCTAAGAAATTAACCTCTCTTCACTTTTATGAAAGATTAAGTTTTGTTTCAGAAATCTATGGTCTTCTTGTATTGATTGTCCCCACATACTACATGAAACATTCTAGGAATGTGAACACTGTTCAAAGGAGGCTAGGCAAAACAAAGATTAATGGAAAATTGTTTTATTTCATCTTAACTATAGGAAGCACTGCTGGATCCTTTTGAAGTGTCCTATATGCTTAGTATTATAATTAGTCATTGTATTGTTGGAGCTCTGAAGACATAAGGACTTTGGTAATAAGTCTTGTGTTGCTTTAATACCTTCTGCTATTCAAGTCTTTGTTGGTGAAAAATAATTAAACATATATAAGAAGCAATTATTCAACAAGTTATCAATTTAGACTTTACTACTGTTAATGTCTATGTACATTTATACATGTCATATATTTGTTATTTGTCTATTTATCTAACATACGTATGAAAAAAAGATATGAATCATTTAGATCATGTCAGAAAGGTAGCTGATGCCGACAGATCAAAAGGAAAGTTATTGAAAGTGAGGGAAGGCAGTGGCTATTGCAGAAAAGACAGAAGATGATCACATTAGTTCTTATATATTATTACTTTTCCCAAATATTAAGGTATACTGTAACTGTTGGCAGAGAGCCACAGCAGAAACTTATGAGATCATATTGCTGTCTTCATCATTTCACAGATTAGGAAAAGGAAGTTGATAATATGTTAATTTATTAGGTTTTATGGTTAATAAACCTATTCCTTAAGAGATTTCCCTTGCAGAATCGAGACTAGGTCTATCTTTCCAGGCTTTTCATTACTACTGATGTTTTTAGATGACATAGTCATATTTAGAGTCAAATTCACAAATCTTTTAAAGGATCGAGTGCCTCAGTACAAAAATGAAATTTAAACTCTTAGCTCCTGTTTTACACAAACCTATTTTCTGTCCTTAATTAAAGGACATAGAAACCACTGTAAATATTAATGTCTCATTACATTATATCAGTATCAGACACTAATATAGCATACATAAACATTTAGTTAGGATAACTGAGTCTGCAACAGACATATGCTTAAATGGGGTAAATAACACTTCCTGAAATGCTTATTCTTATTTTTTCAAGGCATGTCAGTCGATCTTTGATCAGCTGTATAAGAATCAGATTGATCTAGAAAGTATGTGACCATAGAGCATGCAACAATCTTTCTGGTAAAACAACACATGCTGTGATCTCATAAAAACATGCCAGAACCATTTAATTCATGTGACAAATCCAACTGCTTGCTTATGGTAGATGTTACAGAGCCTCACTTATAGGAAGAATTCATAAGAGTTCAAAACATGAAAAATGTGAAAAGACTTCTCAATTAAGAAACAGTTTGTGATATTTTTTTAATTAATAAAAAAAATCCCAAAACATTTTAACAAGGTTGTTTCTATTCTTAGAACAGCTCCTCCTAGTGAAGAAATGTTTCTTTAAATGTTCTAATATGTGTATTGGAAATATGAAAATACAGTGATACTGAATTCAGATAAGTAGTTTCACAACTACTAAAAATAGTTTTTGAATGTTATGGTAAGATTTTGTCTGAAATCATTCAATCAGCTTACTAATGACTGCCGGTACTGTCATTTGGTCAGTTTTATCCAATGTCAAAAGCTTCCTTGGCACTGCAGGAAATTGCATGAGCAGCCTTCTGCCATGCACAGGGTATGATTCCATGTTCTTCAAAGATTTTTTATTTTGGCAGCTTATAACTATCTATCTATCTGTCTATATTAGTGTTCTCATAAATGTATCAAATTTCCTATAAATAATTTCCCATACCTGTGATATGCAGTAATTTCAAAGATAGAATGTAATTGCTAAATGAGAACAAACAGCTATAACACTACAGCTAATGAGGTATTAGGACTATACTTGACAATATTAAAACCAATTACTAATCACAGTCACACAGAATCACAGAAACTTATTCTCTAAAACCAGGAATTGTTCAGTCTCACTATAATATATTTGTATTGTGTATATGATGAAATAATATGTACATTTTTGGCTCCTGAGTTCGTAGCAGTGAGCACTGTCTCTTATGAATTGAGATTAAATTGCAGATGACACATCTGCAGACATTGCATGAGGATGACAATATATGAGCTCAAAATCCTAGAAAGCGAAATGAATTCTCCATGTAAGATACCACTTACCCTTTATGATTTTCAGTTACATGGTTCACAAACACCATTCTGTGTTTTTTCTTTTTAAAAATTATTTTTTTCTTTTAAAAAATTATTTAATGTGCTCTACAGAAATATCTGCTATGCCTTTCTATTGCAACTTCCTTGAGTCAAGAACTTTTGATATACTGTGGTCTTTTTTAGCAATGATAGCAAAAACTCTTCAGATCTCAGATTTTAGCCTTGTGTGACTGCTCTAAAGCAGACTGACATTCTCTTCATAATCTTTGAGGTAATAACGAAAATGGAAGAGTGCTACCTTATAGCTTGTCCTTGGAAATCTCCTCCATTATTACTGTTCAGGCTTAACATTGATTACCTTGTCAGATCTGATAGAAAAAGAGCACAAATTAGTGTTACTGTCTTTCAAGGCACCCTGCACTATACTACTTAATTATACTACTTAACTGTGCTATTTAACAAGTTTTCTTTTGCTCTCCTTGCAGACTAGACATTGTTAAGATGAGAAATGGTCAGAGAATCAAAGGAGCTAGAACTGATAGCTAAGTCTCAACACAGACTAGGTCTGATGCTTGAATATCAGCACAGCAAAATCCAGCTGTGGTAGAGTCAAAGTGTAATTGAAGTATTATTTTAAGTTGCAACATGAGAACATGGTACTGTTTGGTAGGTGGTTGCTGCTCTGATTAAAAGAGCATAAAGTTGTTTTGGTAAAGCAGTGTATTAATTGCAAAATTTCTACCATTTTGAACTGATGAGCTTTAGCATCTCCTGCCTATTCAAATGCATAGTTCAGAGGGAGCATTGCTGCATCTAATTTGATTTTCCCCAGAGCAGTACATGATCTGTTACTTGATGCCCTTCAAAGGACAGTATTAGCCAAACTATAAAGTGTCTGTTTTTATTAGCTTTCCTGGGTTTTTATCAGTTTGTAAACATGTTATTTCCTCTATTTATTGTGCCTATGGGATCCAGAGATAGAGTGAGCTTCAACTTACTATGTTGTTGGAAGATATCAGTGGTCTTACTTTAGCATCAAGAAGAGTGTGGCCAGAAGGTCAAGGAAGGTTCTCCTTCCCCTCTGCTCTTCTCTGACTCATTTGGAGTACTCTGTCCATTTCTGGTCTCCCCAGCTTAAGAGGGACAGAGAACTTCTGGAGAGCAGAAGCCACCAAGATGATGACTGGAGCATCTTCCTTATAAGGAAAGGCTGCAGGAACTTGGGCTGTTTAGCCTAGAGAAGAGGAGATTGAGGGAGGATCTCATTAACACTTACAAGTATATAAATTGTGGATATCAGGACACTGGGACATCCTTTTTTCTATTGTGTCTGTGAACAGGACAAGGCATAATGGGATGAAGCTGGAACACAAAATGTTCCACAAAATGTGACAGAACACTGGAACAGGCTGCCCAGAGAGGATGTGGAGTCTCCTTTTCTGCAGATTTCCAAACCCACCTGGATGTATTCCTGTGTGACTTGATCTAGATGGACTTGCTTTAGTAAGAGGGTTGGACTAGATGATTTCTAAGGATCCCTTCCAACTTCTACAATTCTATGATTCTCAGATTCTGTGAAAGGAGTTATATGTAGAGTGTATGAGAAAATGAGGTTAATTTTTTTTTTTTTTTTTTGCATTTTCTCTTGGAGTGTCCGAGGAGCTAAGCAAAGAAGTATGTAGATAGAGATAAAAAAAGGGACCAAAAACTACTACAGATGGTGAAAAACAAACCTTGAGATATAGTTCTGGAAAGACAGACTGGTTGACTGACAGGGTGGAGCAGGATCTACTTCTGAGACAAGTTTTCAACCAACACTTATTGCCTCCATTTCTACTTCAAGATTTTCCATGTTTCTCTCCTCCTTTACTCTGTCTAATGGGAATAACACAAAAACCTAAGTCTTCAGAACTTTTTTCAGCTCTGTTCTTACCCTTCGCACATTAGGGACGGTAATGCCATTCTTTGGGAAGAAAAATGTGCTTTTACTCTCATTTCTGGCAACTGTTTAGCCGTCTTTCTTAGTATCCCACTGCTGTTATAGTGAAACAAATTCAAGTCTCTACAATATGCTTAGTATCATCCACTTTTTAGAAATGTCTTTTATTTTCATTGAGTATCTACAGGTACATATAAATTTGATATCTCCCCTGCTGCTGAGGCCAAATAAGAAATTTGCTTATTTTGTATTTTTCAATAGAGAGTTCCTAGGAAATTGCATGAAAACATTTATTTCAGTAACATTAATTTTTTTTTTTTCTGTATTAGAGAAGTATCACCTAATATAATATGCGGCTGTTTATGGTGAGAAAGAGAAAAATTGAGACAGATTTCTTACAGGTGAAGGAAATGAAAATATTTCAGGAACATTTGTTGAACAACATTGTATATAATTTTTTAAATTAATGAGACTTTATGTTTTGCTTTTACTGATTCAAGGACAGCTTAAAACTATCTTACCAGTATGTGCAAAGTACCAGGAATTGTTACTGCATTAATATATACAGACTGATAAATATGCTTAGTCACTGGAAAACACATTCTTACAACAATTCCTTTGGTTTTTTTCATACCTAATCCTGGAATCAAAGTGAATCCATGTCAGTGACAATTATCCACTAATTGAAAATGAAATGGGAACAAAAACTCCTTTTTACTGGCCAGGAGAAATTTCAAGGACTCAGGATTATACTATCTAACTCAGTTGTTGACATACGTATCTTCCTTACAGAACCCAGATTGTCCATAAAAAAAATCCATAATCTTTTCTGACATTTTGGCATATCCCCTCAGTTTGTTGTATCATATAATTCAGACAAATTTTTATGCATGAGACGGGAGGAATGTGTATCTTCAGATTATGCTTACACATAAACCACAAAAGATTTGGAGGAAAAAGCTGCATCAAAGACCATAAAAATAAAAATGTGTGTTTCAGAAAATGCAAAAAAAGCTAGAAGCATCTTGTGAAGGATTTTAGAAAGAAACTGTGTAGCTTATGTTTTCCCATTTCCTAGTTAAGATAACAGACTTTTCTCCATTGCTGAAATTTTGATTGGATGGAAGAATGAATATATTTTAATGCTTTTCTGAGAGGTCATATATTTAGTACAAATATGGGAGTATAGTACATTTCTCAAAAGAGTCTTGGTTTGAGATTTTGGTTATTTTTGATAATGTGTTTCATGTAATATCAGATGTTTCACAAAATTGTTTCTTCAGAATCCTGATGTAAGACACTGAAAAAAAAATGTAGAAGAATTAACAAGGAAGCAGCACTAAGTTAAGGGAATAACGTGACACCTGTTGAAGGCTCAGATGAGCAAGAAAAACTCTCACTCAAAAGTAAGGTAATATTTCAATAAGGATATGAAAAATTCCAAGCCAATATTAATTAAACATACTAGTTTTTAACATTTGAAAGTTCACCATTCTGTAACAAGTAAATGGAAGTTACACTTTCTTTAATCAGCCATACTAATCCTCAAATTTTCTCTTGTAGGACTTGGATACGGTGGGTCAAATTCTGGTTGTTGAGGTGCTTTCATCTGTGTCACACTAAGATATGTGCAGTGACAGAGATATTACTGAAAATATAATTTATTTCAAAATTAAATGAAACAAATTAGTATATATTTATGTTCTGGGCTGCATATCATCTTTTTCTGCTTTCCCAGTGAAGCAGATTGAGTTTCTTTCTTGAAATCAACATTAAGTCTGAGCAATTTTATTTATTATTATGGTATATTGTGATTCTTACTGAGATGGCATTGTTTTTTATATCCATCTGTTATTTGCAACTTTAAGTCTCAACTTCATTTGTCAGTAGAAGTGATAAACAATCATTATATAGAAGCATAGTCTAATTTAATTTATTTCCATTACAAAAAAGAGGCTTTGTCAAATTTAGGTTTTAATAATTTTCCTTTCGCTATGTTCATAGCTAAATCCTTTTGCTTGAGGTTATATTAGAGAAAATATTCCAACAGACACATCACTGACTTACTTAATAAAAATCTCATGAAACTGAAGTTGTTTAACTTCCTTGCCCTAAGAAAATTGGGAAAGTTGCTTATTTTTATAACCATGTCCTTTATAAGCTATATTTGTATTTTGTCAAGATCTATCTGTCTTCATGTGCAGCTATCAAACTATGTTTCTTCTAAATTTCTTTCTAAATCCAATTCAAGAAAATCCATTTTAGAAGAGGAAAAATGATTCAAGCTGTCAAATTTAAAAATAATTTTTGGTTTTGGCTCTCAGTAACCATTTAGGAGTTAATCATAAAAGCAGTCAGCTTGAGGTAGTTTTCCCTTGAGACAAATAGTACTTGGCAGGTTTATTTAGACTTTCTGCCTACAGGCCAACCATTGTGCCACTGACTGTTTGCCTTGATGTCTGTCATCTGCTTTTGATCTCTTCCCCATTAGTGTACAAGGTAGATTAAAAATAGGCACTAAACCATTTGGACTCTGTAAGGTCAAACGTTTTCACTGCAAAGGATATGAAGGCAAATCTTCACCAATAATTTTGACAAAATATGAGAGATTTTAGAATAAGTACATGTTCAACTGGATTTTAGTCATGAAAGCACATAACCTCCACTATAGTGCTGTAAAATTTGGAAATAGCTACCTAACAGAAGGCTAACTTGAGATTACAAAGAGATAACTGTTGGACTCATTATAGTTAGATGTGTTCTATGGCATTTGAGTAGACAGAAGAAACCCTGATGTTAACACATGGCTCATTAGAAGTGAATATGTACTTGGATTTTTATTTTGTCTAAAAAAAATAGCTAACGTACACAGGAAGGTCCTGAAAATACCTGTGCCCCTTTCTTAATGCATAAAGTAGTATTTTAAAATTAAAGTATTATCTAATTCACTTTGCAATTAAAAACGTGATACTGGCTAAAAAAATGCAAGAACAGGAATCATGAAGTGACATGAGGGAAAGTCAAAAAACATGTTAAAGACCTATGTGCATAGATAAATCTCTTAACTACTATAATATTCTGATTAATTGTCATCAATTTTTCTAGCAAACTAATAAAGAAGGAAACACAGTTGACTAAAGTATTCTAGTTCATCCATGACAAAGATTCATTCAGGAGAATTCACCATTGTGATGGTTTAGCCCCATGTCCACCCAGTCATAAAAATCACTCCCCCTCCTAAACTAGACATGAGAAAGAGAGAAATAAAACAAACAGCTTGTGAGTTGAGGTAAGGATGGAGAGATCACTCGGCAATTCGCGTCATGGGTAAAACAGACTCAACTTAGGGAACAAAAAGAACAGGGAGATTAGAAATAAAACCATCTTAAAAACACCTCCTCCCACCCTTCCTCATCCAGGGACTCCCTTTTCTTCCCCACCAGTGGTGCTGGGGATAGGGGATGGGGGTTGCAGTCAGTTCACGGACTTTGCTGCTGCTTCTTCTCAGGGGGAAGTCTCATCACACTTCCCACTGCTACACTGTGCAGTCTCTCCCACAGGAGACAGTCCCTCACAAACTCCTCCATCGTGAGTCCTGCCCATGGGCTGTAGCTCCTCACTACCTGCTCTATCATAGGACCTCCCACGAGGGCAGCTCCTCACACACTGTCCCAGCATGGGTCATTCACCGGGAGAACAGTCCTTCACAGACAGACTGCTCCAACCTGGGTCCCTCACAGGATCATGAGTCCTGACAGCAAACCTGCTCTGGCATGGCCACCTCCCCCATGAACTCCCAGGTCCCGCCAGGAACTTCCTCCAGGATGAACTTCTTACAGAGTCCACCCACTCCAGCAACAACTGCGCAACAACTTCTTCTCCTTCTTAAATATGTTACTCAGAGAGGCATTACCTCCATCACTAATTAGCCAGGCATGGGTCAGGTGCAGGATCCATCTTAAAACTGATGGGTCCTAACACTATGAGCTACAGGGGAAGCTTCTGGCATCTATTTGTTTAAAGGAGCCACCCCTGTAGCCCCTGTGGTACCAAAAAAAAATGGCCCAGGCAAAACCACTACAACCATAGCAACAATAAGGATTCTAAAGGATTTCTACCTGTAGTGAAGTTTTATCAATATTTTGATCCTCTCCTGTTCACTGGTCTTGCTCAACTTGGCATTCAAACTTGTGAAACACTATGTTGTTTTAGACTAGGGATTTTCTTAGACAGTAAGGATTAATTACTTTTAGTGAATAATTCCTGATAAATGCTACTGAGAACCTATTAATGTAGATGAACAATAAAACTAAAAAAAATAGGTGCAAATATTACAAATGAAAATAGAATTAGTGCTACTACTACTACTAGCCCAAATTTCTTTGGGTCTTAGTATGATACGAGGAGATGTATTGCAGAATTTATTCATTTATTAAATGAGAAAGTGTAGTTTGGACAAAGTAATTAATTGACCAAACTGGAGGTGTTATTAATGAAAAATGCCAATGTGAAAGAGTATGATATTTGGCAAAAGTAAAAAAGTCACAATGGAAATCTCGATTGTAACTTCTCCAATTGCAAACTGAAAGGATCAGCTCATGTGAGATCTCTTTATTTAGTGTCAAACAGTGGCTTAATTGCTGGAAGATTTTAATGAACTTGTGTTTTAAAACTGTATGAAATCACCTCTAGTTTGAAAGACTGCATATCACAGAATCACAGAATGGTAGGAATTGGAATGGACCTCTAGAAATCATCTAGTCTAACTACCCTGACAAAGTATATTAACCTCAATCAGGTTACACAGGAACATATCCAATTCCATCCTCTTCACATTCTTCCATTAGACATTTCTAGGCATTGATAAGATCTCCTCTCGGTCTTTCTTCTCCGGGCTAAAAAAACCTCAAGTCTCTAAGCTTTTCTTGTAAGAGAAGTATTCCAGTATCCTATTCATCTTTATAGCCCTAGAGATCTCTCATAAGTTTTTATCTTCTCCAGGGAGGTAGAAGTGTAGTTAAAATTACATCAAGTAGCAGTAAAATTTACCATTTAGAATTGGCTTTCAGAATTATTTTCTTTCTTCCAATACTGTATAGGAACTTGAATTACTTTATTTAGATCCCATGAAAAGATGGAATCCATATAGAACAAGTTACAAAAGAGATTCATACTATGAACTAGAATTAATAAGGAACAATTAGAATTTAATGCACAATGAATTAACAATTTCTCATCACATAAGCCTAAAGTTTACATTTATCACAATATGTTTAGAGTGGTTTCCCTCTTTGAAATGCATTCTTATCTGCTCAGAAAAATAAGGATTAAAATAAATAAAATTAATTTAGATTATTTGTCTCTAAGTCCCTATTTATGAAATTGAAATTTTTAATTATAATTTATAGACCAAAATTAATTAGAAATTTCATGTTTTCCTTAGAATAAGTCTGATGGAGGATGTGCAAGATTTCTGTTGGAATCACTAAAATCTCTTTCCTCATTATTTCCTGTCTTTTTATGCAAAATCTTCTAAAAATAAGTTTAGAAACTTATTTACTTCAAAGTTTGTTTTTAAGTTTTTTAATGGAAGAAGCTTAGAACAAATTGCACAATAATTAATTTGCCTCCTATTTGATCTTCAATCAACATTTCAGATTTTTGTAGCATTTGTTTTCAGTGCTACCCTGACGTTTTTTTACTTTTTTTAATCTTAATTTTCAAGACCCAAAATCAAAGCATACACTTTTATGTCTAAGAAAAACCCAGCCATAATTTAGTACACCTAAGAAAAAGAAGAGAACATTTTATCAACCAAAAAAAAGCATAATATGATACGTAATGTAAATGTATGACATCAAGGATGGTACAGCACTAGGCTGTTATATTTCTACAGCACTGCTGTAGAAATACAGCACTACCTGTGCTCAGGTATCTCTAGGCACAATCCATTTCACTCCAAGCTTAAAAATATTCTTCAGCAAGTTAAATGTAGTTTAGAGAAAGCATAATAATTGGAATGAAAGTAACCAACGATATTTATTAAAGTACAGACAAAGTGGCAAACTTGGCTGTCAAAGGACATGCTGAACAAAGTGAATATTTTTCACTAGAATTATTTGTCTGTTTTCTTCTTTTTCTTAAAAAGAAAAAGAAATAAAAGAAAATGTACCTGTGAGCACAATTTTGAAAGACATGTTTCCATTAGGCTTTAAAACAACTCAGCTACCTGTAGATTTTACCCATCTCTCCATATATTGCTATGGTTTATGAAATTTTGGAATATATTTAACAACCATATCAATGGGTATAAAGAGTGAAAAATGTGATTAAGTTGATATAATCTATGATTTCTCTGGCATAAAAGCATTGAGATGGTTTTAACCAATCAAACATGGCAAGTAATTAGTGGTGTTGTAGCTACCATCACAATTCAGGATTATAGTCAGATGTACAGCAAAGTGTCTCCAGCCACCGAAGATATCTAGATATCTAGCAAAACACATAACCATAATATGAAGCTCAATATATTCAGCATTTAAGAATTGTAATAAGGTTTGATCTTGAGTTAACATAAATTACTGTAGATCAGGCGAAGTCAGTGGAAGTATGTCATTTTGGTCCAGCTCAAAGTCTGATTCACGGTACACAAAATAAAGCTTTAGCAATAACAAGCATTCAGTGGGAACTGATTAGGGTGAGAGTGCAGACTATACTGAACAGCACTTGAGGAATGTTGGTTTTCTTTCCTTTCTCAGCAATTCCTTTTATTCACCCTAGCAACATCATATTAGTTTTACAACATGGATCAAAGCCTTGTCTCAATTTGGGGACTGAGAACAAGACTTGAGCCTGTTTAAATTGGTGTGACTTTTTCATATCTTTATGTGAAAATATATATATATTTTGTGATAAATCTAGCCCAAAAAAATGAAGGATGAGACCCACAAACACTCTGTCTAACTCACTAGAAATGAAAAAAGGAAAGATATCCATTTATATTGTTCAGTTGAACTTCCAAAGTTTTTGGATAGAGGTATTTCAGAAAAATAAAGAGATACCATAGAGAATATAACTCCAAAAGTATGTCCAGAAAAACAAATTTTATGGTTTTTTCTGTCATATTTACTGTAATGTTATAATCTAACATGAAAATAGGAACATATAATAAGGTATAGGTCACCAGGAAATGTGTTGTGGTATTTGGCTAGGAACATAACTGTTTTAGATGTTTACAGTTTTCAGTCTGAGGACACTGTTTATGTTAGTAGCCATTTCATAAACAGATCACATCAAAACTAGTCATAAGAAATCACCGCATTTATACGGCAGCCTAGGTGAAACTGACAGCATCTCCTGTGATTTGAAAATGAACTATTCCAAAATGCTTTAAGGATCAGAATTTCATTTAAGCCATTTATAAGGTCAATTACACAGCCTTAGGAAGAGTAATGTTGTTTATGAAGTTGGAAAATAGCCAGGAAAAAGCAGTTTTAACAAAATAGATGATGAAAATGTCTATTTACTGTTTGTGGATTTTAGTAAGAAGTGTTCACTATTGTGTTTAACACATAGTTTGATTCAGAGAACAGTTACACTGGACTCAATGATCTTAAGGTCTTTTGCAACTGTAATGATTCTGTGATTCTCTAATGTATTCAAAACCACTTAGTTTAGTATTGTTAATTGCTTTGCATAGCTCCTCTATATGGACAGAATTCAAGGCACCTAAGAAGATAAGAGTAAGAAAGTGCTGCTTATTCATACAGCAGTTTACAGGAGACTTTTCAGGGTACTAGAACACCATTTATACAAGGAAAGACTGGGAACTGGGGCTGTTCAGTCTAGAGAAGAGGAGACTGAGGGGAGATCTTATTAACATTTACAAATATCTAAAGGGTGGGTGTCAGGAGGTTGGGATATCGTTTTTTTCTGTTGTAGCTAGTAACAGGACAAGGGGTAATGCGATGAAGCTGGAACACAAAAAGTTCCATTTAAATATAACAAATAACTATTTTACTGTGAGGGTGACAGAGCAGTGGAACAGGCTGCCCAGAGGGGTTGCAGAGTCTCCTTCCTTGGAGGTCTTCAAGACCGCCTGGACTTGTTCCTATGTGACCTGATCTAGATGAACCTGCTTCTGCAGGGGGGTTGGACTAGATGATCTCTAAAGGTCTCTTCCAACCCCTACCTTTCCATGATTCTATGATAAAGGTGTGGATTTTTGACTTATTTACCTCTGCAGGTGTTAAGCTGTAAATAAACAGCCTTTACATACACTTAAAATCACAAACTTTTATAAGACTAATAAAACCTCTACCTGTTTTTTTTTTCCATTAGAAGTGGATGTTTATGAATAGGTTCCAACAAAAGTGCGAAAACAAAATTTCTATTCCCATATGATTTAAAGTTTCTATATTCTCCATGTTATGTTCCGACTGTAACAGATGCATAATTTTCAAGCTTGTTTTCAAAGGATGCTATGGGATTAACCCACAGAGCTTATAACCAAATTAATAAAAAATGGGTATTTAAAATACCTAGATTGCTTGAAAATACCTCACTGAGAAAGATTTTTTGAACTGATGAAAGTAGTCACTAAATTATTTTAACATGAAATTCATTCATATTTCTGCCATCTGCATATATGTTTGGCTCTGTATTAAATAAATATATATTGACATGTAGAGGTAAATGCACTTCATGTCTGCATTTACCTATAGATCATACTCGGTGTTTATATAATACGGTAATAGTAAGTTTGTGCATGTTTTGTAATTTATGACTGCAGATAATTCAGAAATAGCAGTCTTTATCCCTCAATAAGAGGAGTACAGGATAGATTCTGTAAATCTATCAGCACTATTTTCTGTAAGTTTGCTGCTCACCAGAATGAAGAGCAAAAATGAAATCATAAACTCTTCAGTGATATACAGCAAGCCTGTCAGGTTACTGAGCTTGAGAGAATTCACAGCACATACTCTCATGACAGCTGGTAGGGAGGGAAGTTTTTATTGCCTTGGTACCTTTAACATCAGTTCTTTCTGTGTATCTTGGGTAGGTCATTCTTGCAAGAAACATTAACTTGAGATCAGTAAAGTTTCCACCTGAATGGCTTGTATCAATGTTCAGTAAATATACCAAATAGGAACATATCATAATTTTTAAAAATTTTGCTTCTCCTTAGTGTAACTTCACTAGGATGTGCTCAGACCACTAAATAACAGCACTTGCAGACAGATTTTTAAAGAATCATAGAAGAATTCAAGTCTGAATCCAAGTATTGAATTTAAGACTTCTGCTTTATATCCTGGCAGCTTAGGAGATCAGGGACAGTATGCTGCTATTAATTTCTGATTTCTTTAGCATTTAAGGTTTCTAGACAGAAGTTATAACTAACAGAATGGAGCAATTAAGACTCTGATAACATTAAATTTTAATTTTCTCGTTGCAGATTTGTAGTTGACAAAACATTTTAAAATTGTATTAATCTTCTTCATTATTTATTGCATACATTTCCTTCTACTTCTGATCAGTGTTCCCATGACTCATTTCACTGTATTAGCAGGGAAGTTGACTCCTCAAAGGTGACCTTATTGGTCCAGGATGGCCATCTAGCTATGGATGGAATCTATTGCTATAAAGAGTGCACCAGGGATGCTACTACTCAGCAGTAAATGGATACAGCTTCTGAAACGGTGTCTTCCCAGAATGGAGGGTTCCTATTAAAATTAAGAGCCTACTTGCTCTTTTTTTATCAATGTATTATTGAAATAGCATTCTTTCAAGGTTGCACAGCTGGTTTAATGCAGATTATGTTTTAAGGCAGAGTGGATAATTAAATAGGATCGAAATCGGTGTAGGGTTATTCATGACAGAACTGTACAACAAAGGCATCTTGCTGATAAGACAAGAAGAACAAAGATAACTTTACTGCAGAACTGTTATTTTATGGGCTCTCTTTGCTCTTCTGTAGAAGACATTAGATCTATTAGAACATTTTCATTTTTCAGAACATTAAAATTAGTCTTCATTATTACTTCTTTTGCAGAAACTTACATGAAGACAAAAAAGGAAAGTAAATTGGCATGAATTCTCTAAATTTTATGGATTTAAAACTACAGATAATACAAGTCAATGTATTTTCTCAGGTAACACTAGATCATATAACAAACAAGCAAAAGAATTCTGAAAAATTTGATGTTATTACAAAGTGTATGTACTAGATTGTTATGTAACATGTTTCATTTCATTAATTGGTTCATTTCAGGGAGTGGGAATTTTCTCAATATTCTGAATGTCATCTAAGTCTGATGAACGTATGATTGCATTTCTTCTTGTTCTTGCAGTAATGTTTCATAGAATCATAGAATTATAGAATGGTAGGGGTTCCTGCAGAAGCAGGTTCATCTAGATCAGGTCACATGTCCAGGCGGTCTTGAAGACCTCCAAGGAAGGAGACTCCACAACCCCCCTGGGCAGCCAGTTTCACTGCTCTGTCACCCTCACAATGAAATAGCTTTTTCTTATGTTTAAGAGAAACTTTTTGTGTTCCAGCTTCATCCCATTACCCCTTGTCCTGTTGCTAGCTCCTATAGAAAAAGAGATGTCCCAACCTCCTGACACCCACCCTTTAGATATTTATAAATGTTAATAAGATCTCCCCTCAATCTCCTCTTCTCCAGACTAAACAGCCCCAGTTCCTGCACCCTTTCCTCCTATGAAAGATGTTCCATACCCCTGATCATCTTGGTGTCCCTGCACTGGACTCTCTCCAGCACTTCCCCATCCTTCTTGAGCTGAAGAGCCCAGAACTGAGTACAGTACTCCAGATGAGGCCTCATCAGGGCAGAGTACAGAGGGAGAAGAACCTCCCTCGACCTGCTGACCACACTCTTCTGATGCATCCCAGGATGCCATTGGCCTTCTTGGCCATGAGGACACATTGCTGGCTCGTGTTCAGTTTATTATCAATCAGGACTCCCAAGTCTCTCTCTGCATAGCTGCTCTTCAGTTCAACACCCAGCCTGTACTGGTGCATGGGGTTGCTCCTTCCCAGATGCAGGACTCTGCACTTGTCCTTGTTGAACCTCATGAGGTTCCTCTCTGCTCAACTCTCAAGCCAGTCGAGATCCCACTGAATGGTAGCACAGCCTTCTGGAGAATCAGCCAGTCCTCCCAATTTGGTGTCGTCAGCAAACTCGCTGAGGGTACACTCTGTCCCCTCATCCAGGTTGTTGATGAAGATGTTGAACAAGACTGGCCCCAGAATCAATCCCTGTGGAACCCCCACTGGCCACAGGCCTCCAACTCAACTCTGTGCCATTGATCACCACCCTCTGGGCTCTGTCATTCAGCCAGCTCTCGATCCACCTCATTGTCCACTCATCCAAGCCACACTGCTTGAGGTTTCTGATGAGGATGTTATGGGAGACAGTGTCAAAAGCCTTTCTGAAGTCAAGGTAGATGATATCTGCCACTCTCCCGTCATCTAGCCAGTCAGTTATACACTCATAGAAGGATATCAGGTTAGTCAAATAGGATTTCCCCTTGGTGAAGCCATGTTGACTCCCCTTGATAACCATCTTATCCTTCATATGTTCAGTGATAACATTCAGGATGAGTTGTTCCATCACTTTTCCAGGGATGGAGGTGAGGCTGACCAGCCTGTAGTTTCCTGGGTCGTCCTTCCTGCCCTTTTTGAAGACTGGCATGACATTGGCCTTTCCCCAGTCCTCAGGCACCTCACCTGCCCTCCATGATTGTTCAAAAATGATGGAGAGAGGCTTAGCAATCACATCAGCCAGCTCTCTCAGCACTCTAGGATCCATCGCATCAGGACCCATTGACTTATGAGCCTTAAGCTTGGCCAACAAGTCTTTAACCTCTTCCTCTTCCACCCAGGGCTTTAGGTGTCAGGAATGGAACTTGGAAGAACAGAACATTTTGGCATTGAGAAGTCAGTGACACATTAAAAAAGAAAAAGAAAGGGAAAAAAAAAGAAAAAAAAAATGATGAAGAAGGTTTCTGGGAAGTGGTTTGTGTTTTAGACTCATCGGTGAAGGATTTTTTTGATCAGGAGTAAAAATGGATTTTGTCATACTGTTGATGCTTCCAATGATTGTGGTAAATGGTTTTAGGCAATTTCAACAACCCAAGCAACACATCTGGGTTACACTGGCCAAAGCAATCAATCAGTCTACAATATGCTTATCAATGGCCACTCCAGGTAATCCTTTTTCTACCTGTTTGGTGGGATTTCCATTAGATGTGGCACAATGGCCTGTACCAAATGCATTAAAACCAAATTTCTTAGTAAAGGATATTGGCAAAGTTGGCAACTGGGATTCAGTCATTCCATGGTTGCCAACAATGACAACAGAGCCACAGGAGTTAGAATTACTGGGATCTATAAAGATGGATTTTTGTGTTATGTTTAATTTTACCAGGAATACCAAAAAATTTTAGACAGAATGTGGATCCCATCCTGGGTATGTAAAAGAACACAACATCTTGGTGCAATTATACTTCACCAAAAAGATCCAGGTGCCTATACAGTTACCAAAAGGAATTTTTCTGATTTGTGGGGACCAGGCATGGCCTGGAATACCCTCAAGATTACAAAGAGGACCATGCAGTTTGGGCCGACTGACAATCTTGGTGCCTAATCACACAATTATTTGGAAACATCATTGTCTAAAACAATTTGTGCATGCATTTACTAGCGAATGTGATGACCATGTTACCTTTGGTCTCCCTCAGCAATAATAGCAACTAGTGTATTTGCTCTAGGTGTAGGAGTATCTGCTTTATTAACTCAGCTATGCAAATTAGGATGCTGGTTTAGCAAACAAAATAATTAAACCTCAATAACATTAGAAGGCTTGATTAGTGATGTAAGTTGTATTGGACATGCAACTTTGCAAAATAGAGCTGCTATAGATTTTTACTTTTAGCACAAGTGTAATAATTTTGTTTGTCAGCTGTGCTTTTTTTTTTCTCAGTGTATAAAAAGAAGGTTGCCAGGCATGAGTTGCTCAAAAAGAAAAAGGGGGAATTGTCGAGGAATTTCTGACTGAAAGAGGCCATGACCTGGTAACAGTGAACAACCTACGCTTTGAGAACTAATGTGTGGATTGTCCATGAGCCGCTCTTGACTGTGAGAAAAAAAGAAGAAAAAATACCTACATGATAACAAGCTGGAGCAAGGAGGAGGCTGAAGCAGTATGTGAAACTGCAAGGCTTATTGCAGAAAAGTGCAGCTGGCTTTTAGAGAAAGGACCAATTAGAAGTAGTATAAACATGCTAGCTTTGCTGCTGATTATAAAACTCTGATGCTTGTTAGTAAAATTTGAGTTATAACCTAAAAAAAAAAAAACCAAAAAAAACCCAAAAACTATTTCACTGTGAGGGTGATGGAGCAGAAGAACAGGCTTCCCAGAGGGGTTGTGGAATCTCCTTCCTTGGAGGTCATCAGGACCCTCCTTGGCATGTTCCTATGTGACCTGGTCTGGGGGAACCTGCTTCTGTGAGGTGTGGGGGTTGGACTGGGTGATCTCTGGGGGTCCCTTCCAACCCTAACATTCTAACAGTCTATGATTCCATGATTCTATGATTTTATGATTCAAGGATCAATAGGGGCAGATATGAATGAGCTCCCCTACAAACAAAAGTTGTGAAGGAGCTGCATGGGACTGTAAAGGCACACATTTACAGATGCCTCATCAAAGACCAACACAGCAGCAGTGGTGTGGAAACAGGGAGACAGATGAGAGTAAATCTTGCATACTGATGCCACAAAATTGGTGCAATATCTCGAGGCCAAGGCTGTCACCCTTGCCCTGGAGGCACTGCATTCAATGTTGCTCAATATCGTCACCGACTTGAGATTCATTGCTGAACTAGTTCAACAATGTGCACGAGCCATTTGTGACTCCACCAGTATAGCAGACCTCATATTGAATGCCTTACAAACTCCTGCTGTATACGTCAACAGTCACATCAATGTTCTGGGGGCTTTCACCGAAGGTAACCAAAAGCCAGATGTAGCAGTGATACATGTATGGCCTATCTCCACCCAAGAGGATTTTCCAGCAGCCAGACAGCTACACGCCTTTTTGCATTGTGGTGTGTGGGCTCTACGTCATCAGACCAAGATTCCTCTCCAAGTGGCAAAGCAGATAGTTGCTACTTGCCCTCAATGTGCTTTGATGCTACCATGGGAAGCTGGTGTTAATCCCCAAGGGTTGCTCCCAAATCAGATCTGGCAAACGGATGTCACAATTTATGAGCTACATACTAGCTACCCCCATGCGTCGAGCCACGTGATTAGGCACTGGTTACAATGTATAGCTGTTCTAGGATGTCCTGAACAAATTAAAACTGACAATGAGTCTTGTTATACCTCCCATGTGACACAGGAATTCTGTCGAACCTGACAGATTAAATTGGTGCATGGTATCCCTTACAATAGCCAGAGACAGGCAATTGAGTGCGCTCACGCTACTCTTAAAGTACAGCTCAGCTGTCTTAGGGAGGGGGAGAGCATGGGACATAGAATTCCCCCCTATAGGCAACACGATATCTTAATACACTGTCTGTACGTCTTTAACTGTTTTGTTCGAGGGTCAGGACCCATACCGGCGCAAGCATACTTTAGGGAACAAGAACTGGTAGCAGTAGATAAATTACCAGCAGTCCAATTGCGGCAAATAGACACTGGGGAGTGGGAGTCAGGGTGGAAGCTTAGATGCCCTGGCTGAGGGTATGCTTGTGTAGAAAAGGAGGGAACCCAGCAGTGAGTCCCAGCAAAACGAATACGACCAGAGACATGATGGTCTACTGAGTCTCTTTTGCAGATTGATATGTTCTTCGGAGTGCTCACCGTGACACAGATCCATCTGGGGTCACTCAACTATTGGTGAGATAGGGCAGTGAAGTGGAACACGATCAGCACTTGTTTATATCTTCCCGCAATTGGCTCAGCTAGCACGTGTGCTGGGCAGACACGTCCTGTATCAGCCCGTGCCACAGGATGCTGGAGTCATCGAGCTTAGGGAGATGTTTTAGGTGTCCAGAAGATCTCAGGTTGTAACGCGAGAGATGGAGGGTAGAGAAGAGGTGGGCATGGGGTGGAGTGAAAGGAGGTGCTTGTGTTAGCAGATAAAAGCACGTGGTGTAAACAATTAGTTGGAATAAAGCATCACCCATACTGTGTATGTAGTGATCTTGTCCCCTCAGCAGGGGTGGGCTGAGTGATCCATAGGGGTGACTTGGTGATGTTGCCGGTAGTGGTAACAGGTATGGAGTAGAATTGAGATTTTTTAGATAAAGAACCAAATTGTAGCTGACTTTCATTCTTCTTCCTGGAAAATTCCAGGGACCATTCCTGGGACAATTTAAAGCTGCATCAGGGGGATTCTGACTTGATATTAGGATGCATTTCTTTACTGAGAGAAGGCTCAAACACTGAAACAAGCTTGCTGGATAGATGGTTGATGTCCCAAACCTGCCAGTATTTAAGAAGTGTTTGGACAATTCACTTAAAAATAGACTTTAACATTTAGCCAGGCATGAAGTGATCAGACAGTGGATTAGATGATCACTGTAGGTCTTTTCTAACTGTAAATATTCTAGACTAGTCTAGTCTATATGTGTAGAAATATTTACATATACTTTAGCAGTATAATATGTAACTGGTATCTTAGGAGAATAGCACTTCCCAGGTTAACTGGTGCAGTGTGAAAAAAAATACCTTTAGGGTCTATATCCAGTCAAATACAAATCAGTAATTTGAAAATTGTCAACAAATTGGATGTCAACAAAATGAAAGATATAAATAAAAATTATAGTTTTTAACGTTTTTCAACAAATTGTAAATAAAGCCTTTGGGAATCTCATTTAGTAGCATTTATTTACATAATATTTCCTATAGGAATTTAAAGTGCAAGTAGCTCTAAAGACTTACTGTATTAAGCATATATTACACTTATGATCTCCTTACCTTGAAACACAGTTACCTTGTCAGACAAAGAAAATAAAAAATTTCTGGTTTGCTTATTTTTTCACTTTATTTTGTATTTAGGACTTACTAATAATGCTTTAATGATTAGTTTTGAACTTCATTTATACTGTAGTTTGACCTGAACCAAGTCTCCAGGACAACAAATTTCCAATGCCTAAATAATGACATCATAAAGTATGCTTAAAGTATATTTCAGTATACTTCAGTATAGCTGAAACACAGCAGATGCCATACTTGTAGAGAGATAGCAAACAGTAATTTTTTATATGTACAATAATAAAATCTCAGGATTTCCAAGCACTTTACAGAGGAAATTTAAAAATAAAAACATGCTGTATACTAGAGCAAACTATAATTTAAAGGAGAAATAGAATGCATGAATACAAAAATAGAAGGGAAGATTCTGGAAGGTCTGATTGTAATTTCTGAAAAACTGAAAAAAAAAAAAACAATTGAAAAAACACTCAGAAAAGTAAACATTTATTGGAGGACATATTAAGAGGGTTATAATATGTAAGACATAGGGTATCATTTTATTTAGGGTCTGTGGGTTAAATGTAGAAATGAAAGAATGAAAGAACGTGACCTAAGAATAAAGAATGAAGGAATTAAAATAATTTCTTTTTTGATAAAATCCCCAAGCATTGGCAATCAAACAAAAAGCATTACAGGTAACTTAATATGAATTTTCAAATATATATGGCTTGATTTAGATGCTTGCTGGCAATTCAAAGTTTTCCTGTTCTTTTGTTTCAATTAATGTTTTATTAAAATGTGTAGCATATGATAAAATATAGATCAATATTTACTGCTTCCAGACAGTTTGTTTATTCATTTGGAAAAAAAAAAAAGTAGCACAATGATGTTTTGTTTTGTTTTTTTTTCACTATATCCTCTGAGAACAGTCATAATCATCTTAATTTGCAGGTTAAAATATTTATGTATTTATTAATTTATTTTAGATATCTTCTTACTCTAGAAGAACTTAATCATTGGAATGAGACTCAAAAATTCTAAAAACTATATTTGCTTGGAAAGACTTGATAAAATTATCACAAATCAGAACATTTATTTTTCAAGGAAAGATTTAAGTCAAGTACTATTTCAGTTTGGTATCTGAACTGTGACTGTTATGCATAGCTCGAGCTATTAATCTGTTAGAGTCAGCCAGCTACATCACATGCCAACAAACGCTTCTGCTCTGTGCAGTAGATTTTCTCTGAACTATTCAGAGATTACAAAGAAAGAGAAACTGGCCTCAGGTTTCTGACAGATTCTGTCCATCCCTTACTCCCTTCAGGGAAAATGATGGCTTAGGGCAGGAGACAAAGAGTGATTGGAGTTCAGCACTATCTGGTATAATGAAAAGGTAAGGAACTAGGGCACAATGTCTAATCTGTCTTGGGGTGAAAATGTGGCAACTTTTATTGGAATTATTGAGGTGCTTTCAGTAGATGTATTCCTTTGTTTCTCTCCTGTATGAAATAATGAAAATACTGAAAAATATATGGGAAGTGTTTTTTCTGATGTGCTGAAAATAGCAGACTTCAATGCTTTTACTTTGTGATGCTGTTTAAAACATGTCCCAGTAATACCATAATGATTTAATTAGTGACAAAGATGGTCATACAATTCATTGTAAATCTCCTAAAAACAAATATGAATTTTGGTGTATAAATCAGGTTCAGTACCGTCTATTTCTGTATTGTTCCTTATTCTCTCCCTGCTCTTGAGATGCCACTTGCCACAGGAATATGAAGAAGGATGTGAAATCTCTGCCTCTACACGTTCTTGGAAAAGAAATAGGGACAAAAAAGCTGGAATTGTGTTTTTGAAATAAGCTGTGACTGGAAGAACGGGGAAGCTGACAGATACTAAGTTTTATGTCTATGGCTGAACACAGTATCGCAGCCCTATACAGTAGTATTGCTTTGGACTTGGATGTAATGTGCTGAATTACTACTGTGCTTCTCCAGTAGTCAACATATATAGCTTCTCAACAGAACTAAATAACTGAGGTATAATTCCATGGTTCTACAATTTTCAATTCCAGAAATAATCTGTTTGGAAGCAACTCAGATATCTCTGAAGAGTATAGCATTCTTCCATATAGCTATGTAAAGAGAGCTTCATTACTGTCAAAGTTGTTATCTGAACTTTGTTTTTCTATGGATGCTGTTAATATCTGATTCAGATTTTTCCATTATAAAATGTAAAGTTCATACTGCAGTTAGTGAAGACTTCCAATAACAGAATTCAATAGAGCTTGTGACATTTTCTACATAAAATCCATACATTTATATCCCTCAACACAGGCAGTGAAATAACATAATTTCTTGAATTAGCATTTAATATTAAGTTTTGAATAATATGTCTCAGCATTCCAGAATTTGATTATTGTTTATTCATTTTGATTTGTTATTCTGGTAGATTAATAAAGTGTTCTTAGTTTTAAATCGTACTGAATATAAAACTCAATTAGTGTGTGTTTCTGGTACTCTATGAAATTCTGAAGAGCATTATTAATCCCTTATGTACCCAGGAAAGAATCAGATCAGCATAATTTGAATTCACCTCATGTTTTGATAACTTGCCAAGTGTTTTAGCAATAGATTGCACAAATACTTTAAAGTGCTGGAAATCCACAGTAATATATACACATATGCAATATAACATTCAAAATAACTGATTGGGTACCTCCTTGGATTAGATTTAAGAGTCTCTCCACTGATGCAGAAAGAAGGCATAACTGATGTAGTATAGCAACATTAAAGAGCAATCTTATTGTTATGGAGAAACTTGAAGTTTCTGAATTCTTTATTAAATTGCAGGGAGATGAGTTTTATCCTGAGAGCTGACAACTGCGGAAAAGAATCTACGTGTGTAGAATTTCAAATCTATGTGAAAGTAAATTCCTGTGTCTGCTTTGTTTAGCTGCATCTCACCCTGTAAGGCTTTGTTTCAAAGAGCACTCTGCACATACTTAACACAGCTGTAGACACAGAGAGGGAAATGAGTCACCTCTGACTTTAAGGGTCCTTTCTGCTACGTGTGTAATGCAAATAGTGGGAGGGAACACCAGAAGATGTCATGTAGCTAGAATGGGATCACCTGTGTTTATAACAATGATTTTCACCCTGTAGGGTTTTGAGGTGCCTCTGTTGTTTGTACACGAAATTCTGTCATTGACAGAAGCAAGCATAAAGCCTTTTACTTTCAGGGGGAGTTTAATACATGTAACTTGAGAGTATATAATAATACTCCATACTGTACAGTATAAAAGAAACACTTTCAACCACTACAGAAATGCAGCCACCTCTGGATTTCAGTATAACAGCTATTCAACAGTTTTGGATAGTATTGCTCTCTTATTACAGAAAAAGAAGAGATCACTACAATTCACTAGGAATCTTAGAATAAGCTTTAGGCTAACAAAACACAATAATTCTGCTTTGCTGCCTGAATTTCAATATATGTAAAATATGGGATACTCACTCACAACCGAGTTTCCCAAAACAGTTTAGTCTTTGCTATGTTTTGTTCAAAGAACTATTTGTAAATATCGAAAATGTATATTTTATGTAAATACCTATTATATACAGAAATATTATTTATTATTGTTAAAATTTTTATAACAGCCATTGTGTTATACTAAAATATTATTATCTATTAAAAAGATATGTTATTATGGCCATTTGATCTCCAAAAAATAAAACTACAGAAGAAAAACGGGGAACTTATAGAAAAAAATCCCAAGAACACAAAAAAACCCCAAAATAAAAACCTAATTAATAAAAGTTATTTTAATAACAATATATTCTTCTGAAACTGGAAAAGGAAAGTTATTTAAATCATAATGTAGCAAAATATCTGTTCCAAATAAAAAGATTCTGTTCCCAATACTAAAACAGGAAAGATAGTATTGTCTTTTATTCAGCAGATCTTATCTTCCTCTATTCAAAATTTTTTCTCCTTTTGCAATAACATTTACTTTTGTTACTCTCCTTTTAACTTGAAAAGGAAAAAAAATCAAAAGCAATCATTAATGAAGCCTTAACTACAGGGCCCAAAAACTCTTCCTGTTATGTTTATTCTTTACAGGTAGTGCCTTTCACACATGCACACATGGAGAGATTTTACTTATTTTTTGCATGAAAATAAATGTGCCAAAGAGTCACTTTTAAACTCCAAGACAAATGAGTGAGTTTAGAAGTTAATTCAAAACAAACCCCTTTTTATACATAGATGATATATGAGGAAAATTACATTTTTTAATGAGAATTTGATTTGAAATCACTGAGACATTGACCAATGAAGTTCTTCAATACTGTTTGCATATGTTCATTATTCAGAAGTGAGAGACCTAAAAATAGTTCAGTTGTGATTGATGGTTTCTACCTTATCTTGAGAAAGATACATCTAATTCACAAAATCCATCTAAAGTATTAGCCACCAATGTCCAATTAGGTCATGTGGTAACTTGTTAATGCACTATGACTTTGGGACCAGATCACTGACTAATCAAAAAGAAGCATCTTCAAATCACATTGTATTACACCTTTTCTGCTTTAAGTGTTTGTGCTTTTTATGTATGCTACAGAAGTTGGGACTCCAACATGTTAATATTTTATGAAATGCTCTCACTGAAAGATGGAGGCAGAGTTTCTAAAGAGAAAACTTTTGTCAGCAATTAAAATGGTTGAAGGACAGGGTCATGCTGCAGAACAAATGTTCTGTAGAGGGAAACAGCTAATGATTATCTTTCTGATGAGTTTGTAAGGTGTTTCTCTGTTGTCCCTTTCTGTGTGATTTTTGAACCATTTCAGAAAACTCAAGTCTGAAATTTACTTCTCACTGCTTTCCAATCCATACAACAGACCTAATAGAGAGCAAAGTAAGTTTGATTTTCATTAGTAAATTCTTGTTTGATTGAAGAAGTGATAAAGGCCATAAAGGTTTAAATCTCCTGCTCTTTGTGAGTTTATCTGAACTGTGGTGATACAATAAAATTGTGTCTTTTCTTTGAGACTTTCAGAATGCTGGATGACTCACATTAGCATTAAACTCATTAAGCATGTCTTTTGTCAGAAAACTACCATCAAAACAGGTTTCATTTTAATTCTACCACCCCTCAAAGTGCTTATTCAAATAAAATATTTTACGGGCCTCTGAGAAAATGATAGTAAGTTTCCCAGCTGAAAGTTGCTTTCCTTGTATATAATAAACAATATTTCTCTGTTATGTAGACAAGATTAGTTATCACATATGAAAAGGTCATACTACTCTTCTTTTGATTTTATATTTTTGACACCAATGTGGTTTTTTTTTCATTGTTGTGGACTGTTTATTTTGTACTTCTCTAATACAAACTTCTATGGCATTTTACTGGACTCTTTTTCCTGTGGGATGAAATTCTTTTCCTTTTTAATTAGATTGACCTTTTAATTCACTTGACTGCCCTCAAAATGACTGAGAATGACTGCTCTTTTGGAAGGCAAGTTGAAATCAGCACGAAAAGATTGGAAACAGTCATGCAAAATAAAACTATTTTGTATAGCTATCCCAGCATTATAACTGCATAATCGTTATGTTCATAGTCTCTAACACGAAGAAATACTGCGCTCTACAAATTTTGTGACATTTTAATGATGACAAGTTGTTTCTTATCTTCTTGAATGAATGCTTTTATAGCGCACTTTGTGACTAATATTTTCAAAGTATATTTTTACTGTCCCATAGTGATTTGCTTTTTTTGCCCTTCAAAGTTACAAAGGGTAAACTTTAAGTAACTACAAAGCATAAGGCCCTTTGCTACCATCTATTATATAATGTGTAATTTTCTGTCTACCAGCCTCATTGAGAGAAATTACTATAGAAGTTACATTTTCTACGTAAAAAAAAATGAAATCTATGGACTGTATTTGAATCTGATAGTCATTATCATTCAAGTAGCTCCTTTCAAACCCAAATCATTCTATGATTCTCTGAAACTCAAATATGAATTACTCAGACAAGATTATTCTAATCCAGAGGGGTTTTAGACTTCCCCCAAAAACTGTGAGAAAAACTTATCTTTTAGTACTTCTCTCTGTGACCAGAAAATATAGTCTTTTTTTCCTATATTTAAGGAGTTACATTTTCTTATTTTCAGGAGCTTGATAGGATTTCAGGAGAATCAAATTGAGTGCTTGATCCAGATAATTGATGATTTACTAATTTCCCTTGCAGAACAATGACCTCTTGTCTTAACACCCCATTTCTTCCATGCCAATTTACAAGCTTAAAGTCAGGCTAACATTGTGCCCTAGAACAAGATCTCCAGCTACCTATGCTGACCTGCGGCTGTGAATAGCTGAAGGTTTTGCTTTTCACTCTTACTAATGATCTTTAGGCCCATTAGTTCACTCACTGAGAAGCACTGCTACTTTCGGAGAGGTAGAATCAAGAGTAACTCTCTGAGGTCTTTACTGTTGCTTTCCTTCTGTTTTTGTAAATATATGTCTTGCTCTTGATCATTGATCAGCCTCTCACTTCAGTTAATATCTTACTTCTACTATACTTTTTTAGCATGTTTACTACTTAATCCATTTTAAAGAGTAATAAGCATCATTATTTCCAGGACTACACCAAGACATTTTAGTTCTTGTGTATAATAGTCTAAAACTCCTACCATCGAGCCTTATGAGTCCTGTCTTATAAGAAAGCACAAATGTTTTCCCTCATCTGTTTCTCAGTCTTTTTACTCTACTCCTAATAGGTTTCTGGGTAAAACCAGGACACTGAGTCTTAGCTATTTGATGTACAGAATTTTCATAAAAGAAATTTTAGCAACTCTAGGAGTAGATACTTAATAGCCACTTATTATTAGGTTTTTATGCCAGCTGCTGCTAATCAGTTACTTAGCTGCAGATGGAGACGTAATTGTTCCATCATTAGATCATTTATTTTTGTAGTGTAGGATTTATACTTTCATCAGGTTTTCTACAGAATTTTGGGTAATGAGAAGCTCGTTTTTGTAGAATTTTTATACAGCATGAATAAAAAATAGCATGCAGTTTTAGAAATGGTAATCTAAATATATTTATAAACCAAGACAGTGAATTTTATTGTCTTCAGAAGACGGGGAAAAAACCTTTCATGATTAGGTGTAGTTTGGATAGACCAGAGGGAGTGTCAGATCATGATGTCCTACACTTTAAGAGATGATGGGTCAAAAAGATTAGAAAAATGAACAGCTCTTCAGACAAACTTTATTTTGAAGAGGTTTTATTTAATTTTGAGGAATTTCTAAAGATTTAGTGTTCTAAAGTGCAACCAACTCTAAGAAAGCGAATCTATCCATTCTTAAGGCATTCATTAGGTAAAATACTAATTAAATGTTACAAATAATTGGAAGTAATTACTGCTGCATTCCTTAAGGAACCAGACAAATTATTATTTCTCAGCTAAGTACAATATTTGCTCAGAAGCTTGAAGACTCTTCATAACAAAAGAAGAAATTATTTCATCCTATTTCCTGCTATAATATTTTTAAATGAAAATTGCATTCTTGAATGTTATTTCAAAATAAAATTATTGGCTTATGTTCTTGTATATATGTTTATTTTCACATAACAGGAAGAGTTGGACTTCTGTAGTCATAGCAAGACATACCTTGAACATACTGAGAAAAATCTTATTACACCCTTCAAAATATTGTTTCTATTACAGCATGTAGCATAGAAAAATTAAAAAGTAATGCATGATTTCTCAGGAATTTAAGATTAAAAAATCCTGTTACCTATAGAACTGTTTTTTGTGCCATCAGTACAGTTACTTAATTGAAAATGTTTCTCAGAATACATTTTGCAATGGTTTTGCTTCATTTTATTTAATATTTCGTTGAAGAATTATCTTAATCTACCAAAATTCTTTAATAAGATTTATGTATTTTACATTACTTAGTCCTCATAGTTGTAAATAAATAAATTTACAGACCTTTATTTAGAGCTGTAACTCTGCAAAACTTTAGGTAAAAATGTAACAGTTTATTTGATATTTTGATAGATGCATATTTTACCCAAAAATGCACTACTGCTTGCCCTCTCTGTGGCTGAGTAAACATCTAGGGATGGAATGTGATTATAAGGGAATTTAAGTACCTTAAAATTTTATTCTGATTTTAGGAGTTTTTTAGAGCAAATACAGTGCCAGAATACTGATTGAATTTGGAAAATAATTTGCCATTGGTGTGATCCTATTCTAAATTATTCTCTATGTCAGGAAACTAAACTACTGCACTTTTTATTGTACCTTTTAAAAAAATTCAGATGTGTGGAAATGTTTGGTATTACATTTAAAACATACAGCTTTATGCTTAGTAAAGTAACAGGTACTGTGTAACTGGGGCTCTGAGGAAGCACTATTAAATTTCATTGATTTATTATCCAAAGACCAATAGTGTATGGTGATAAACTCTAGACATTAATAAACTTTCTGGAAGCTTGATAAGGATATGCTCAAAAGGGAAGGAGAAAACTATTTAGGTAAGACCATATTCTGTGAGACTAGAATGTGATTGATTATTTGTCTGGTATTCGGAAGCATTATAAATATTTTGCATAGCTGTCTTTTGATAGGATGATCAGACTGAATAAAAAAGTGAGCTTTACTAAGGCAGTCTCTTTCTCTGTCAACAGATTATTTAAAAAAAACAAAAAAAGTTAATTTAAGTGCTGTGCATAAGGGAAAAGCAAAATATAGACTAAAAATTTTGCTTCTGATTTCAGCCTGTTCTCTGACATGAAAATAAAATTGAGTGACATAGTTAAACTATGGTCTAAAGAAGAACAAATTCCAGTAATAATTACATAAATAATACATGCAAAGTATATGATCCATTTCATGCCAACTATTTATCAGTACTGAATTCAATTCAAAATTTGCAAGATCTTGTGACTGAATATCTCAATGATTCATAGTAATTTAAGATAAAATGTTCTCAGGGAATCTTAAAAGAGATGAGACTGAATACTTTGCAAACTTACTTTAGAAATACTGTATATATATCTTTGTGAGTGTTCGATAGCCTTCTGAATGTTGCCTAGGATGAAGTAAAAATGCACATTTCTGTCATATTATTTCATAAGAAAATGATTTTGAAGTAAATGCCTCTGTGTAGTTGTGTAACACAGTTCACATAAAGGCCGCAGCTGGACTCCATCATCAGTGTAGCTCCAGATGTTCAGTGATGGGAGAGTTCTATTTTTCGTTACATATCAGTGATATAATACTTCATAATACTTGTTTTACAGACAGGAAAAGAGAACATATTTAATTTGATGTGTGTTTCGGAAAGATTGTGTTCCAAAACAGATACATGTTTTGGAATGTAGTCCTCAAATATCATTCAGATAGTGCTTGCTCTCAGAAAAAGAAACAAATATTTCCCATCATGCATACTATTTTGAATCAAAGCATCTTTCCTAAATCATGACTTAATTATTAAATTCTGTCAAATCAAGAAAGAATTTGAGGCTGTAAACAACATACTGCAGATGATAGCAGTAAATGCTAATAGACAATATATAAGCTCATTGATTGAGTTAGTCAGCAATTAATGGCTTTTTAAAAAAATATCATAAAGCTAAGACTTTTGTCTTCATGGTTTAGCACTGTTTAAATTGATCATTAGCTCGGACAGTAACAGATAGACCCTGTTTTATTTATAAGATGTTCTAATTTGCATCATCATGTGGGGCAAACTTTACACTTTTCTATGGGAACACAAATAATATGTTAAATTAAAAAAGATGCTCATTAATCTTTGTCTCAAATTCCTTCAGTATCATTTAAAGATCCTTTCTTTGCTTTCTAGTAGCAAATTCTTCAAATGCACATCTGCTAAAAACCTAAGATAATGCAACAATTTTTCCACACAAATCTGCCATTTTATTGCTAAAAGAATTACATAATGTAAATTTATAATTGCATTTGACATTTTTTCCTTAGACTGTCCAATTATTCAGGAACGTATCTTGTATGCAGGAATCACCAAGAAATTTCTCTTTCTAAGAGGAAGCACTAGTACTAGCGTCAATATCATGAACCAGGAATGTCCCTAAGGCATAGTTTGTACGTATACCATCTTCTGAATAGATAAATAATATAGATTTTTAAATTGAAAGTTGGGGCATTTAATTCCTTCTTCAGATGTGAAACAGAACCATCTGATTTCAGATTTAGAACAGAATAATAGGTCCATGTGTTACTCACTTAACTCCATCATTTAAGATGCTGTGGAGAAAAAGATTTTGTATTTGGGGAACATGGGACCATGTTAGTAAGGTGAGACAAGATAACGTCACTATCCATGAAATGAAAGAGAGAGGAATATCACATTTGGGACACTGAGAAATGAGATATGAGGAAACTGGAGTAGGTAATGAAGTCACTGTCTTTGCTGAGATAATTTTCATATCCTGTGATGTTATGAATGACGTTTTTGAGGCTCCCTACTCAAAATATTCCTTAGTTTTAGGATTGTACTCCCAGACGTAAAGATATTCCACCAAGACCTACTGTACTGGTAAGCAGATGTTCCTATGTTTTATTGATCAAATGTGTTCATTATAGCAGGTATGAAGCGTGCCATTCTAAAAAAAAAAGGTGTACCAACTGAAGTCTGAATTAAATTGTGACTGCTATAAGAACATAATGAACTGAGACAATTTATTTTGCTTAAGGCTCATGCAGTACTTACACACAGATTCAAATTATGCTTCATTTTCTCAGGAGAAAAAGAAAAAAGAAAAAAAGTCAGTTATTACAAAAGACAAGCTATTGCATGTGTTACTTGATAACTGTTACTACTACAATTAAAATAAAGTAGTAGAACATGAATCTGAGAAAACTGAATATATGTAATTAAAAATGCCTTTTGTCTTGCACTTTAGTTGTAGTTCCCATAACAAACAGCAAAGACAATATCATATTACTTATATAATATACTGGGCTTCCATTTCTACTATTAATGTGTTTTCTCAGTTGGAGAAACCTGTCACCTTGGTAAAAGCTGAGCAAAATGTTTATTTCTAACCTCAAGTACAGTAGGATCACAATTAAAATAAAATCCGTAAAGTACTTCCTTCAGAAAAGGGTGAACCCAGTGGTAAAATTAAAAATACATAAATAAATTATAAGGCTTGGACTGGAAAAAAAATGCTTCATCTTTTTTTAAAATGTATCTTCCTGAGGGTAATTTGTGCAGCTCTGCAGAGACAGACTTGGGACTCCTGGTTGATAATAAATTTAACATGAGTCAGCAATTTGGCAAGAAGATGTTCTTAAAAAGGCTGGTTGGACTCTTCATTGATGTATTACTTTGTGTTGTTTCATTTTGGTTATGTTTTGGGGTTTTGGGGGTATGTTTTAGTTGATGTTGCATTAAATTATTTTTCTGTTTTCTTCCCCAAACCGAGTGGCCTGGTCTGCTTTGAACTGAACCTTAAGCAGCAATTAAGCTCTCCCTGCCCTTGAGCAATTCTCAGCCACTTCTGTACTCAAGGCTAATCGTGGTGTTTGTTCCCTGATGGGCCTAAACCACGACAGAGTGGTACAAGATGGAGGCGACCATGCGGACCCCACTGTCAGAGGTGGAAGGAAGGAGGAGCACCAGACCAGAGACTCCTCTGCAATCCGTGGCTGTACCCCTGCAACCCATGGAGGACAATGGCAGGACTGGGAGCCACCAGCAGCTCCGGATGACTGTGCCCGGACAAGCGAGAGACTGTGTGAGGAGGTGGCCATGGTGCAGGCCATGCTGGGGAGCCTGCGGACTGCAGAGCAGACCCACACGAAAGGCAGACAGGAGTTGCAGCCTTTGGGATGAACGCTTTGGAGCAGCCCATGCAGGGCTGCCATGTGTGTGAGGTACCCCACAGACGAGCAGGGAGGACAGGTGACTTGTGGAAACAGACTCTACAACTCAAAAAGTTATAAAGAAGGTATGTTTATTCAGTGCTGGGCACACGGTGGGGGGGGGGGGGGGGGGGGGGGAGGGGGGATCGCTCCACCATAAATGTGCGCACCCAACTCGCAACTTGCCTGACTTATATTTGTTACAAAGTTACATAATCATATGATGACATTATCTGCCTAGACAAAGACACAACCTGTCCCCAATTTTGCATGTAAATTAGGTCTTTTCTTCCTTTCATTTGCGTGGTGTCTCCCAGTGATAGTCCATGATGGTCTTTGGGGCCTTGGGAGATGAAGGCTGATAAGTCCTGAGGCTTTCTCACCCCTGATCTTTGTGCAACTTTAGATATCACTTGGCCCCTCAGGGAACCAGTTTTTGCCTTCAAGAAAGTTGGAGGACCCCAGAGGTATTGTGTAGGGGGATAAGCATGACCTTGTGATAAATGATGTATCCCCAAACAGAATACCAATTAAATTTTTGAATTTATTAAACGAATAAGAGCAAGAAAACAGTGCTGGGTGCACCAAGAGCCTCTACTCTACCAAGCCCCACACCCGTCACATCCCAAGTTCACATTAAATAGGATAGGCCTTATACGTATTCATGACTTTTCCGTGAAGGGGCTGGAAAATGTTAATAATTTCTGGGAAGGGTTTGTCTCCTTGCGCATGCTTTGTTCCATCTTGGGGGTCTTTCTCACCCTCTTTAGGTGGCCATTGGAGGAAGTCAGTAGTCTTCCTTGTCTTCCTCATGGTGTCCCCCAGGCGACCTCCGTGTGTATATCTCCGCAAAACTGGTTCAAGCTAAACACCAAAACACCTGCCAAGCTGCTGTTATAAGAAGCAGAAACACCTTCCTTATCAAAACCTGGTTCAAGCTAGTCTACCAAGACACCTGTCAAGTTGCCGTTATAAAAAGCAAGAACAGGTTACACAAGAACAAATAAAGCTACCAAAAATTACCATCCATATTCATTACTCCATATTGATATGAATCAGGGGAACACATTTCACAACCTTTTTACAGCTTGTGTGTGAATTTTGTCCTGTCTGAAAAATAAGCTTTATACTATTGCAATAAGTTAGTATAAAGTTTATTAATACATGTCACTATAAAGCTCCACATTACAGGCATGGAGCCCGCCTGCTCTGAGGAAAGGTAAACAGCAGAAATCATCAGGAATAGACTGACTGAAACCCCCATTCCCTGCACCCCTGAGCCATTCAGTGGGGGAGGAGATAAAATACATGGATCAGGGCTCTGAGTCCAGGAAGAGGGGAGGGGTGGGGAGAAGGTGATCTTAAAGGACTGGTTTTACTCTTCATCCTTGTACCACTCTGTGTTGTTTTCTATTTGTTATGTTTTGGGGTTTTATGGTTATGTTTTGGTGGTGGATTAAATTATTTTCTGTTTTCTTCCCCAAACTGAGTAGCCTGGTCTGTTTTGTCTGGGACCATAAGTGGCAATTAAGATTTCCCTGCCCTTTGGCAATTCTCAGGTCTTTGGCACTTGAGTCTAATCGTGGTCTTTTGTCCCTTGATGGGCCTAAACCACAACATTTGGGCCCCACTCTTTACCGGGTCTTCACTGAAACCCCCTCCCCCTGTTACCAATCAAAAGCAGCTCTTTGCTAAACCGTGAGGTCAAGAATACCCCCTTTTTTTTTTTTCTCCTTAGAAATCATGCACCCCTCTTGGTGTATCATATTCTCTTTCAAAGGTAATCTTAATAAATTCATCCAAGAGTGCTTGAGGTGTTCAAGCAACTCACTACCACTGACAGGCTCCATAAAAAGTCAATGCATTTATCTGCAATAGATATTCCCAAATTACTTTAGAAAATGAGATTTGAGTTTCTGTATTATTCCTTAAGTACTGTAAAAAACTATAACTCCTTTCTCAGGCACATATTAACACCTACTTGCAAACAGAGAGTTCTAATGACGTATTAAGCTCATAGGTGAAATGATATAAAATATTGTTAATAGTATGATAGTGAGTTTGTGTAGAAAAGATTAAAATGATATTTGACTCACTGAAATGTTGACATTCTAATATCTATTGTATCTAGTGTAATTATTAACACTTTGTTTATCTAATCCTGATTATTCATGATTCATGCAGAAAACATATCTTTCAAACCTTACCCCTTAGATAAAATTGATTGAAAAAAAACAACTAACCAATCAACCAACCAACCAAAAAATGACTGAAAATGTTTAAAATAATTTTGTTGATTAATATTATTCTGTTATCCAATTGAAACGTAATTATTTTTTTCATAACACGTTAGACGGAACAGAGAGATAAAGCAAATATTTATTTCCTATATTATTTATTTACTCATTATTATTAAGGAATATTGTATGATACATTATTGTCCGATTTCATTTGATCTCATTTGGTTCTAAAAAATCTTCAGGCAAAAGATATTAATGGCTTCTTCCTAATTACTGATTATGGCCTTTACACTGTTATAGTGCTACTTGACCTTTCAACAGCATTTAATAATGACAGTCATGGGATCATCCTAGAAATTTTTGAGTCATACAACAACACTAATGTTTCTCAGTTTTTCAATCTGTGTCTCTCTCCACTTTGCCACTTATACAGGATTTGTCAATGTGGTCACCTGTGTTATACCATTTTGCAACTATTTTAATTGAAATTCTATACTTGGATTAAGGTTTCTTCTATACTACTGCACCTGATTTTGTCACCTTTTGGACTTTATCAGCATATATTCACAATAAAAAATGACATCATCGTGAAGCTCTTTGTACTGACATTTGACCCTGTAAACAGAGTTCAGGAAGATTTGGGAAAAAGGAATATCACCACACGAATACCAGAAAATTATAAATTTCAGAAAATCATGAAGGTTACATATTTGATTCTGTTTTATTCAGTAGACTGAAGCTGAAATGCCATAGAATGCTGACATTTGTTCAGAGTGAAATCAACCCATGTGCAGAAAGCCTCTTTTCAAATTTTCGATTAGAACTTGAGCTTGAACTTGTTATTGGTATGCAAGTTCAATTGTTACAGTGAGCTGGCCTCATGCACAGCACTAAGTTTTGGTACAAAAAGGAAAGCTCAGATGTTTACCAAGGCAATATGGAATAGCAAAGACTCTTTTTTTTCCCACCTTGCAAGAAAATAAGCTTATAGAGTGCAACAGACACATTTATGTGCCTGCCTCTCCTCCAAGTATTAACTATTTCTTTAAGCTTATTGAGAGTGCGATTTTCACCTCTGTGTTTCTACAAACGGGGAAGAACTGACAAAAGTGGATTTTGAAAGAGTCTAACAGTGTCAATAATTTGAATGGAACATGAAACAGAAGAAGGAGAAGCTACTGGGATTCGAGCAAGAGCATACATTGCCATTTAGGAAAAGTTGCTACTTAAAAGGTGAGTCCAAAATATTTTTCATCTGTTAGCTATGACTGAAGTTTAAATAAATTGTTTGCTTTGAAATCAGGTTTGTTCATTCAAGAGATAAATCATTTTAAGCTCATTGTTTTCCTATTTGAATGGAGTTTTTAGCAGTAATTTTTCAGGAAAAAAAAAAAAAAAACACCTCTCTAAGTTCTATTATTTAAAAAATTGTTCTTTGGGAGTTTATGCTATTATGTCTTTCTGAATGTGATAGCTGGAGTGAAATGAGAATAAGTGGCATTGTATCACTGCCTAAGTATGTTGGGGTTTACTTGTTTTTATTTTTGGGTTTTTTTGGGGGGTTGTTTTTTTTAGGGGCAATGGGTAGATGTTTTTTGTATGTTGGTGTTGTTTTAAAATATCCTTAATGCAAAAAGTCACCTAGAAAAAATATGAAAAATAAAAACATTAGAAATCAGCTTAATTATCTTTTATGTAAGTGAAATTATTTTAAACAATGTAATGAGTTAAATCTATCAACATTTTATACTGATGTAGTGGTTTTGCCTGGGCCAGGTTTTTTGGTAGCAAGGGGGTGGCTTCTTTAAACAAAGATCTGCCAGAAGCTTCCCCTGTAGCTCACAGGATTAGGGCCAGTCAGTTCTAAGCTGGACGCTGCACCTGATCCAGGCCTGGCCAATTAGTGATGGAGGTAACGCCTCTGTGAATAACATATTTAAGAAGAAGAAGTTGCAAAACTGCAGCAGCAACAGGGAGTGAGAATGTGAAAACATCTCTACAGAAGCCAAGGTCAGTGAAGGTGTGGGGAAGGAGAGTGCTTAGACCCCTGAAAGAAAGGCTCCCCTGTGATATGTGGTGAAGACCAGAGTGAAGCAGGTTGTTCCCCTGCAGTCTGTGGAGGCCACTGGGAAGCAGAGATCCACTCAGCCTGTGGGAGACCCACATTAGAGTGGGTGGATGCCTGAAGGAGGCTATGACTCCATGGGAAACTCATACTGGAGCAAGTTTCTGGTAGGACCTTGGAGTCTGTGAGGGTGGTGCCCATGCCAGAGCAGGTTTGCTGTCAGAACTTGTGATCCTGTGAGGGACCCAGACTAGACCAGTCTGTCCCTGAAGGATTGTTCTTCTGGTGGATGACCCAAGCTGGGGCAGGGTGTGCATGTATGAAGAGCTGCCCCTGTGGGAGGCCCCATGGGGAGCTGCAGCCCATAAGAACCCATGCTGGAGAAGTTTGTGGGGGACTGTCACTTATGGGAGGGACCCCACAGTGTAGCAGTGGGAAGTGTGATGAAGGCCTCCCCCTGAGAAGAAGCAGCAGCAAAGTCCATCTGTAATGAACTGCCTGCAACTCTCTTCCCCCATCCCCTGCACTGCTGAGGGGGAAGGAAGGGGAGTCCCGGGAAGAGAGAGGGGTGGCAGAAGGTGTTTTAAGATTATTTCATTTCTCATCTCCCTGTTCTTTTTGTTCCTTTAATAAATCAAACCTTTTTCTCCCCAAGTTGAGTCTGTTTTGCCTGTGACGCTAATTGCCGAGCCATCTCTCCATTCTTAACTCACAAACCAGTCATTATATTTCTTCCTCTCTCCTGTCCAGTTTAGGGGGGGGAGAGTGATTTTATAACTTGGTCGACACCAGGCTAAACCACCACAACTGAATACCATTGAAGAATACTACAGAGAAAAGAATGAGGTTGTTTCAGGGTTATGTATTTGCTTATTATTTTTCTTTTCATCGATGAATTGTAAAAAGATAAATTCTTGAGGTTACTGCTAATTTCTTGCCAGTTATGTATCGCCATTTCAGTTACCAAGTGTGAAATTATTGATAAGGTACTTGTTTTACCAGTGTAATGTGTCTTTCTGCCATAACTTTGTGTAGTTATTTGGAGGAACGAATTAGATCTAGGAAGCTTTCCATCCTTTATGCTCACTCATACATTCAGTAAAATAAATCAATCTAAACATTTGTTTGCTTCTGACACGTCTTCAAATGTCAGTTTATTAAAAACATATTTGTTGTGACTGCATGATGGAATTTAGCACCACCAGACTTTTCAAATTAAATACAAATATTTTAATCAGATAAAGATAAGTAAGAATGAATAATAAAAATTTAATATAGTGGATAGACTTTAGATTATTAAGGAGTTCTATCTAGCCTTTATATTCTCGAGTTTCATTCTTAACTGAGAAATAAAAATTGCTACAGCATGTCTTTATAATCCTTATGTGAAGGCTATGGCAATAAAAATTTTGAGCTGTTTGATGATCTTGTATCATAAGTTGACAAAGCGTGGCACAAGACAATGCATGAGAGTAGAATACAGAGGCGGCTCACTTATATGACAGAACATTCCTGTGGTTATTGGATACAACTGATCAGAAAACAGACTATTTTTAAAGCATTTAAAATTTACTTCAGTGTCTGGATTAGTGTTTTTTTGCTAAGAGCTTTGATTAGGTAATAAAGATATGTTGACATAATGTTGCCTTTATCTCCTGTTTATCATATTTAAAAGAAGATTATCCTGTCTTACAAAATGGATGTCTTACAAGGTAGCAAATAAAATTTTATACTAATGGTAGCACAACTGTACACGGGGCAATGTGCCTTGCAGTTACTCATCGAGTCTCATAAGTTATGCACTGGTAATAATGCCAATCTCTGATATTAATGGACAGAATCTGCCTGTATTTTAAATAGAACCTCTGATTTGTGACATTATTCAGCTGAAAAACTATTTAAAGCTTGTACAAAGAAATATTTGGTGTACAGTACAATTACTGAAGTGCATTATCACCTTGAAAGCATTATAAGATCTATGAACTTTAAAAATGAGAAATGTAAAATTCTTCTTGAAGTGAAACTGTTACCAGATGATGTGTGATGACAATTATGTTTATAGATAGATAACTGCAAAAAACTAATGAACCCTTAGTTTTTTTTACACTAGTTAAACCTTGAGAATATTAAACACATGTAGCAAAAGGAGGTGCTTCTGGCGGAGAGTTCACGAATTAATAAGAAACATACTGCAAATTTGTAAAACCCGTGAAATAGACCTTACTTGAACATGAATAAAAGTGATTCTAATAAAAAAATATGTCTAAAATTATATTTCAAGTATGTGGAGAATACCATACAAACATGAGAAGAGATTATCAGCATACTTTTGAGAATAACTTTTATTATGTCTTATTGCTTGTAATTTTTGAAAGACAATAAAGTTTAAAACAAATTGCCATTAATTATTACAGTTTTTAATGAAAAACAGAAAGTAAATGTACTACAGCATTCTCATGTCACTAGTACTGTAAATCCCTAAAATATACTCTTTATATTACATAGATTATATAATGTGTACAGCAGTTTCCAGAGTGACTTAATCACATATCATGTGGCCATAAAATACCAAAGCATGAAGCAACTTACCTATTATTTCAGTAGAAATTAGATATTGCAGTTTTTCAGTACAGTAAATCCAAAGTCTTATTACATATAAAAGATATTCTATTCCTTAGAATTTTGAATTAATTTTAATGCCAGAATTCTAAATATATTATTTTGAAATCATCTATAATGAACAGAATTACAATGAATAAATTAAAACACTTGAGCTATTTCCTTGTGTTTCATTTGATCTTTAAGAAGTATTCTGTCATGCTCCCTCATTTTGACAAACTGACATAAAGTAATATGTTCTAAATATTAGGATGTTTTACTACTAACATCTACTTTGGGTTAATAACTACACTGAACCATCAAAATTTTTTAGCAGTCTATCAGAACCTTTGTCAATAATTACTTTATTAGTATATTTTATTTTGTGTCTCAATTAGTTTTAAATTCAAAGAGAGGCTCTGTAGTCTCTTAGAATTATGGAATTACTTTTCCTTTATTACCTAGCTCCTGCTTGGGTCAGTCATTCAGCTCATCTTCAGCTGTCTGTCTTATTAATGTAATTTTTTACCAAACCTCTTAATGAGAACTCATTCTACTGATGGCCACTCAAGCTACATATCAAAAGGAAACTAGTCTTACTTCACACGCATTTATATAAATTTATTACTTATGATAGAAAATATCTATTCTCAGCTTTAGGGATTGTCGACTTAATGAGATTGATTAATTAATAGTTTGCAATTAGTATTTCTATTCCCTGAACCAGGGACTGAAAAGGCAATATGTATAAAACAGTAATCTGGCATAATAATCCTGATCAAAATGTCAGCCTTAAAATTTAAGGAAATTGGTCTCTATTTTATGTTGCTAGTTCTGCAAAGATGATCTCCAAGATGAAGCTTCCAGAGAGAAAGTCAAAATTTCCGACCTCCTTGATCACTGCACCAGCTGCAGGGGAGCTGAAAGGAGGTTTCCTTTAGTCATCTAAGTCAATTATCACATTATCAAAAAAAAGATGTACATCTTGTTCCCACTTTTCCACCTACAAATGTTCACTTTGTCTTTGTTGTTTTCTCTAATCCAAAACTAAAAGAATTTTGGAACAGAATATACAACATTAGTTCTTCTTTACCTGAATATGTAAATTAGAAAAGCTGCTCTAATTGACATTTTTGTTGAAAATTTTATTAGAGGGATCCAAGAAGGAAACAGTATGAACAGAAATCTCATGAGCAGTCTCTTCAGTTCAGAGCTAAGATATACTAATAAACATGAAACAGCTGAATGGCTAGTCCAGACCTGATAGGCAGACCTGAGATACCAGCAATCTGACAATACTCCTGGCAGTGCATATATCCCATGAGTCTGGCAGCACTGAATTCATTTTGGGGGAGGACTTATGTGTCTGATTTCTGTAGTATGCATATATAATTTTTTGCTCTTGGCTAACAATTTGTGGGGTTGTTTTTCTTTTTTTTATTTGTTCTTTCCACTTTACCTCAATCTTTCTTGAAACAGATAAACCTCAAAAAATAAACAAAAAATACTGGCAGCTTTCAGGCTACCTTTCCATCTTGAACTCAACAGGCAAATGGTATGGAACTTGTAAGAACAGTAGTCAAAGCTGCCTTTGCAATCTGTTGTTTGGCAATTTGCAATTAGTAGGTGGAAAGATCTGAATGTTTTAAGATATGTAATTTTCCTATCACAGCTCTTAACACTTCAGCTATTATTTTCTTCTTCATGGAAAGGAACAGGAAAAGAAAGGGGGGAGTAAAGCTTTTAAGGTGGCCAAATGATCTTAACACTTCTTTCAAATTTTGTCAGCTTTCATGCCGTTATTTTTTCAGATAGACCTCTGAGCCCAATCCAAGGTCCCTGTGTACAAAATGTGGAAGGATCTTCTGCCAAGAATCGTAGCAAAATCAATGCTAATTTTATCAGCAGGACACACAGCAGAGGCAAGGCTCATTTATTTGTGACTGTGTGGCCGATTGAGGTAATCCAGGGGTTCCTGAAACACGAGGAGTGGAGGAAAAGCGAGGAGAGCTGCCAGGACCAGGGAGCTCTCGCAAGGGGGACGGTCTTCCCAGGAGGCGGAGACGCAGCAATTGCTGGGGGATTTAGTCGTCCCCTGGGGAACGTGAGCGACCAGGATTGAGGCGGCACTCAGGTGTGGTGCAGCAGTTTGTGCAACAGTTTGCGCAGGGAGGACGGGCAGGGAGGACAGGTAGAGAACAACCCCACGGCCCGCTTAGAGAAACAAAAGCCAGAAAAGTGCCCCAGCTTGAACCTAGCAAAATGGTGAGCACTCAACTGAGAACTAAAGCCAAGACTCAGGTGGACAAAACCCAGGTGATGGTCAATGCATCCATCCAGACAGAGCCAGTTAGTAGAGAAGCTTCAGTCCAGGTGAAGTGCCGAGAGTGTTTAGGCTGCTTAGGGACCTATGCTTCTGAGGCAACAATGTGTCATAGGTGTCCTCAAGTTCAGGAACTGCAGCATCTGGTGATAGAGCTGCAGGAAACTGTGAGTAGCCTCTGTAGTATTAGAGGGGCAGAGGTGGAGAAACACAGAGGCTTCCACAATCAGGTGCAAGCCTCCAGTGATTCTAGCAAGCCATAGACCCTGGTTACAAAAAAAAAGGACAAAGGCTTGTCTTCAAAGCCCTCCTTCCGGAGTGCCGACTATGAGCAAGCATGAGGCACTGGTGACAAGGGACATCGACAAGTAAGTTCCACACGGAGAGGCAACGGGTGCTTGTTGTGGGTGACTCGCTGCTAAGGGGCACTGAGAGACCCGTCTGTGGAGCAGGTAGGGAGTCAAGAGAGGTGTGCTGCCTGCCTGGAGCCAAGATCGGAGATGTGGCCGAGACAGTGCCACGACTCGTCAGGGATGCAGGCTACTACCCCTTACTTGTGCTCCATGTTGGTATGAATGATGTCATGAGGTATGACATCTCCAGGATCCAGATGGATTTTAAAACCTTGGGGGAACAGGTAAAAGGTAGAGGGGCACAGGTTATTTTGTGCTCTATCCTGTTCACTAGAGATAAAGGGGGAGTCTGCAATGGAAAAATCAGCCAAGTGAACTCCTGGTTGAGAGGCTGGTGCCTTCAGGAAGACTTTGGGTACTTTGACAATGGATCCTTCCTTGGAGACTACAGCTTGATAGGACGGGATGGGATTCATCTCTCCTGTAAAGGCACTGGATTATTTGAGAGTAGACTAGCAAATTTAATAAAGAGGTCTTTAAACTAAGGGACTTGGGGGGTAGGGGGAGAAGCAAAACAGAACAAGCTGTCCCCTCTAGCTGGGAAACAGGGCAGGACAGGGAATGCAATGATAAGTGCCCTTCATCTGCACACTGGGCTGAGATACGGAAGGCTGACCACCCTGATGAAGAGCCAAACTGGGGAGGAACTTCCTGCACCCATCCAGGGAAACCTGTGTGTTTGAGTAAGCCCCTGTGCTGCCTCTACACCAATGCACACAGCCTGGGGAATAAGCAGGAGGAACTGGGTGATGGAGATGTGGGTGTGGATGCGGGGCTAAGATCTCATTGCAGTCACAGAGACGTGGTGAGACAGTTGCCATGACGGGAGCATAGCCATGGAGGGTTCTGTATTGTTTAGGAAAGACAGACTGACAAGGCATGGAGGTGGAGTTGCTCTCGACGTGAGGGAGCAATTCATGTGTACCGAACTGTGCCTGGGTGGGGATGAGGAGCGGGTAGAGTGCTTATGGGTAAAAATTTATGGGCAGGTCAAGGCAGGTGATATTGTTGTAGTGGCTACAGGCCACCTGATCAGGAGAAGGAAGTGGATGAGACCTTCTATGAACAGCTGAGAGCTGCCTCAAGATCACAATCACTGGTCCTCATGGAGGACTTCAATCACCCTGATATTTGCTGGGATAGCCAAACAGCCAAGCACACACAGTCCAGCAGGTTCCTACAGATTGTTGATGACAACTTCCTGTCACAGGTGATCGAGGAACCAACAAGGAGGGGTGTGCTGTTGGACCTGGTACTGATGAATAAGGAGGGTCTGGTGGGGAAGTGAAGGTTGGAGGCAACCAAGGTTGGTTGCAGTGACCATGAGATGATAGAGTTCAAGATCCTGTGTGGAAGGGGCAGAACACAAAGGAGGACCGTGACCCTGGATTTCAGGCAAGCCGACTTTGGCCTCCTCAAAGATCTATTTGGACGAATCTCATGGGATATGATTCTAGAAGACAGAAGTGCCAATGAGTGCTGGTCAATCTTCAAGCACCACTTCCTCCCAGCCCAGGATCAATGTGTCCCAATACACAAGAAAGGAGGAAAAGGAGGTAGGAGGCCTCCATGGATGAGCAAGGATCTGCTGGGACAACTCAGGCAGAAAGCAGCCATCTATGAGAGGTGGAAACAGGGGCTGGCTTTTTGGGAAGAGTATAGGAACATTGCCAGGGCATGCAGGGGTGCAACTAGGAAGGCTAGAGCCCTTCTAGAGATAAATTTAGCCAGGGATGTTAAAGACAGTAATAAGGCATTTTTGAAGTACATGAGCAGCAGAAGGATGGTGAGGGGGAATGTTGGCACGTTGTTAAACACTGAGGGTGCCCTGGTGTCTGAGGATGCAGAGAAGGTCGAAGTACTGAGGAAGAGGTTAAAGACTTGTTGGCCAAGCTTAAGGCTCATAAGTCAATGAGTCCTGATGGGATGCATCCTAGAGTGCCGAGGGAGCTGGCTGATGTGCTTGCTAAGCCTCTCTCCATCTTTTTTGAACAATCATGGAGAACAGGCAAGTTGCTTGAGGACTGGAGAAAGGCCAATGTCATGCCAGTCTTCAAAAAGGGCAAGATGGATGACCCAGGAAACTACAGGCAGGTCAGCCTCACCTCCATCCCTGGAAAAGTGATGGAACAACTCATCCTGAATGTTATCACTGAATATATGAAGGATAAGATGGTTATCAGGGGAAGTCAACATGGCTTCACCAAGGGGAAATCCTGTTCGACCAATCTGATAGCCTTCTATGAGTGCATAACTGGCTGAGTAGATGAGGGGAGAGAAATGGATGTCATCAATCTTGACTTTAGCAAGGCTTTTGACACTGTCTCCCATAACATCCCCATCAGAAAGCTCAAGCAGTGTGGCTTGGATGAGTGGACAGTGAGGTGAATAGAGAGCGGTGATCAATGGCACAGAGTCTAGTTGGAGGCCTATGGCCAGTGGAGTTCCACAGGGATCGATTCTGAGGCCAGTCTTGTTCAATATCTTCATTGACGACCTGGATGAGGAGAGAGAGTGTACCCTCAGCAAGTTCGCTGATGACACCAAACTGGGAGGACTGGCTGATTCCGTAGAAGGCTGTGCTGCCATTCAGTGGGATCTCGACCGGCTTGAGAGCTGGGTAGAGAGAAACCTCATAAGGTTCAACAAGGACAAGTGCAGAGTCCTGCATCTGGGGAGGAACAACCCCATGCACCAGTACAGGCTGAGCTGCTCTGCAGAGAGAGACCTGGGAGTCCTGATTGATAATAAACTGAACATGAGCCAGAAATGTGTCCTCGTGGCCAAGAAGGCCAATGGCATCCTGGGATGTATCAAGAAGAGTGTGGGCAGCAAGTCAAGGGAGGTTCTTCTCCTCCTGTGCTCTGCCCTGGTGAGACCTCATCTGGAGTACTGTGTCCAGTTCTGGGCTCCCCAGCTCAAGAGAGACCGGGAATTTCTGGAGAGTCCAGCCGCAGGGCCACTAAAATGATCAAGGGACTTAAACATCTTTCCTATGAGGAAAGGCTCGGGGAACTGGAGCTGTTTAGTCTGGAGAAGATTGAGGGGAGATCTTATTAACATTTATAAATATCTAAAGGGTGGATGTCAGGAGGTTGGGACATCCCTTTTTCTATAGTATCTAGCAACAGGACAAGGGGTAATGGGATCAAGCTGGAACACAAAAAGTTCCACTTAAAAATAAGAAAAAACAATTTCACTGTGAGGGTGATGGAGCAGTGGAACAGGCTGCCCAGAGGAGTTGTGGAGTCTCCTTCCTTGGAGGTCTTCAAGACCCACTTGGACATGTTCCTATGTGACCTGATCTAGATGAACCTGCTTCTACAGGGGGGTTGGACTAGATGATCTCTACAGGTCCTTTCCAACCCCTACCATTCTATGATTCTATGATAATGTCTTAGTTACAAAGGAATTATGCATCAGGTCTGGATAATGGCACGAAAACAACTTAAGTGAGATCTCTGTGTTTAAGAGGTGGGAAAATGTGAAGACTGAAGCCATATTTGGGTATATTCTGTACTGAAAGTTATTAAAGTTATATTCAGGGTATGTAAATCAAAAAAAGATTGTAAAAAAATAGTTCTCCAGATGGTTTCATTCCGTACTGTACATCTTGTGCCTGGAGTGCCAGCTACTGGGAGGACTGGCATTTGATGCCACCAACTAGAGTCAGAGTGGGGGCACAGGGCACTTTGGCCTGTGGTGCCAGAAACTGGGAAGAATAAGCAATCTCAGTGCCAGCTACTGGAGTGGGTAAAGATTTCTGCTATCAGTTGCTGGGGTGGGAATGTTGTGTGGATTGAAAACCAACTATTGGAGGGACTGATGTGAGTGAGGTGGGCAAGGGGCTTAATACCGGTGGTTTGTACAGAACCACGAGTCACAAATCCTGCACCTACGGCCTGCTGCTGGAGGAGTACATGTCCCTATCAGCCCAAAATGGTATGTGATAAGGTTTGTATGCCTCATTCCCTAGCAAGCCTCAAGCTGGACCAACCAGTGGGTAGAAGGCCCTTGGTCCAGTAATGAGTATCAGGGCCAAGGGACTGTGCTGCTATTTGGGGAGACCTATTAGTATGTGTGTGGGGGGTGGGTGGGCTGTGAGACGACTGTGTGTATTTCTTTGCTAGTGAGCATCAAGTTGAACTTGTGAAGGAGTAGGTGACCCAGGAAGAGGTTTCTAGAATCTGGTATCCAAGTAGTAAAATCGAACAGACAGAAGGACCATACTGTGCCGGTACTCAGGGTGATCCATGAATGTGTATTTTCTTATGAATCTTATGAGCATGGTATGTGTGTGCTTTCAGTCTCTGAAAGTTCAGCCTCTGTCAGACACAGAAAGATGACTTGGCTCTCTGTTTTATGAGTCATATATAAGTGCTGTTGAAGGTAGAACCTTGTCTGTGGTAGATCATGCAGCTGGCAATGCATTTATGTGGGGCACATGCTGAGCTTCACTACTGGTTGAACCTTCAAAACAGTAGCAGTTTTGTCAGACTCGCACAGGCTTCATCCCATTACCCCTTGTCCTGTTGCTAGCTACTATAGAAAAAAAGGAATGTCCCAACCTCCTGATACCCACTCTTTAGATATTTATAAATGTTAATAAGATCTCCCCTCAATATCTTCTTCTCCAGACTAAACAGCCCCAGTTCCCCCAGCCTTTCCCCATAGGAAGGATGTTCCAGTCCCCCGATGATCTTGGTGCCCCTGAGCTGGACTGAAGCATTCAGTCCTTGTAGTTATCCAGAACAAAGCTAGTCGGGATATAGGATTTAAAGAATAAAATTTATTTTTTTAATTTTTCAGTGGGGGAAAATTACTTTCTATTTATAAAAATAAAAAGCTTATGTTCATTCAAAAGTGAACTTTTGTTCCAAGAAAGTGTAAGATGAAACAGTACATGCAGCAACACAAACAGTTCTCAATGCACTGTCCTGATTTTACCTTATTTTTAATCTCTTGTCTGCCTCTGAAGAACAACTTGGCTTTGATTATGAGTTAACAGTCTCAGTCATGATTGAGACTACATATGAGGTGTGACTTATTGGTCTCAGTATGTAATAACTCCCTGAGTATGAGCAAACACAATTTATTTCCAGATTTCATTCTCAAGACAGCTACATGCACAGGGAAGGGTCAGGTCACACCTTGGTAAACAGAAAACCCCACAGAATGGATGTGGATGCATAAAGTAATAGATCTACTGGAAATTTAATATGGAACAAAGCACAAGTGAAGTGAAAGCATTATAAAATTTCACAATGTTTTATATTTTCTTTACAAAATAACATTTGTTTTAATTCTGTCACTGATAAGCATGTGTAATGTAGCTTTAGCAAAGCAGTCAGTGCTAAAGATTTTCTCTGACATTCAATTAGTAAGTGAGTTTTATAAAACTATCTCCTTAATTATAAACGCCAACAAATACAGGAAAGAAAAAATATAGTTTGCTGTTACAAAGTTCTGTTCTATTATTGACTTTAATGTTAACATTGTCTAGACTACCTGTTAGCAAAAAAGTTGTTTAAATTTTTGTACTTGAATTTAGACATATAATTTACTCAACAAGTTAGCCAAATATAATTTATTCCTTCATACTTTAATCAGCAATTTATTTTGTGGTAGTAACAATAGCTAATAATTTCAGTTTCTGTGTCTCAGAAGACATAAAAAAATACTGCCTCCCATATAATTCTGTATTTTTATGTTAAAAGCTTTGAACTCAGTAGCTACAAATACTAAGCAGATTTCTCCAAACTACTTCACTTAGATGTTAGAGTACTTGATATTAGCCTAGTCTGATCTACACTAAAAACAAGTGATTCATTTGCTTACAAGTATTTTTGTAAAAACTCCACTGTTTAGTGCAGTCCCTTGGACTCCTTTATTCATTGCTTCAGTATGTTTCAGAATAAGCACATTTTCTAAGGAAAGGGCATTTCAAGTTACAAAAATATTAATATATGTAAAATTGTATGCTATTTCTACCTTAACACTGGTAATAGGTAATAGGTAATATTGCAAACTGTAAACAAGAATTCAGCCTAAAACCCCAATGTCTTATCATGGGAATAGTTTGTCAGCTTTAACTGATAATTGTGACCTTTCAGTATTCAAATTTTTTCTTAAGAGGAGTCTTGGAGGTCGTTCAGTAGATTTTGTTTTCTTTGGTTGGTTTTGTTTTGGGGGATAGAGGACAGGGAGTCAGTTTCCTTTCATTTAGAAACACTGTATGCCACCTTGCTTGTTCTGCTCCTTCAAATTCAAAATAAACTATTGGAATTTGAATAGTACTTAGAAAAACAGTCAATCACTTTAACATAATCTTGTTAATAGTCTCTTTATACCCTTACCATGTTTACTATTTTCTTGTCTTTTTCTTCTAAGTATTTCTCATTTTGCTTCTTGTAACAATTGCATTGTGCTGGATGGAGAATGTGTTTCACTGAGCTTGGAAATCTGTGGGTGACAAATACCACTAACAGTAATTATTGTAATGGGGACAAAACTGCAACCTACACATGAAGATTCAAGATAGAATGAACAACTGAAACAGAACCTTCCTGAGATTCATTGTTTAAAGAAACAAATCAGCTTGCTCTGAATCACCTCAATTTCTGAATGTTATTACCAATTAAACTATAAATTACTGCTAAAACTGTGATTAGGTGTTGGGACAGTAACTCACATAGTTCAGAGCCGTTCTATATGAGAGTATTCCATATAACTTCTCACCATGTGATTGAAACAATGAGCAAAACTTTTGACATCAAAGAATGACCAGATTTAAAAAAAATAAAAGTTTAGGCATTGTAAAATGCTGCAATAAATGTTAGACTAGCATGGAAAATGTAAGTGGTTATTTTAGTACCACACGGTATCTCCTTCAATGAAGAATATAGAAAACCTGATGAATATAAGTTATTGCCCAAGGCAGTTCTGTACCATTAAAATCTATTTCCTTCTTCCCACAGAATTAAAAGAAGATAAAAATCTTAACATGAAGTAACAAAATCATTGTCAGCAATCTGCAGTTCGGTTTTTTTTTTTTTTTAATTTTCAATCATAAAAATTATTGGACGAACTATTATTTGAGAACTGTCTAAAAAGTCAAATAAATCACCTGACTAGTACCTCCCCAGTAATTGCTTCATGGAGTTCACTTTTATGATTATAAATTTTGTTTTTACAAAATGAATCTTGCTTTGTAATTGACATTTTAAAGCATTACATGGAAATACATATATTTTTGAGTGATTCTGAGTTTAATTTTACCTTCTTTGCTGTTTTGTTATTCTTGTCTTCTTACTCCATTTTATACCAATTCACCAATATAAGAGAAAGACTGGAATACAATGCCTATACATCATTGTCACCCCAGAAATTGAGCAAATAACTAAAGACAAGAATTTTATTATCATCCTCCATCTTTTCTTAGTAGGGAATTACTTCAGAAAGATGAAAAAAATCCTAGAAAAAAAAATTCTTTAATAAAAATCATAGAAGAAACGATGGAAACACAGGTGTATAAAAATTAGTGCTGTGGCAAGTCAAAATGAAGATGCCTTCAGAACAACAAAGAAAAATCAAAGTATCATGATCTACAAAAATCAAAACACTTTTATTTTAACCAGAACTTTCTGAACGAAACCTTTTTCAGGAAATGTCCAAGTGATGTTACAGAATGGAATCTTTTGCAGCAGTTGTCTGTTTCACATGAAAGCTAAAACTTAAATGTTTGCATTTCCTGGAATTTTTTTTTAATACCAAATAATATTAAAATTATATATTTTCTTGCACAATCAAAGAAATGTGCTTGTATCTTTGCAGTGTGGGGGCCTAAAGTTAAGCAATTTTTTCTTAAGAACCTTTTGACTTGCAGGGTGTTCCAATAAATAATATTTTAACATTCCTTAAGTGTTATGAAATTTCCAGCATTTGCTCGTTGCCTTCGTTGAAGCCAGTAACAGATGTTTCAAAACATCAGCCAGGTCATGAGCCACAGAACTGAATAAACAGATTAAAAGAAAAAAAAAAAAATCTGTCTCCATTTATTATGCTAGCTATGTTGCAAAATTTCCACTGGCTTGAGTCTTCTTTTGTCTCCTGCTTTGAAGAGAGCCAGAAACTTAGTCTGAGTCAGGGAAACACCAGTTTACATTATACTGCCAAGTTTCAGATGCCATTTCTTCTCTGTCATTAAATTATAAACGCTTAGGAAGTCCAAAGCATTTATTTTGAAGTGACTTGTGGAATCAAACTCTATAACTCAAAGAGTTATAAAGAAGGTATGTTTATTCGGCGCCGGGCACACGGGGGATCGCTCCACCACAAACGTGCGCCCCCGACTCGGCAACTTGCCTGACTTATATTTGTTACAAAGTTACAAAATCATATGATGACATTATCCGCCTAGACAAAGACACAACCTGTCCCCGATTTCGCATGTAAATTAGGTCTTTCCTTCCTTTCATTTGCGTGATGTCTCCCGGTGATGGCCGGTGATGGTCTTTGGGGCCTTGGGAGATGAAGGCTGATAAGTCCTGAGGCTTTCTCACCCCTGATCTTCAGATATCGCTTGGCCCCTCGCAGAACCAGTTTCTGCCCTCAAGGAAGTTGGAGGACCCCGGAGGTATTGTGTGAGGAGATAACCGTGACCTTTTACAGCTTGTGTGAATTTTGTCCTGTCTGAAAAATAAGCTTTATACTATTGCGATAAGTTAGTATAAGGTTTATTAGCACATGTTAGTATAAAGCTCTACATCAGAAGCAAGAGGTTCTACAAAATTTTGGGATTTCTAGTAACCTAAAATGTCTAGAGAGGAGGGAGAAATAGAGTTTCCAATGTGCCTTTTGCTGTGAAATGTTCATATTATGGGTTTTTTCCTAAAAATAACCAAGTCTGGTCATTCTTTCTTGGTTGGATTCTTCATTCTTTTCCCTTGCTTGCATACGTATATTTGTAAGTCCTAATGGAAACCTGGACATACTTGCATAATACCAGCATTGTCTCTAAAAAGAACACTTGTTTTTACTCTGCTTTTGCGGGCACATTTTCGTTTCACTGGAAGCTGTTATTGCTTTGAGAGTTTGACTACAGATGATCATGTTTATTACTGGGCTGATACTGTATTCAAAACTCCCAGTGTTTCTGTTAAAAATGGAAGTGTTTATGAGATGCAGAGAAGAATTAAGGTTTTGTATATTAACACAATGTTTTTCACCAAATGATTTTTATATTAAGTCTGTCTTGGGATTCATATTAGGTAGTGGACAAAGGCACTAGGCAATTATTTTATATATTTCAGGGTTGCATATGTCGAAATTCACCAGAAAGTAGTGTTGTACAAGATGCCCTAGAGGTTAAAACATTTAGAATGCCCCCCTCCTAATTCCTCTTTTTATTACTATTTTTCCATTGATCTTGTTGAAATTTGTAGAGCTGTGGATATAGCAGGTCTACAGACTTTGAATTGAACCTGAAACTGAATAAAAGAGCCTCTTTGAATCCAGTTAAAACAGTTTTATCTGAGTGTTCACTGATTCCTCTTCTGTAGTAATGTCTTTGGCAAAGCACTCCTCCTCATGATTGTAAAGATTACTATTACTCTCCACGATGTTCCTTCTGACAGTGCGAATATTGACTTGCACTTGAAAAGGTCAGGCAGCTCCTACAGTTATTGGGAGTGAGAACATTAACTCCAGCAATGCTCTCCGAGAAGAATTTAACCTTCAAATCACAAAACAGAGTGCTCAGCAGAGCTATGACTTCAGTCAACTTGAAAGTTAACCTTCTGCAAAAAGAAATGTGGACTTCAGTATTGCCCAGAAATAGAAACAAAACCCATAATCAAACAACTAAGTGGACTAAGGATCCAAGAGATATACATCTAGCAGACACTTTATTTTGCTTTTTTTTAAAATTATTATTATTTCTTAGTTTGCAAAACAAATAATGGATCCTTCAGATTTTAAGAGCATTCTGCAAAAAGATAAACTACCCCATACATTCCTTTTCTCTGTTATTCTGACATAAGATAAAATAAGTTTATTTCCCAATGTAGCACAGCAACCAACTTAGCTCACCTTTGAAAATTCTTCTGTGTTTGTTATCATGTGGATTTCAACCCAGAGCACAACTGAGGTAATTTAAGGTCTGTAGAAATTTGGCTATTAGCAATCACATCCTGTAGTACAATACAGGAAGGATGACAGTGTAGAAATAGAATTGTAAATGAGAATGAAGGCTCACTTTTCATCTTAATGGATTGTAAAAAATAATATTTTTAATTTTTAATGAAACATATTTATATAGTAGCAGTAGTGACAGTAGGCTCATGCTGCATATAAATGAAGATGATTCTTAGGTTTGTAGGAGAAAAAAGAAGACATAATGAGGAGTATATTGTGCAAATAATAAAAAGGATGAAGTATTTGTAAGTCTTGATTACCTGGGAAAGGCATTGCTTTCTGAATTTGGGCATTTTTGCAGTTTTTTTAAAATGCATTATAACTTTCACGGTTTTGAGTTTGACATCTGGCAGATTTTAGTGTGAAAATCATCCTTAATGGCCTTTCTGCCTCATCAGTGGAGCCATCACTCAAGTAACAAAGTACCAATCAGAATCCTCTTGTTCTTCCTTAGCTTCAAGATATTACTGGAGAGTTTTTTGCAGAGATGATGATCTCCCTGCATGATATGCCACTATTATAACTATAATTAAAGGTCTTCAGGCTTATCCATTATAACCCCTTTATTTTCTTCACTGACTTTTTTTTTTTAACATGCTAAGTTTTATTTCTCCTTGACCACCCTCAACTTCCTTCCAACAACAGATTTTATTACATTTGAAACACATGGAAAAGCAAAAAAATATTAAAAAAAAACCTGTGCTGCTTTGTTTGAAATATGAAAATTAAAGACTGCAAGAATTATTATAGGTGTTTCATTGTACTGCTTCAGTTCTAATTAAAATTGATTTTTAAAATAAGAATGAAATTTCATGGGCAATTGGAGTATGAAATAAATCACTTCTTATGAGAAAAAATAAAGTATGAAATCAGACAAAATATGTGAATTATATGCAGTGTTTAATCTGAGTAAAGAAGATAACTAAGAGTATTCCTCTTTTCTGGACATTATTTAAGCCACTCTGTCTCAGACATCGCTTACTTTTGGCTTGCCAAGTTAATTGTAGTTAATAGAACCTTATAGTCCACTGGATAATACACAGACTTATTTTATACACTCAAAACGTAAGCCAAAGTCTCAGAATAAACAATGACATTTATGAATTACTCTATAAAGAAAGCATATGCCTTTCTTTAAAGTGTTGAGCAATGTAGGAAACATCATTTTCAAAATTTAAAAAAAAAATACATAAAAAGATCTTGTTTTTTCTCATATTTTAGCTTCAAAACATTTGATTTCTGAATATATTGTCAAAAAGATTACACTGCAAATGAATATAATACCATTTTATCAGTCTACCCTAAAACTCACTAACTGAACCACCTGCCAGCTGTGTGCGTATCATGATATCATTTTGATATCTAAGTTGCTTCCGTGATTCTTCATCTGAAAATGAGATTTGATTTGTAGAAGTTCTAGAATATATACGGAGAAGAGATGATATTAAGCACAGGAACTAGATTTCTTAATTGCTAAGGATTTCTACTGTATGGTCAACTCAGGGTTCCAGAAACTTAAAGATACAAAATCTAACCCAGAAAGGAATGGCACTTGTTGAATCCTAATTTAAGCTTCTTTGGATATCTATTCAAAATCTCTCAAACCCTTAATAATTATTGTCTCACAATTGTAAAGAGGAATTGGCAAGCATAAAATAGTGAGCTTTCTGAAAAGAGGAAATTAAAATAGGTCCTTTCTCTCTTTAATATTTTTTTTTAAAGTCAGATATTTTTTTACTGCTTCTTCAACATGCTGCTTTGTCATTTGGTAGATTAACATAATCACTTCAAATAGTGGTGAATAAAACTTTTCAGTTTACTGTGTCAAATGTACTTCAGTTGATCAGATAAACCATAGTAACTGGGGCAATTATATTCTGTCATCTGAATGACTCACAAGAAGGTTTCAAGTCAGGAGAAAATTAATTTTAACACTACATTTTCGATGATTTTATTACTTTAAAGCATTCCTTTTCATTTTAGTGACATTTTTACATCATTAATTGATAGTATATTAAACAAATGTGATTTAAGAAAAATATAGCTTTTAAGTCTCATTGAAAACTTATGACTTCCCTCACTTTTGAATTAATTATTGACAGATGAAAAAAGGAGTAATGATCCTGTGTAGCAGCATTAGAATTGATGTACTGGGATAAGTCACACTACAGGCACCACTATTTCTGGCAAAAGGCACCATGACTTAATAGGTATTCTTGAAGTTATTTTGGAGAGATTAAATTGCAACAAAGTCACTTCAGATGTGGCCTTTAGTTTCCTTAATATTAGAAAATAAATTATTACTCTTATAAATAATTTTTCTGAAGCAATATGTAGAATTTAATAAAGACTAAATCAGTATCTTTCCTTATTTAGAAGGGTTTGGGTCAAATTCCAGGTCTCATAGCTACTGTTTACATAGAACATGTGGGGAGCAGAATTATAAGAACAGTTGCCATAGTGCATACATAGTGCAGACCAAAAGTCCATCATGCCCAGCAGCCTCAATCTGACAGGAACACATAGTTATGGAAAGCCTGTAAGAATAAGTAATCATATGATAATAGTGTTTCAGAGGAATAACTTCCCACCTTTCATTAGTCTGCAGTTGAGGAACTTCTGGATGGATTATTTTTTCTTGATTGGATATAATTTCTTTAATTTATGTTTTAGTATCTGCAATACCTTACTCTACTTTGCTCCAGCTTATACATTCAGTGAAAAAACATATCTCCTTTTTATTGTCTTGACTGTACTACCTGATGTCATTTTCATTTGATGTTCCTGTTCAATTTCTCTGTGTGCCTCAAAATTTTGTAGACTTCTAGATAACTCCTTACACTAACCTTTCTTTATCCATTTTGTGTTCCTACAAGTACAGAATTTCAATTTTTGCAAATATCTGGCAAATATTTTGAACAGGTTTTGTTCTCTTTAATGAAAACATACTCTAAACAATTTTCTAAACAATCTGTTTTTACAGTGTTTACTGGCCCTTTACTATGACATTATGGAATATTTTTGAATACAAACAAGAAGTTAAAACCAACCAACCAACCAACCAACCAACATTTTATAGACAGAAGATACCTTGTTTCTACAACAAAATTGTATCTTCAGGTATGGAAGTCAGTCATTGACATCATCTAGATATGAAAACACTGCTGATGAATTTTGTGGGTTTAAGTATTAGACATTTTCTTCTCTGCTTCAGAAGCTTTTAAAAACTATATTTCAAATATGAAGGTTCGGATATTAAAACTTCTTTACTCTGTTCTTTCCTTCTTGTACCAATAATACCAAATTGTTAGGAAAAGTAACTTTAAGTACAAGAAAAAAAGCATTTGGGAGCGTACAGTCTTACCAAAGATTCATACATCCTCTGCAAGAATGAACTGATATAAATATATTTTCATTCCCTTTCATTACTGTTCCCAAGTCTTAGTTACTAAGTGACTCACTAATAGCTACATTAAGTTTTTCAACAGCGCATTGATTTTTTGTCATGTACAATAACAAGTTTATTCTTCATGGGTTTTGGGTTAGCCTATTCTACCTTTGGTTTCTGCCATTTCAGCAAAACTTAAATTTTCCAACAGCTACTCTAGAGGATTTATTTTCTGCAACAGATGTACTAATAAAACAAGTTGATATAAAACTATAACACATTTTAAAAACTGCCCAGCATGAAGTGCAATTCTTGTAACTGACCCAAACATAAGATATTAAAATAGCATGCACTATGTTTCTTTATATCAGTTTTCCTTTGCCCAGATGAATGAAGACATTTTAATTTAAAAGTTTCATTACCCCTATTCTTATGTATGGGCAAGGTTCCCGTCTCAGACAATATTAACTGTATGTCACGATAATCTCTTTTCTTACTAACCTATCATTTGATATGTGAATCTCTGGCCATAATGCCACACTAGAATTGAAGTCTAGGAAACTGGTCCACATAGACTGGGGACTTTAAGACACAAAGCCTGAAACTCTTCCAATATGTAATCTATTAGTCTATGCCTATCAGCTTTTCAGTATTCATTTTGATGTATAGAGAATTAACTATGTCATTCAGTTTATTTTGATGTATAGAGAATCTTTCTCTCAAACAAAAGAAAAATAATTTTATTGAAAAGCAATTATTTTTTAAGCTGAAAACCAGTATAGATAGAAGCGTTCTAACCAGGCAATCTTAAAGCTCCAGACTTACACTGTCAAAAGTTTTTATGTATCTTTATAGTGCATCTTTTGCAGTGCATCTTTTTTTATTTGTATCTCTAAATTCACAGGTTGTACAAATCTCAGAGTACTATAGATTTTTAAAAGATTTTCTGTATCCCTTTGTCTATTAGTCTGTGAATTTTTAAAATAAGAGGAGACTGCTAGTAATTTTTATTTGTTTTTTGCTTTCAAGGAGACAAGCTGCATCAAAACACATAGAAGGGGGCGGGCATGAAGTGGAAACAATCTCCTTCTCCTAGACTTGTTTTTTAGATTGAGAGTAGTTTTGCTAGCTTGTAGATCCTGTACTCTCAGGAGAGTGATGATCGTGTTGTGACAGTGCCAGCTGGAAGCAATATTATGTACATGTTGTAAGCAGCTATCTAACACTCCAGATCATGAGCAGGAGAAGGGATAATTTCTATCTGTAGGATAAAAAAGAAAAAAATCCTACATCTGTAGCAACACTCTTACTAAATATTTTAGCTTTCTTTGTGCTCCTTAGGCCCAACTGCTGAAGTTGAGAGAAAGAAAAGTGCAAGAAAGATTTAACCATCAGGAGCAGAATAATGACTAAACAGCAGTTAGGAATTACTGTGGGATTATTAAAGTTAAACTATACTGCCTATTGACGTCAGATGAGGCAATCTGCCTTCTGTAACATGCTATAAATATGTGTGAATATACAAGGTTTCCGTGGATATTTTGGAGGAATTTGGAAGTTATCTTCTAAAAAATGAAAAATGTTTCAGTGAAAGCAATCGCTACAGCTCATTACAAAAGAGAAGATTAAAACTTATATTAGTCTTATAGATGTGATTATATATGATTCTACTGATTGTGCAAAAAGGAATAAATAGCCATACTTCCAGTACTTATTTCTTATTTGTGGAATAATGCTCAGTAACTAGAAGACATTCTGCATTGCTAAACACTTGTGGTGGACACAGTCCTGCTTGAATGCAAATAATAAAACTTTTGCTCTCATGTTACTCATTGGCGCAGAGGAATCTTGCACTTGTTTTTCAGTTTAACTTGTTTTTCTCTAGTTTGTACTATACTGTGGCTTCATAGATCCATACTTCCAACTATTATTACATAAATCTTGTAGTGTCACATAGAATATATTTTTACAGTAATCATTGGTTGTTTTATTGTTACTTTAATTCTATTTATAAGCAAAACACCAACACACAAGCTTTCCTTGTCCAGGGAAGGACAATTGGTGATCCAGAGTACCAAATGTACTGAGCAGTACATTTATTCCTTTCCTGTGACTATTTGACATGTAAATGTGTGCAACTCAGTTAACTGATCTCTGCCTCAGTAGTCACCACTTGTGAAACAAAATAAGTACACTGTTGGATGAGGAACTATGCATCCTATCTTCCTTTTGAGAATACTGATGAAATACTTTTATTACAATAAGAAATCTTAACTGTGTCTTGAATAGCAGGAAATACATGGGAAAACATGCAAAATGTAGGCTTTTAAACCTGTCTGATGCCTGATCCAGCCTCCATTCCTCTGATAACAAGTATTAATAACTGGCCAGTAGATGCCTCATAAGCTCTGTAAGTCCCATTTAGAAAGATTTCTCAGTTGCCTTCAGAAATCTCAGTCCTGTGGGTATTTTGGTGTGCAGTTTGAATGTGCACTTATGATTAAACATTTTATTTTCAAAAACATGTAGTTTCCTTTTCTATTTTTATTAAGTTTATATATGGAACTGCCATTTTTAAATAACAGAATAAAAGAGATCTATTAGATAATACAAATTATTACAGTAGCCTGATTACCAACATCAGTGGGTTCATAAAATTCATTGCTCCCTTCTAAGAATTCTCTCAGATCAGTAGAAGAGTTAAAATCCTTGCCAGACAGTTCCTCAGTGGATACAAAACGCTCATTCACTGTCATAGAGAGGGTATATGAACCACAACCAGGGGGGATGCAGGAAGGACAGAGTTCTCTCATGGAATTAGAAGGAAAAACTGTCTTTCATCTCCCACTGCACTTGTTCTCTCCCAAGAGAACGCACTTCTACTGAGGTTAAAGCACTGAAACCAGTGGCACAGAGAGTAGAAGTTTAATAAGAAACGGAATGTCAGAAAGGATTGTTTCATCTCTGGAAAGCTTAGAGATGTGGAACTGTTTTTTCTACTAATAAAAGCCCTGCAGAAGAATAATTTAGGAGATTATTGAGAGGCATAATTCAGGAAGAGATAAGAAAAGGGCTTGAAAAGTGTGCCACTAGAATGAAAATCACACATAAATTGATAATTTTGAGATTTGGATATAAAATCCTTGCAGAAACAAGATGCAAGGACATACACTAGTTTCCATTGCAGGAACATTTGTTGCGAAATTTATGGTTAGAGCTTCTCTTGGGCAGCCACTAGAGGACAACCTGATCACATACTTTTAAATTAGTCTGACATTTCTACCCACAGCAGTACATAGGCACCAATAGACTTTACAGACCCTTCCCTCCAAAAAATCTAATCTCTAAACGTTAAAAAAAAGCCAAAAGTTTTAAACATATGAAATAACAAGCATCTCACCACTTTATCTGATCTGAGAATCTAAATGAGCCTGACCTATAAGTTTTGATCCATAAAAATATAGGGAGCTGAAAATGGTTATTTTTTGCACAGATGGTAAGAAACAAAGAAAAGGAATTTTAATAAAAGTAAATAAACAGGAAAACTAAAATAGTGTAACGTCTGATTTTTCAGGCTTGAATTCATGTAGATATTTTGAAGTTCCTTCCTCCTATGTTTTTAATAGTATTTTACATTAATGTATGGTAACTAATCTACTAAAACATGTTTATTACAGAAGTGCCGAAAGGCTTCAATTTGCCACAAAGAGAATTTCTTCTCTAGAAGCCTTACCATCTGAACAGTTAAGTTAGAAAGGATGATAAAAGGAAAAAGAGGGGAAGAAAAAGAGGTTCAGTGCCATGCATCAACTGAAAGCAGGGGATGAAAAGAGAGGCAGTGATAAGATCTCTTCCACAGGCTGGGTACCTCAGAAGTATCAGTGCTAGTGCAAACACTTTGTCCCTGCAGAGATTTCTCTTAACTTTGAGATTAGGGTATTTGATAACTCCTGCCTTTGAGAAGGGAAGAACTTCTTTATTATTTTTTTTTTCTTCTTTTTTTCTGGAAATCACTCATTTCTCTTGTTTCTATAAGTGTGAGTGGACTGTTATTCTCATGGTCATTAAGAAGGCTGACAGAAAGAAAATTGCCTATTGTTCCAACATCTCTTTCTCCTGTCTATCATGTCTAAGAGTCGATATTTCTCTGACTGCAGATTTCTACAAGCTTTCTTTCTACAATAAGACAATCTTACTTCCACCCATATACCTATATAAAGTACATTGTACAGTCTGGACACTTTCCTCTCTCAAATGTATTTCCTCCTTATTCCTGTTTTAGACAAACTCTCCCCTGGAGTAACTCTCATTACATCCAATTTCCATCTGTTTACAGTTTACACAAGGTGAGGCACCCCCTGAAGATCTCTTTATCATTGGGATCTAAAAGGATTTGTATTTTACCTGGTTTTACATTGCATTAGATTTTGCAATGAGAAATCAAGGCTTCTGGCCCTCAAAGGGTTATTAACGAAACGTGCACTGAGAGCTTAGTGTGGTGGGAGCAGTAACAGCACAAAGCATTAAGTCAGAACAGTAACAGAGAAACAATGTCAGCACAAGGACAATAAACACTGTTATTCTTAGTACTCCAGGAATAACAGTGATTATTGTTCTTGTTTTAACATCATATTGTTTTCATAATTTTTCTGGACAATAGCATAATGTAAAAGGAAGTGCTGAGGTGACCTAGATGGAGATTTTAAATTTATGAAATGAAGAGGGAGAGAAACGTGCATTTGTTTGTGTTAATTTTGCATTTATGGGACTTTAAGAATGCTGAAAACAAAACACCTTAGGCAGATGTGCATACATATTTATTTATTTGTTCTTGACAATATCAGCTTCTGATTTGTCGCAGCACACCAACAGCCATGTGTATGGCCCCATACAGGATTGCTTTCCTCTCCCTCATTTTCCCCCTCAGCCATGCATCAACTTCATATATTTTGTCTTTTAATAAGATTGTAAGATTTTGAGAGGAAAATCCTGTCTGTAAGTGATACACCAGGCAAGTTGAATAAAGCAACATCTTGATAATGTATCATTATTCCCCATGGGAACATTGATATTGAACAGGTAATAGTGTGAAAGTTGCCTTTATTAATATCACTATATTTACCTATACTGGGGATGCTGTGAATCATGATAAACTTTGTCTATATTGATACTAGCTGGCATAGTAAAACACTTCTATTATGTTCACAATTATATCATACACAATGACACCCGCAGTGTTGCTCAAAGACCATGTCGCCATACTAAGGGAAACTGATCAAAGTGAATTTCAGTACCTTATCATACCTTACCATGTGTCCACTGTGCACTACTGCATTGTCACTGTAGACTTAGTAACATAGTATCATAACTTTAAAATTACAGTGCAGTTTTCCCAGTACTATTCCATGATGTTCCAACTCATGTTTTGGTCATGATTTGGACAGCCAAGACCCAAGTGGCAGCTGTAGAAAACATTGGTTTTAGGCCTGAAAATTGAGCTCAGCACAGCTCAGGCTTCTTTGTTTCCTTAATGTGCTTTTTGAAACACTTATTAGCACCTAGTTCTACCACACATCCTTCCACAGGATACCAGGTCTCAAAATTCTTGTAAAAAATTAAACAAATTATTTTCTTTCAGTTTTTTTTCTATTTCAAAAAGTTACTTGACAAAACAAACACCATGAAACAGTGTAATTAATACAACCATTATTTGTTATTGAGTGGTTATTTGGGACTCCATTTATTACATCATATTTTGGATATCTGTTCCTCTTATTTTCCTGAAGAATTCTCAAACAGAAAAGACATAGAAGTTAAGAAAGTCAGCATGTATTCCAGATTAAGGCTACTCTGTTTCTTTCTCTCTAGAAAGCCCAAAGTACTTCTACTTTCTCATGGTGTTCTATATATGCTCTGGTTTTGTCTCTTCATTTCAACTGCTGTGGAAGCAAAGAAGAGACATAGCATAGACTGAATTATATTGAGGGAACTTTAATCCCTAGAAATATTTTCTGTTTGCAACTCATCCCCTTCCATTTCAAGTCCCTGCCAAAAACAGATGAAAGAAGAGTGTAACTGTTAATGCCATGAACAAGCAAAAGAAAAAGGAATAAAGAAGATAAAAACATGAACAATATAGACTGAATTGGTCTGATCAAAAAGAACAAAAAGAGATAATTAACAAAACTAATTAAAACAAAAATCAAACTCCTTTATTGCATAAAGCACTTAGGTATTCTGAAAGTGAGATTAACAAGGCTGCAGTTATACAACCCTGCCCTAAGCAATATGGTCATTGCTGTTCACAAGATATAGAAAAACTTTTGTGCAGGCCATACCATTTAAAATTATGGAACGGAGGAAATGATGACAGATGCAACAAGAGATTCCATACAAAAAGAACTCTGCATTTATGCCAGGCATTGCAGTAGATACATAAATCTGAAAGGACATCTAATCTTCTACGATAGATCAAGACTTTATGCCTTGATGCAAAGCTGTGTTGTGCACAAAGAGCAGACAGCCTTTTAGCTGATGTAGCTACCTTGCTCCGATACCCAGCTGACTATTAGTGAATGACCTACAAAAGGAGAGTAGGAAAAATGGTGAGATTGGCATGCAAAGATGTTTTGCCATACAGGAGTTTACTTCAAAATCTTGAGCACCTACCAACAGAAACTTTGAGTACAAGCTCTTATCTGCTTCAAGGCAACTATACAGTTGTGGATGTAATTGCCTATGTAAGATAGATGTTTGCAGAAAGTGGTCAAGCACATAGGTGTTTCTAACCTTTGTGTGACTGGAAAATAAGCAGGAGACAATGTTGTAAACAAAGGTACAACTTCACAGCTCATATAAAGCAATCAAAACTGGCATAAGACATGTCAGATTCCAACACTATTTTAGTCATTGAAGACAGTAGATCCAGCATCACAAGTATTTACTCCAAGGACTGATGCTCATTTTTCAGCTATCCATATAGTTTCCTGTACCCTAACTCAGATATGTTTACATAATCACACTTCTGACAATCATTGAGACCTGCTAGCAATGTCTATATACACTCAAAAAAAGTTTTTTTAGTTTAATCAAGCTTAAACATCACAGAAGCTGCTCATGTTCCCCATGAAGTTATATTAGCAAAAGCTGAGTTGTCATTAGCATTTCCATTAGGTTGTGCTCAGCTCTTATGGTTGACTTTGGTAAGGTTGGTCAGACCATGCCAGTAATCACATGAATTAAATAATTATAGACACAAAGGGATTTTACAGTATTGACTCTAGACAGATTAGCTAGTGGTGGTGAGGACCACAAGACATATGCTATTCTTTCACTTCTTAAAAACAATTTGTCAAAACTAGCAGTGTTTTTAGTTATAGTATGAAGCACTGCAATAAATCCTTGATTTTGTACAGTCCAGGTATATTACATTACTCTGTAGCTACTTAACCTATATCTGGATAAATTCAGAAATGGAAGCAAAAAATGGTTCTTTTAGTACATGTCACTTAAAGTTTCTGTCAAAGAAAACACAAAAGTACCTATTTTGGGTCAATAGTCTTCTACATAAACATGAATAGAGAAAGAACAGAATGGAGGCAGAAAAGTAGACAAAGAGAAGAAAGCAAGAGTAATATTAGGAGAAAAAACAAAAATAGTTGATTTTAAAACCAAAAAACTCTGGAAAGATTCCAAATGAAACTGCTTCATAGAAACGGAGAAGACTGCATTAAAAAAGAATGCAAATTATTCAGGAGTGGTTACAATAGTCCCACTGGATTTTGTTTCAGATATAATGAAGTCATCTAAATGACTTAAAATGGAATTATTTCTCAGATTTTCCATTGCTTACTTGATTTGCTGCTCTTTTTCAGTCCAATCTTAAGGCAGACACTTCGGAAAACTTTCAGAGTTGGACTTCAGTAGTATCAGCTGACATTTTAATTCAGAATCACTATTGAATCTATCAACAGGAGCTCCAGGTTTAAATAGCTTTTATCTTTTTTTTCTAAATGCTCTACATTTCAGTATATTTCTCCCTGAAGTGTGGATGCAGAGGTCAGAGTCTGCTTTTTGTCTAGGTTACCTTTGTTCAGTTAACTGTAACTGAGAACACACTAATGCTCTCATATGTAGATAGATTTTCATCATCTACTGAATTTCTTTTTTTTTTTTTTGTGACAAATGATTACTGCCATTTGCATTACTTTCTTTAACTTTGATATAGCAAGTTAAAAAAGGTCCTATCTAACTTTGAACAATTCTGCAGATGACCCTTGTTACATTTTTTGTAAATGTTTCTTAACATTTTCAACAAAGGGCTGAACTACATGCAGGATTTGATGAGTTTTTATTACTAGTGATAGCCCTCCAGCTTCCCTGCTAGGTATCAAGATCGTTTATCTAACTTCCTTCTTTATGGTAGTTTTCCCCTTAACTAAGCATGGGCCTGTTTGTCCCTACAGACAGACTCCTTTTAGACATATAGAACAAAAAAAGTCTGCTGTAGGAGCATCCTAATTTATATGTTTTATGTGAAAATGTCCTTCCAGTAGAAGTCACTTTGTTAAAGTAGTACTATGGCATCATATAAACGTACCTTCAATATGTTTTTTCTGTTCAAATATTCATTTCCTTATCAAAATTCTTTTTTTACTTCTTTTAGTAATTCATATTCTACTTCTAATATGGCATAAAACCAACGTGTGTCTGATTTATTTTAGTGAAGAGCTAAATCCTTTTAAATAACTTTGATACCAAATGAAAAATTGTTTCCCGGTTGCACATAGAGTGATGTTTATAGTTTGAGTACCTCAAGGGCTTTCTGTGGTGCAATGAGTTTCATTTGATTGTTTCAGTTTTAATGAAACAGGTAATTATTTTCCTGAAGGCTTAACTATGTTTTGCTTAAGACTTAATAAATATTTACAGTTTTAAAATTTAAAAAAAATATTTAGACTAGGTATGAAGAGTAAGTGAATACAACACTATTGTCCTACTTTTAGACCTGGGAGCTTTGGAAGACTTGGAAGAGGCTCCCCTGTAAAATAGTCACTGGGAGTACAAAGTGGCTATGTTACTCTGTCGGATGGTCATAGATAGTTAGTTGTAAGACTATTTCTGTCATGATATTTTAGCCAAATAAAAATAGCATCAAGTGACCTCATAGTATAAAACATTATCATAAAAATGCAGACTGTTTGGATTATTCAGGCTTTACAATCATACACAATTTTCACAAGTATTTTGTTTCTCCATTAATAAGTCCTTTTATTTTTTCTCTGTAGGTGGAAACGAAAGCATCTTTTAACCCTTAATGCTCTTAAAGAGATGCTGGATTTTTTCTTCTCACAGATATTGAAATCCTGGATGCAGCTAAGTAATTGGAAGTTTTACCAGTGAATTGATAGTGTTTCGACATGAAGTGTATCCTAAATAAGATTTTCTTCCTTTCTAGTTCTTTCATGAGCAATTGGATCGTAGATTAACCGTCTCAGATATAATAAGAATTGCATAAAATTATATTATAGGGTCATGTCTTTTTAAAATTATTTTTTAGCTTTTAAAAGCTTAGTTATCTCTGTTCTTCTGCACTGAAACAGAGGTACCCATGAGCTGTGGAAAAACCTTCTTAAATGAACATTGTTCAGGGAGAGGTGTCACATTTTTAATGGTACTATATTTTATACATGTAATAAATGTAATACAAGGAGTTAATATAATGAACCACAATGCCGTGACATCTGTTATTCTTTGCAACCTCTTACTAACATACTGGAATCTCGAAATTGAAGACAATGTGACATTACTAATTAGTAGTATAATTAATAAAACCTTGTACAAGCAGATATGATTAGCTTCATCTTAACTCAGGGATACTCAGGTAGTTTTGTTTTGCTAGAAACAAATAATTTTTCCTTAAGTTTCATTGCTCTCTGGTTTCCTATAAAAAGTTCAAGTATTGACTTTCAGAAACCAATGGGATGCTTCAAAGAACAAATTAGATATTCCACATACAATCTGAAGTGATTTAAACTGAAAAGTTTACATGACTGACTAGCCTTCAGTAAGAGTGGTACACACTAAATATACTAAAAAATAATATACAATGAATGAAAAATAAGCTGTTTTACAGTTGTATTGTACAGTTATTCTTAATTAAATAAAGAAAAACAGAGCAAACCTGAACCTTGAACAACCAACCTCCCTCCAAATCTTTCTATTCCAAGTAACGAAAATTGATCTTAACAGGAAATTTTTTGCTTTAGTGCAATGATCCTGGTGTTTTGGGTCATTACCTTTAAATATCTTCGCATAGCTGTAACATACAAGGGGTTTTTTTTGTCAACAAGAAAAGAACTCTGAAGCAAGTTGGAAAATTGATTCTACTTGAAGTTCTGAAGACAAATGCAATATTTTTTTCTGTCATTTTCATCTTCATTTAGGTTTTATTTTATTTTTACTCTCAGTGACCACTTGAGTTACCTGGATAATAAAGACACTGGATGACATTCGTTAGCTACCTAGAGAGAGGGCCACCAACTTGACATTGCCATACAACCCGGCTAAGATTATGGTTGCTGTGATTCACTAAAGAATTACAGTGAGCCTTTTCAATTTGTTGCTTAATCGATATAGTTTTATCTGTTAATAATGGTGTTGTGGTTTAGGCCCATCAGGGAACAAAAGACCATGATTATCCTCAGGTACTGAAGATGTGAGGATTGCCAAAGGGCAGGGAGAGCTTAATTGCCACTTAAGGTTCAGGACAAAACAGACCAGGCTACTCGGCTTGGGAAGAAAACAGAAAATAATTCAATGCAATACCAACTAAAATATAACCTTAAAACCCCAAAACATAACCAAAATAAAACAATACAGAGTGGTACAACAATGAAGAGTCAAATCAGCCCTTCTCCCCACTCCCTCCCCTCCTCCCAGGCTCAGAGCCTTGATCCCGGTATTTTTACCTCCTCCTCCCTTGAACGGCTCAGGGGGGCAGGGAGTGGGGGTTTCAGTCAGTCTGTTCCTGATAGCTTCTGCTGTTTGTCCCTCCTCAGGGCAGGTGGGCTCCGCATCAGTCCTCCCTGAAAGTCCGTGGGGTACCTCTCACAGACGGCAGCCCTGCACGCTCCAACATGCATTTATCCCAAAGGCTGTTGCTCCTCTCTGCCTCTCGTGTGGGGCTACTCTGCGGCATTCAGGCTCTCCAGCACGGCCTGTGCCATGGCCGCCTCCTCACACAGTCTCTCGCTTGTCCAGGTGCACTCACATGAAGCTGCTGATAATTCTCAGTCCTGCCATGGGTCTCCATAGGTTGCAGGGGTACAGCCTGTATTCTCGCCACGGCTTGCAGAGGGAATCTCTGGTCTAGTGCTCCTCCTTCCTTCTCTGACTGTAGGGTCTGCGTGGTCACTTCCATCTTGTATCACTCCTACCAGCAGTTCAAATTCTGGTCCCTAGATAGCGCAGAGGCGCCAGATTGGCCCAGCCAGGCCAGAGGTGGTTGTGAACCCAGGAGCCAGTCGGGGTAGAGTTCAAAAACCCTTTACCGCGTCTTCACTGCAACCTGCTCCCCCTGTTACCAAGCAAAAGCTTCTCTTTGCTAAACCATGACAAATGGGAAAAAATGTGAAAATTCAAAATTAAGAAAGTATGCATAGAAAGAGCTTATTGTCTTGCACTGCAAAATACCTGAGGTATATATCTTTGCAGTTTCCAATTCTAATTAGAAATGATGGATGTGACATGAAAATCCAGATTCAAACATTAACTAGCAAAAAATTACGTTTTCAACAAATATAAATTTCAATCAGTGCAACTGGTGTTTTAAGTTTCAGATGTTACTTGTACCACAGAATGTCATACACTTCTTGTATTTCAGCATACTCTTGAGAATTATAAATCAAGTAGCTAATGGTGTAACTTTATTATTTTGTCCATCAGCTATTATTATATAACGATACGAAGATTTTTTCAGGAACTGTTTGTCCTGGTTTGGGCTAGGATAGGGTTAACTTTGATGAGGAAGTAGGAAGGGGCACAGCATGGGCAGCTGACCCGGGCTGGCCAACAGGTATTCGATACCATACCGACATCATGCCCAGTACATATAGGCAGGGAGCTAGTCGGGGGCGGGGCTTCGGGAACGCGGGCTCAGCTGCCGGTCATGAGTGGTCGTGTCGGGTCCCGGGTGGTGAGCGGCTGCGGCACGCACCATTCCTTTTGTATATTCCCTCATTTACCATTAAAACTGGTTTGTTTGTTTGGTTGGTTTTTTCCTGAACTTGTTTCTTCTTATTGTTGCTCTATTAAACCGTTCTTATTTCAACCTACAGGGGTTTTTCCCCTTTTTGTCTGGTTCCCCTCCCCACTCTGCTGGGAGTGGGAGAAGTGAGTGAGCACCCTCGTGGCTCTTTGTTCCCGGCTGGACAAAACCACGACACTGCTGTATTTATTTTGCAGAAGTGATCAAAATTTGAAGTACTTATCTTGACTCTCATTAGTTATTTGATTTGGCTACAATAATTTCCTGGTTTTTGCCCCTGACTCACACCCTTCTTTTCATACACATCCCATATATGATCTGGATTGAATAAGGAAAGCATAAATAAAAATAAAAATCCATCAAAAGTCCCTGCTGTGCTTTCATAAGCAGAAGACATTTCCAAAAGAAATTCTTCCACAAAAATACTCTTTCCCCCCCTCAAACTTTCTTATCAGTTTTATCAATATTCTAATTAAGCTACAATATTAGTTTTGATTGCTTTCAGGCAACCACGAGTTAGAATTCTTTAAGCATTGAAAAACATATGTAAACCACGACCCCCAACATACTAACTGGCTTTAGTAATTCTTGCTGTCAAAAACATATCAATCAGTCTGTGTTTGGGAAGGGTCAGCCTAGTCCAGAACTTCACAAATGGTATTGAGCTTTGAGGAAAGTAATACAGTGATTGCCAAGGTTCTTTTTTCACATTACGACCATCAAAGACATTTTTGGTCCTTGAAGCAACCTACCAACTACATGTTTTTATAATATATTCAACACTAGTGATGCCATAGCTCTTGTGTGTCAGGGGCATAGAAATGTATCACTAATTTCCTGGAAACTGCCAAGTGACATTTTGTATCACCCCTTACAAGTATAATAGACTGCAGTCTGTGTTGCAGGTGAATGAGGAAGATTTATTATGAGGGTAAAATATACAGTCTAGATGACTGATTTGTATATTTAGTTCCTTGTGATAAGTCCATTCAGAGAACAAAATATACAGTCATTTCATACACCTTTTCTTCCTATTTGTTGGGTAAGATAATATGATTGATACAGAGACTCATTTGTTTTGTTCCTTATTTTTAGTTAAATTATTTAAATTACTATTATAGAACAAAGGTCACATAATTAATTAATTATTTGATTTCATGGACAAATAATTATTTATCAGCACAAATTTGTGCCCAAAGCTTATATAAATGAAAATGGATTGAACTTTCAGCGTTGATCAGACAGACACCATTATATAGTTCTCCCAAACCATTGGCAAATACAGATGGGAAAGACTCAGTGCATTTTTATTCCTAGCTGTTATTTGGACAGATGGCCAGTCACTGCAGTTGTTAAAACTTTTTTCTCTAGTTTAAATTTAATGAAGTACAAGACATCCACAAAAATGATATTTTAAAAAATATTTCCTGGGGGTGTCATGGTTTGGCCCAGCTAGCACAGCAGCACCCCATTCACCCCCACCCTCGTTAGGATGGCGGAGGCCCCAGCGAAATGGGAGTAAAAAGATAAGCAAGGTTGTTGTGGATTAAGACAAGGGCAGGGAGGGCTCACTGCCAATTACGGTTCTGGGCAAAACAAGACTCCAGTACTTGACTTAGAGAGGAAAGTAGGAAAGTTTGTTCTACACGAAACATAACGGAATAAACGCAAAAAGGGAGTAGGATAATGAGAATTACAACCAGCACTTTAAGATCTCCCTCCCCCATCCCTCCTTTCTTCCCGGGCCCAGCTCACTGCTCCCCATATCTCTACCTCTTCCCCCTCAGGGAGGCAGGGAATGAGGGATGTGGTCAGTCTCTCACAGATGGGCTCTGCCGCTTCTGTCTTCTCAGATGAGGATGACTCCTCGCATTCTTCCCTTGCTCCAATACGGGGTTCCTCCCCAGGAACACAGTCCTTAACAAACTTCTCTGGTGTGGGTTGCTCCCAACAGCTGCGGCTTCTGCCGATACAGGGTCCCTCACATTGGACACAGTCCTTGGTGAATATCTCTGGCGTGGATTCTTTACCATGGTTGCAGTTTCTGCAGTTAATGGGTCCCTCTCTCAGGACAGGGCCTCTTCTGGGCATAAGTTTAATGAGCTGCTTTGTCGTGGGTTCCTCCCCACAGTTACAGCTGTGGATATTAGGTCCCTTCCTCAGGACATGGCCTCTTCCAGACATAGTTTTAAAAAGAAAATCACTGCCCCTGTCTCAGGGTCTGCAGTGAAGTGGTTGGGTCCCCCCCATGGGACACGGCCTCCTTCGGCCATAGTCACTGTACCTGGCTAGGGGCCTTTAATGAAGTGAATTGCTGCCCCTGGTCTGGGGCCTGCTTTAGCAAAATGAGTCTCTGCCCCAATATGGGGTCATTATCAAAATGAATCTCTACTGCTGATGCGGAGTCTTTAAAGAAATGAAAACAAACCTCAGCTTCACCAGTCCTTTCTGTAGAATGCAGGGAAGTCTCTGCTCCAGCACACCACCTCCTCTCTTTCATCACTAATCTTGGAGTCCGCATGGTTGTTTCTCTCACTGTTCCTACTCCTCGCACCACCACCAGCTAGAAGAAGAAGAAAAGGGGCAGAAGAGAGAAGAAAAATGGAGGAAGAAACCTCCTCTTCTGGCTTCTTCTTAAAAAGTGATCGTGGAGGCATCTAATTGGCTCAGCCCCAGAAGCGGGTCTGGCTCAGAGCTGGGGAGAGTTGCGAGCAGCGTCTTACAAGAGCCATCTTTACAGCCCCTTCCCCCTTACCAGAAAAGGCTGTCATGTCAAACCATGACAGGGGAAATAAATGTTAATTCTCTTTCGCATCCCTTCTCCTACAAGCAGCTTTCCAAGTTACTGTGAAACTGCTGGTTAAAAAATTGACAAATGTAGATCTTATCTACGTGAAGCTATTGATTCTAAGAAAAACATGAAATATAATACAAAATGTTGTCAACATTTCTACAGTGAAACAAAGACCTCTCTACTTGGGAAGGTTTTGGGGTTTTTTTGTTTGTTTGTTGTTGGGGTTGGTTTTGTTGTTTGTTATTTTTTATTTGATGGCTTGTTTTTGGATTTTTTTAAAGATGAAGAGAATCATAGAATCATAGAATCATAGGGGTTGGAAGGCACCTTTAGAGAACACCTAGAGAACACCCCCTAGAGAAGCAGGTCCACCTAGATCAGGTTTCATAGGAACATGTCCAGGTGGGTCTTGAAGACCTCCAGAGAAGGAGATTCCACAACCCCCTGGGGTAGCCTGTTCCAGTGCTCCCTCACCCTCACAGTAAAATAGGTTTTTCTTATGTTTAAATAGAACTTTTTGTGTTCCAGCTTCATCCTGTTACCCCTTGTCCTGTTGCTAGATACCATTGAAAAAAAAGGATGCTCCAACCTCCTGACACCCACCGTTTTGATACTTGTAAATATTAATGAGATCCTCCCTCAGTCTTTTCTTCTTTGGACTAAACAGTCCCAGTTCCCACAGCCTTTCCTCATAAGGTAGATGCCCAGGTCTTCTCATCATCTTGGTGGCCTTTTGGTGGACTCTCTCCAGAAGTTTCCTGTCCCTCCTGAGCTGGGAGACCAAAACTGGACACAGGACTCCAGATGAGGCCTCGCCATGGCATAGTAGAGGGGGAGCAGAACCTTCCTTGACCTGCTGACCACACTCTTCTTGATGTATCCCAGGATTCCATTGGCCTTCTTGGCCATGAGGGCACATTGCTGGCTCATGTTCAGTTTATTATCAACCAGGACTCCCCGATCTCTCTCTGCAGAGCTGCTCTCCAGCAGGTTAATCCAGGCTTTCCATTTTATTTCCATTTTAATTGAGTAAAGCTGTCATGTCTAACGAGAAAGTAGAAGTATGTTTTCAATATTCATGTTAAGTGGCTCCATGAGGTAGATGTGGAATGCATGGAACATTTTGCTTTGTAGATAGGTAACTGTAAGAGGAGAGTCTTTTTAATGGACAGATATGTGTAGTACCACCTTTTCTGAGTGTATGAAACAAAGCACTTATGTTCTGGAGATGACAGCATGCAAGTTCTGAGGAATAGTTTTTCAAAGTAAAAGTACTTTTCATTTCTTCTCTTACTGACTTGAAAGTAAACAGAAAAGATTGGAGGACAACATTTTTTTGAGTGTAAGGCCTCTCTGTGTACTAATTTGATTAAGTGATTTAAACAATTGTTTTCAGAGGCATAGCCTGAGCTGATTGATGCTCAAGGGAAAAGCTTGACTGTCTTCAGAATAGCTTCATCTGTCAAATCAAAAACGGTAACAGATGAAGAGTATGACGCAACAGGCAGTCAATCTAAAATGTATGTTTCTGTCTACAGAACAGAAACAGGAACATAATGTGTCTCCACTAGGTTGGTAGACAAGCAGTTAACACAAGCTAGAAAACTCAGTTCGAGCTCAGTGCATTGACACAGCTGCAGACTGCAAGAATATATTCAAACTATGTAACCACAACTTTTGGCCATGATAACCTTAGGGTGGAGACAGGTTTTGTGAAGTACCTTTATACATCACTGTCAGATGAGTAAGTCACTGAGAGATGTTTTCAGTGCAATTCATGTTGTACAGCTAACAAAAACTTACTTTCATTTGTCTTGTTTTTTTACCCAGAAATAAGAGTCCATGTGATGGACACAGCCTATAGTAAGAAAACAAGAGATTTGTTTAGCACCTCATATGCATTGATATGAAATTCCGTAGGTATCTGACAATCAAGAGGGGCTTGTTAGTTGTTCCTGGGATGAAAGGTTGCATTATGGAAGCAGCAGCCTGTTAGAAGGACCAGAATAGAAATAAAGAGTGAAAGTAGTGATATCTTCTTTAAAATGAGAAAGATTTCATAATCTTTATAGAACAGTTTCTCCCAGGTAACAATACTTCTGTCTCAAGTGGTGCAAGGAACACTTCCAATAAGTTGTAACAATTGCATCAATGGCATGGTTTTTTCCCAGTTTATTTACCATAAACCAAAAAGCAGATGAACAAGCAGCTGTTATTTCTATCTATTGTAAAAAAAACCTCCAAGTGCAAAATTTTTTATATTCATGAAAAAATGAATGGAAGTTCTCATAGTTTGTAACAAGACTTGTTTTCCTGCAGAAGAATGGTTAATAGAAAGAGGGCATGGCCTGGTTGAGGGCTTGAACAATCCAGGCCTCAAAATGGTTGAAAGTCCTTGAATCGACTTAGAATATGGCAGTTCACAATGTTACAACAAGAAGCATGATCTCCATGTTTTAGCCAATGGGCTTAGTAGTTGGGGCGTGTGGACAAGACATTGCAACCAATCAGAACACTTTCCTGGGTCGCGTGAATAGCCATGAATTGTATAAATAGCTGCATACCACAGCAATAAAGGGAGCAAGAATGTTAACTCACATTGGGTATACGTCTTGACTCTGGCCAGTTTCCTACATTTTCCCGTGATTTTCACCATCTCTATCACTGTATTCTTGAGGCTCAGAAGATGAAGAACTGACCGTGTCTGTACAAGTTTTGTAGTACTACCTTGCTCTCAAGGACTGTGGAGAGAACCTCTGCTTCTCAACTAATTCAATTTTTCCAAACACTGGTTTGAAAGTCTTATTGCTTTCAGCAGTATAGATAACTGAGTGGCACAAGTTCATCATTTGCCTTCTGACTGCTTTTAAGTAGAACTCAGTGGATGGCAGTTATTCTTGTGAAGTTCTTTCATATCAAAAAAGTAGTAATCAAAAGCCATTTAAAATCATCTTTCAGTGCAGTAGTACATTTAAGAATCGATAATATTATGGTGATTCTAATGTTCACTTGGAATTCACTCTGTAGAAACTGAGAACTTTAATTTGTGTTTCAGTCATTCATTCAAATGCAATATTATCTTCTACAAAAAACTACTATCCTCCAAAATAACCTGCTCCTCTCTTAATTTCATTTTTTTCCAAATTAAGAAATACAGGCATCTGTCAAGATGGAAAATCAAATTCTTCAGAGTTAAAATGTAGTATTAAAAGAAATTTCTTTTTTCTTTTTTCCTTTTCCAATGTTATTAATAAATCTCAGTTTGTAAGTGGCCACACAGTAATCACTTTGCACATATGCAGTCAATAAAGCAATAATTTACACATCACATAAGATATACAAGTTCCTACCCAGTCAGAGGAATATAAAAAATAGTTATATAAATTATGAATTTTATTATAATTAACAGTCACTTGTTTTCTCATTGAACATATATAGAAAACTGGGGTTTTATATAGATATATTTAGCTTTTCTCAGTACATCTTTTTTTTTCTCCCATCACAATCTTAACAAAACAAATACCACTTATAAAATGTATCTGATAACTGATCTGAAGTCCAGCTACACTCATTGCAGGTTATATAAACCTCTAGTTACTCAGCTCAACCAACCTTAACATTAAATTGAGAAGCAGGCATGTAGTTAACTTTCCATATTATGATGTCTATTTATGTTAATTCTTTGTAAACTATGGAAAAAAATTGCAATGTTTGACAAAGTCAACGAAGGAAGAAGAGAGGAGGAGTGCTGACCCAGACACCCATCTGCAGTCTGTGGTGAGAGAGCAGCTGTTCCTCTGCAACCCATGGAGGGCAATGGCAGGACTGTCGAGAGGGGGTTACTGCACCTGGATGGACAGAAGACTGTGAGGAGATGCCCACGGCTCAGACCATGCTGGAATGTCTGTGGGCCACAGGGAACCACACAGGAGACAGAGAGAAGCTGCAGCCCTCGGAATGAACACACACTGGAATGACCTGTGCAGGGCTGCCTGTGGGGTACCCTGCACTAGAGCAGTGAGGACCCACAGAAAGTCTACCTGCCCTGAGATGAGACAAGCAGCAGGAGCCATCAGAACAGGACTGGCTTGAACTCCTCATTCACTGTCCCACTGCACCGCTCAGAGACAGAGGAGGTAAAGATACTAAGATCAGTTACCTGAACCTGGGAAAAGGAGAGGAGTGGGGGTAAGATGGTCTTAAAGGGCTGGTCATATTCTTTATCATCTTCCTGTTCTGTGTTGTTTGCTGTTTGTTATGGTTTTGGTTGGTGGTAAATTGTCTGTTTTGCCCAGGACGAAAAGTGGCAGTTAAACCCTCCCTGTTGTTAGAGTTCCAAAGGCCCTCAGTACTCTTGTCTTTCCTGTCCTGTGGGAACAGGGAGGAGTGAGTGAGCGGCTGCTCATGGCTACTTGTTCCTGGCAAGGCCAAAACCACAGCAGAAGAAATGCTAACAGAAAAGCAGGAAGTATTTGACCTTGTCTGTAGCTAAAGACATAAAATGGCTTCAGGACCTATCTATCCTTATGTTTTTTTCAGATAGTCATCAACTTTAAAACTGTGTCACAAGTGCCCAGGAAGTTGCAGTGACCAAAATCTTAATAGGCCCTTCTCAGGGCATCCTTGAACACCTTAGACCAGTTAGAATCATAGAATAATAGAATGGTAGGTGTTGGAAGGGACCTTTAGAGATCATCTAGTCCAACTTCCCTGACAAAGCAGGTCCACCTAGGTCAGGTCACACAGGAATGTATCCAGGAGAATTTTGAAGACCTCCAGAGGAGACTCCACAACCTCCCTGGGCAGCCTGTGCCAGGGCTCCAACACCCTCACTGTAAAATAGTTTTTTCTTATGTTTAAATGGAACTTTTTGTGTTCCAGCTTCATTCCACTGCCCCTTGTCCTGTTGCTAGATACAATAGAAAAAGGGGATGTCTCAGCTTCCTGACATCCACCATTTAGATATTTGTAAATATTAATAAGATCTCCCCTTAGTCTCCTCTTCTCCAGACTAAACAGCCTCAGTTTCCATAGTCTTTCCTCCTAAGGAAGACCCTCAGGTCCCCTCATCATCTTGGTGGCCCTGTGCTGGACTCTCTCCAGAAGTTCCCTGTCCTTCTTGAGCTGAGGAGCCCAGAATTGGACACAGGGCTCCAGATGAGGCCTCACCAAGGCAGAGTAGAGGGGAAGAAGAACCTCCCTCAATCTGTGTGCTGGCCACATTCTTCTTGATACATCCCAGGATGCCATTGGCCTTCTTGGCCACGAGGTCACATTGCTGGATCATGTTCAGTTTATTATTAACCAGGACTCCCAGGTCTCTCTCTGCAGAGCTGCTCTCCAACAGGTCAGTCCCCAACTTATACTGGTGCATGGGGCTGTTCCTCCCCAGATGCAGGACTTTGCACTTGTCCTTGTTGAACCTCACGAGGTTCCTCTCTGCCCAGCTCTCAAGCTGGTCGAGATCCTGCTGAATGGCAGCACAGTCTTCTGGTGAATCAGCCAGTCCTCCCAGTTCGGTATCATCAGGGAACTTGCTGAGGGTACACTCTGTCCCCTCATTCAGGAGGTGGATCTTCATCCATTGATGATGTTGAATAAGACTGGCCCCAGAACTGAGGCCTGTGGAACATCACTGTCCACAGGCCTCCAATTCGATTCTGTGTCATTGATCATCATCCTCTGTGCTCTGTCATTCAGCCAGTTCTTGATCCACCTCACCGTTCACCCATTTAAGCCACACTGCTCAAGGTTTCTGATGAAGATGTCATGGAAGACGGTGTCAAAAGCCTTGCTGAAGTCAAGGTAGATGACATCTACTGCTCTCCCCTCATCTAGTCATTCAGTTGTGCCCTCATAGAAGGCTATCATGTGTTTCCCCTTGGTGAATCCATGTTTACTCTGCCTGATAACCATCTTGTTCTTCATATGCCCAGTGACAACATTGAGAATGAGTTATTCCATCACCTTTCCAGGGATGGAGGTGTTCAAAAACAATGGAGAGTGGCTTAGGAATCACATCTGCCAGCTACCTCAGCACTCTTGGATGCAGTTACAATCTAATCTTTTGGCCATGTTACTGTCCACTTGAACATCCTTGAATTTCAGCAACTATTGATTATGGAAAAGATGTCTGTTCAGTAATATGGCTTTTCCTTCTCTTATTTATGATGACTTTTCCAACAGTATTATTTTGAACAGAGAATTGCAAACAGCGTTCATGATTATAGGTAGTCATGTAGACATAAGCGCCAGAGGCCAGTGTATTGATCTCTATTAGGAGTAAACCAGCAACTGTGCTGTATAGATTTTGCTTTCCCCACCTGTCAGTTTTGTCCTCTCCTCAATTACCATCACACGCTGCAGAGACAAACATGGTATATAATCCTTTTTGTGACACAGACTGACAACCTCAGCCTCAGAATGATGATCTTTTCATTAGAACTATCATCACCTTTCTATTCATGCCATGTTGATGGAAAACATCATAGAAAAAGGAAACATGCCATTGGTTTGGAAAATAACACCAATACAGCAAGCAATATGTAATGTTTCCACCACCACTACTCCATCTCAAGTTCTCAAGTTCTAACACAATCTCTCCATCACCATGCCCGTGTCTTGGACATGAGTAGTTTTGCTGTTTAGTTAATGTTGTGGTATGGTGTCCCCTAGCAGAACTCCATCCACAGCTATTTACCCAGACCACCATTTCCTCTGTAAATCCAGGATAATCCTTTGGTTTATTTTACTCTTCAGGCATGGGAAGTGTGAATTTTGATAGCTTGAGAGTATTCCTGTAGCTTCTAGCAAGCAGTTTATCCACTGATGTTTCACTAAGTCTTATTATGTGGTATTACCTTCTATATGGTTATCCCCAGCAACCTCTTTGGCTTGATTCAGTGCTCTCAAGAAAAATATTAAAGGATTACATTGAAATACTGCTGCGGTCATCTAAGACATGGGGAAAGCCATGCTAAATCTCTTTTTCCATGACTATTTTGCACAACTTTTTGAAGACACTGGGAATTTTTTATATTTACGGTGCTAATGCTGAGTAATATCTGTGACCTAAGATTAAGGTAATGATATAAGTAGAAATCATTTCTATGATATTAAGTGGTACATGAAATACTAATTTTGGCTTTATGAGCAAGGGGAGGAAACCAATCACATGTCAAGACCTGAAGTCTCTTGTTTTCTTCCAAGAAATTCTACTGAAGCAACTCTACAACGATTATTAGACAAACAAAAAAAATCCTACAAGTAAATATGGCACTAGATTATATATCTTGTAGGGTTAATATTCTATCTGGATAGATTACTCATTTTACTTACTGTTTTTTAAATGCTACTATGCTTCTTTTTCTTCTTCTGCTTTAATATATTTGTGTTGACATCTTAATACAATACAAAAAGCATCTTAGTCAAATCTCATCCAAAACATATGTTATAGCCACAAAAATAAGTCAAGGCAAAAGCAGAAAAATCTATCTCTAGAGAAAATCAATTACTTATTTGAATGATAAAAAGAAAAATAAAATCATTTTCCTTTGTGGAAGATAAGGAAATGCAGGCAAATCAAAAAAATTACATACAATGTCAAAATATCTTGCTACCCAAAGGAGATGCAGGAGATCTATAATAGGAGAAAAAGATTATCAAACTATGAGGACAGTCAAAGCAAGAAATTAATTATATTTTTAAAAGCTTTAGCATATTTCATGGTATGGACTTTTGATACAAAATATAGAGGTTGGAGTAGATGAACTCTAAAGGTCCCTTCCAACATCTACCATTCTATGATTCTATGAAAGCGTTTGTGTGTATACTTATCCATACACTCTTATTTTCTGCCACACGTGTCCATGCTATAATGAACAGTAACAGAAGTTACACCACTTTTGGCTTTTTGAGTTTTGTGGGTTTTGTGGTTTAGTTATAAAACAAATCTTAGTATGTCCGATTCCTTTGGGAACCCTTTTATTTCTGAAACTGTAGAATACGAATTACATTTCACAGTAATTAGCCTAACCAGTTAGTGGGTTACATACAAATCTTTGATTAATTCTCTTTTTATTGATTGTGATAGATGCATTTTCCTGCAGTAATTTTTCCTTTGTGGTTGTAGATGACATGTTTCTTATAGTCAACTTTTTTTCTCAACATTTGTCAGTAGTCTTGCTGAAGTTTCAGGTGTTTTTTTTAATCTTGTATTGATGTCTAACATATAAAAAAGCCCATATAAAGAAAGCATAAGAACAGTTACAAATCCCAAATCACAACTAAGTACCACTAAAAAAGCATAGAATTGCTTAGAATTTTTCAAGAATGAACTGTAAAACATTCAGATGCTGAAAACTTAACAGAGCTAGGGGAAATATCTTGACTTCTGCTCTGGTATAAGGAAAATCAGAAATTTCCCAACATAAATTAGTGCATAGGTTCAGTGAAGACAATAGAGCTGATTACAAATCAATATCCCTTTGTTGACTTTAAGAAGACAGAATAGGGACAAAGGAAAAGGTCACAATGTCCTGATGATAGGTTGGTAATATAGTCTTTTAACTTTTGTGAACTAATGCTAATAGTAATAATAACATTGAAAGGTCTGAGAGACAGTAGGTGCTTCAGGCAGGAACATCTTCACTACTTGCAACAGTACACCTAAAAATTGTCAATGGTTGTAGATATATTCTCAATAGTCATAATGGTGACATGGCATTAATCTCAAAGGAAAAAAAATCAAAAGCGTTTGTTCTGGCATTTAGATTTACAGATTCTATGATTCTATAATTTAACTATACTTATAAATGATTAATGTAAATTATACAAATATTTCACAAAAATATCATCACTCATAAATGAGATAAATATATTCTACCAACTTCATATTCTAAAAACTCTTAATCCTTCTAGAGAGATATCTGATCAAGCGATTCTCTCATCTACCACTCCAATTACTATGACTGTGGTTGTAACAAGGCACCTGAGATGGAAAACAAGTGCAAGCACAAGACTTTCAGTTGGTCTTACAAGAGACATGTGTCAGGAAATAGTGAAGTATCCACAGAATTTGTTTTGCTGAGGCTTCATATGTGCTAGTCTAGTTTTGATACGTGTATATTCTTTTTGTTATGTGTGTGCATATATATATATATAAAATATATACACACATATATATTCTTTTAAACAGGTGAGAACAGTGCTGTAAAGAAATCATAACCAAATAATCTTACAAGTTCAATTGGACACCAGTTTCAGAGTTTTTCAAAGTCAGAAGAATTAACTGAGTTACTTGTAAAACTTTAAAAAACAAACATAGCTGTTATTCATTCAGATCTGTAGCTTGTAGCTGTGGCACGGACAGTATGATGTCAGTGTCATTATGGTAACACCTTTACTCCTAGGAAAAATGTATTTATAAATACTTCTTGGTTGTATAATTGCTCTCAGTACATGTCTAAGCTTTTCCAAACACAAAGCCATTATTTATAAGTAATATTTTAGTTCTCAGTATGTTGTATTATAATCTAAGTATTATAATTCTAAGTATTATGTTCTAGTGAGTTTTATTGATGTTTGACTCATTTGGATAACATGTTTTTATCTTATACAAATTATGGACAATTCTATATTAAAAGAACATCAAACAGCCAACAGTCAAAAGTTAAGGTATAGTAAAATTGTATTTACCTGTGCAACCTTTTCTGTGTTCCCTTGTGTATCTGAATTATACTGTTTTGTGATTGTGTGATTGGATTCTCCCACAAATCATTTTCCAGAGGACAAATTGAAAACGTTTGTCATGGCCCTGAGGGTACGCACAGCTCTGTCTCAACCAGTCCCCATCCCCAGGAATTTGCCTGATGGGGTTGCCCTGGTGCTCTCACCTGCGCTGCTGGGACTGGCTGTCACGCTCTGATCTGAGGGCAGTCTGAGGTGCCCCTATTTCTCCTGGCCCCAAACCCACACGTGCCCACACATCATCCTGACAATATTTAGTGAAGGAACTTTGCCTTCGTTGGCAAACAGCACTTGGTATCATACAATAAATAAGTAGTGTCGAAAAAAAATATAAATTTCCCATGGTTAAGGAAGAGGAATGTAATACTAAAGAATTCATTGGTGTAACGAAAAGAAATTCATTCCTCTGAGGTAAAAGAGAGGAGAGCAGAAGAGAGATGTTGAATGCTTTTCTTGAGGAAGTCGATTAAAATTGAACTATCTCTACACACCAGTGCAATTCCTTTATTTTGAGACTGTGACTGCAGACAAGGTTCCTGTTATGTGGTAACCTGAGTTGTTTATACAGATCTTGCATACTTTCAGCATATGTCAGTTAGAAACCTTCTGAAGAATCAATTGTCTTGGAAGGGTGACTGCCTCGGTGACCGACCCTGTAGGCAGTCTGCATGAAGCTCTCTGTGCTGGAGACAGGCACGAGCACTCTGTGCCTGCTGGTCTCAGTTCCTGGGAGTGCTGCTGGGCATATGTAGTTTGGTTATAGAGATACAACTTTAATAATCCTACAATACAGGGACTGATTTCCCAAATAAATTCAGTATGGATAGTTGGCTGAGCTAGCCATTAGTCAATGCTAGACAATGGTGTGTGATTTAAGTCTTTACTAAGCATCTATTTGGATAAATCTGGATCTTATCTGTGTTTGAAATTCAAAACAATCAGATCTGTGCATGGAGTTAAGCACATAAACCAGATTGCCTTTGCTCCATCACAAATAGATGAAAACCCCGTCATCTCTAGAGTCAGAGGTGCTCTGCTTCAACCCAGTGGTTAAAAGCCTCAATTGAATATGGAAAACCTAGTTTTACTTTTTTCTCTGCTTAATTTGTAGCATGAAGCTCAGTTTCATAAAGCTATTTGTCAGTTAATTCAGCACAAATTGGAAAAATGTAAAACATTGTAAAATCAGTAATCATGAAGATGAACTACAAAATGTAACAAAGTGTAAAGAGGATTTTATAGGAGGAGGAGGCCAGGCCTCAGAAGTCTATTGCAATTTTTTATACCAAATGTAAAGAAACTTGTCAAATAGTGTACTAAAAAACTACCACCATTTTTTATATTCTTATCCTAAACCCACAACTTTTCTTGGCATCCAGTCAAGATCTGCCCACTATGTGATAAGAAAGTCCTCTTTTGAAATGATACATTGTTAATATATAGAAAATAAAAGATAGGAATGAATTATTTGTTCTCATAATGGAAGTTGTTATCTGATGAGATATCTGTTCAGTATAAAAGACCTGGAAAAGGTGAAACATAGTAATGTGACAAGATCTGCTGATCATTTTTACTGCTCTGAATAACTGTGATGGTAAAATTATGTGAAACTGTTTCAAGAGCTGAGTAATTGAATGATAAAATGACAGATGAAATTCAATGTCAATAAATGCTAACTAATGCACTTGAGGAACAACAGCCCTAATTAAAAACATACAGCGATGAACTCTGATTTAGTTGTTGCTGCTTAGGAAAAAAGCATTTAATTGTGAGTATTTCTGTCACAACGTCGTATCAGCAAGATTCAAAACAGCAAATAGAATGACTCAAATTTTAAGAAAGGATTAGAGAATAACAAAGTCAAAAAAGGCTATTTGAAAAAGCTGTAATGTATTTGTATCTTAAATACTACATGAAGACTTGCTTTTACCTGAACTGAGATATAATATTGTAATACTAGGTAAGAACAGTGGCAAAAAGAATAGCTTCTGTTTTGGAAAACCATAAAAATACTTCCCAAGTTCATCAAATAACCACTAATAAATACATGATATTATATGAACTTATTGAGTAGAAACTTTAAAAACATTAAGAGAAAATAATTTTGTATCAAACACAAGAATGTAAAATTCAATACTATGAGATACTGACGTCAACATGTCTCATATATGAATGAATTTTAAAAGTGATCAAGTAACTGAATGGAATAGAAGTCCTCCAAAGTCAATTAAGCATAAAATAGTGATGTAATTTCAGCTCAGAAATTCCCTAAGTATTTTTCTAAGAAAGATATCCTGACAAAGTTCCACTTTTATATTAAATACTGAAGGGCTATTTGTACTGAAATGTCAGTTACTAAATTTAAATGTTTTTTAAAACAATTTATAAATAAAAATATTTTAAAATAAATAAAATGCAGAATGTATTTTATAAACTAAATGTTAATTGTAAGAAGTGAAGAATGGCACTCCCATGTTTCTGATGTTGTGGAATCATCTTTGGGTTATGGAATCAAGTCTTCACTTTTTCTTGGCTTCTTAAGTCAGGTGAATATCAATATCTTATAGAGACTTCAACAGTAGCGATGGAAGAAACAACAAACACACATTTCAGAAGTAGTAAGATTTCTGATAAACCAGTTCAAACTAATGAGATGTTCTGGAAGGATTCTTACTCATTTGTCCTTGTGCTATTACATTTTGTATAGCAGTTTAATTATTTATTTAGACAATAATGCTGTAATGTGCTGGGATATGACTTCACACAGAATATATGTCATTTCAAAGCACATTTGAATATTTTACTATGAAATAGAATAAAGTCAATGTGAAATCTTTAAAGCAAACTACCCAAATCATACACACAGATCAGAGGCATACAATTTCCTTGGTTTTTGTTTTGTGATTATTTTTTTGTTCACAACTAGCACAACTCCCTCTGACTTTCTTCCTGAAAGGGACAATTTTCTTCTTCTGTATTCTGTGATTTGATACTACCTTCTTCAATCTGGCTATAGGATCCTACCTCCAGTGATACAGGAATACCTGAAAGTTTTAAAGTAATATGCCTGTGATAAAGATTGGAGGAGGTGTCTTTGATTTTTCATAGGACATGAGGCTTTTGTTCTGAAAAATCTATATGCAGACAGTGCACAGAAAAAATTACAGACGCTGCTCAAAATAGAAATATGACAATGAAGAATCTATCCTTAAATATCTACTGAGTCACATGATTTAAGAAAGCACTAGCACAGGAAAACAATATTTTAAAAAATAATTTGACATGCATACTGTATTTTTTTTGTATGTACTAATAAATACTGTACTATCTTATACTACAAATATATGATAATTTTTGTTCCATTTCATATAAGATTGTAAAGTATTCATTTCTACATTATTTGTCAAAATACACATCTACTGTGCTTGTATGTAGATACTGAATGTTTCTGCCCTAAGCCCTCTATGCATTGGTAATAGCCCTTGCCTATATTAGAATTCTATGATTTTTTCTGTTGTTTGTGTTAGGTCTTCCTTAATAATTTACCTCTGGTTATTTTCTGTTCCACTCTGTTTACATTCCAGAAGTTTCATAAACAGTTTTAGCTTCTACATCAGAAGTAATAGTAATTAAAATCAGTAAAAATATCTGTTTCGGATCAGTTCAAATACTACAGATAGATTTTTCTCTCCAGTAAAACATATAGTATATGCTTAATTTTATTTATGATTATTAATTTATTTTTATTTTTTAGTTTAGGATAAAATTAAGTACACTTTTAAAGAATTTGTGACTTTTTATTCATCTATATTTTAGTAAAAAAATAAGGCTGGCATTACATTTCTGACACCAAATCCATGGTATTTTTTTTAACTCTGACTTATTTAATTCTTGGAATTGAACTGATTTGATCATTAATTCACCTCTGATGTAATTTCAGAATATAATCAACAATAGTTTCTGTTCTAGTCTTCCAGTTGGTATTATATGTTATCTTGCCTCATTTTTCCTATGCATCATACATTTATGCTGAGATCTTGCAAATCTTCTTGACATGTTTATGGAAAATTCTCGGTGGTAGCAAGAGCTAGGAAGTGAATAAAGACTTATATATGGCAAATGTAGAGAACAATATGTCAAGCAGGCAAAGAGTGAGAGCGTATTATACTTTACAGTATTTGGAATGTAAACTTCTTCAGCTTTAAGAAATCTCTTTAATCAGAATTATTATCTATTTTGTATAGTGCCTAGTCTTTTGTAGGTATGACTTAAATAATAAATCATAATATAAGCAGATATGTAACACCTTAAAAGACATACTGACCCTACAATGAATTAAAAGAAAAAGGGAGTGAAAGTGCAGAGAAGACATTTTGACCATGAAATTCATCTAAAATTAGATACACTAATGTTGGGACTGGAAGACCTAATGGATGGATTAGGTTAGAAAACCTAATGGATGCAGGGAGGTTTATGTAAAGGGCAGAGAAGGTAGATGGAGAAGGGAGAAAGATTTCAGAGAAATCATTAAAACTGGAAGACAAAATATGTCTCTGAGGCTTTAGACAAAGTTTCATCACTAAAGGTTTCCTCATCTATTATACTATCTATTGGCATCAGGCTGTCACAGACTGTTTCATATCAAGGACTGTTTTAGAATGTGTCCGTTATAAAGTAATTAGAAACTTTAAAACCGGAGTGAAATCAGTGTTCTTTAGAGCCTTGTTATTAGGATTCAAAGTTTCCACAACAATGAAAAATGCTATTGAAACATAATTAAATTTAATAATCAGACTATTAACCAAGGATATTTGCTGTACATTACATGGAGACAAATTAAAAAGATTACAATAGTTTTCAGAAAAAATCTGTTAAACGATGTCAAATTGATGATAAAGAAAATTGAGTTTCCTTTGTAGTTGTGTTTAATCCAACTGTTTGCAGCTATAGAAATACTATCAAAAGCAACTACTCATTTGTTGCTAATTCAGAAGTGTTATCACTAGGAATCCTTAACTCCTGAGCCCTAACTTTCTGCCAAGTTCTTTTTTTTCTGAATTGATGAAAACGTGAATAGATAAATTGACTTAATCTTCTCCTTCTAGAGGACAGAGGTACCCTTTATTGTCTGCCCCTTGAAGAAAAAAGATAAGGAGCTAGGTTTCATTTTCCTTTGACTTTAAAAAAAAAAAGAAAAAACCACTTCTTTTCTTAAAAATGGCAACTTGAGAATAAACCCCATAGGAGGTTTATTTTACCTGACCTTTCAAAATATGATGATTCCAAAGGTATGTGTAAGATTTCGTATCAATGAGCTATTCTCTTTTTTCAGTTTCTTTCTGCTTCCCATAAGGTTAATGGAAGACTTTCAATTGATGTTACTGAATTTTCATCTCTTAGAATATCCCTTAGATGAGATTTTTTTTTAAGAGGTACTTTAATTCCTGAAAATGCCTGCTATGTCAATGTCAGTAAGTAGTGCAGACCAATGAGAAGAGATCTATAGAGTGACAGTTGATACTGAGACCTATGTCCATGTTACATGTCTTTCAAAAGTTCAGCTTTGGACTGGTCCTAATCTGGACTTGTGGACTGAGTGTCTGTTCACAATTAAATACAGTTTCATAATTTAGTTTTGTCCAAAAGAAGTACAATTAGTAAGCTCTAAGACATGCCCGCAATATGAAACAAAATGCCATGAGAGGAAATGACCAGAAGACTGTCACAGAAGAGCATGTGTTTCCCAAACTAAAATAATAATACAAAAGGAACACAGTATTATTACTCTGCAATAAATTAGATGCTATTATCTCATGCTGACTGTTGTCTTTCACTATAAAGAGAAGCATTAATTTCAAAGATGGTATCAGAATGGTAACATCTCAGAATCATACAATTGTTTTGCTTGAAAAAGACCTTCTCAGCTGAGGCTCTCACACTTGGCTCCCACCTAAGCAAGGTTGCAGTTGTGCAGCAGTTAGATCTCCTCCCAGGTTCATTCTGCCTTGATTCCACTTCTGTCCTAAATGAGTCACTTGCTTTCTGGATTAACTTTGAACTTACCTCATGATAACAGACATACAGTGTGATCACAGAACCTAGGCTGGCTAATCACCATCTCTACACATATCCTGATCCTGACTTACTGACTCAACTCTCTGACTCCTTGTCAGTGAAGCCATTCCCCACTTCTACTCTCAGCTCCCAGCTTACCCTACCTCATGGAGCCATCCACCACTGTGACTCCCTGATGGTCACTTCTACTGAACTACTGGGCTCGTCTTCAGCTCACTGCATACCAAGATTCCCAGGGTCCTTTTAAATAGATATGCTCCTCAGCAAGTCCTGAGGTTGCACTCTTGCAAAGGGCTCTTGCTTTCCAGTTGCAAGACTTTTCATTTATCCTTTTAAAATGTTTTGGTTTAATGTAAGATAAACACAAACTATTTCCATTATTTCTTAATAAAATAAACATGCATAAACTAAATTGTAAAATCTAATATTCTTCAAACAAGCAATTATTAAAAGAAAATGTTCATTAAAATGAAAACTCAAAGACAAGAATTATACTCACATTATCACACAAAAGAAGCCCAGTTTAATGGAATTAATTTCCATAATACACATTGTCTTATGGAAAGTAAACAAATCAAAATGGAAACAGCAGCTGTGCTTCAAAATTACCATCAAACACCAAAAAAAATTATTGAAAATAGTAATTAGTAATGAAAGTCCATTGGCAGAGCTGACAAAGCTTCTTCCAAAACTAATATAATTATTAAATGCAAGATCAAATAAGTAAGTTTATCATGTTTACACATTTTTCTAACCTTTTTCTCCCTGTATTTTTCTTCTATATATTTTTAAATAGAAATAACCTAAAAATTGCAGTCAATGACACTAAAATATATGTTCATTTTAGAACAGATTGTTACCACAGGAATGGTATGAATGTTGCAACCAACTAGATGGTTGATAGGTTCTAATGCAGCATACTGAAGTTTAACAAGCATCACAGCTATAATGGGTAGGGTTATTCATATACCTAGTGTTAAAAATTTTCAGAGTCAAGTCCTTAATGAAATATGCCATTTAAGTCCATTGCAAGATAATATTTTGGGTGTGACAAATATATTTCTCTTAATATTTTATGCAACAGATTCACTGCTGCACTCTTCATGGGAAATTTTCCTTCCTTGGCCTTATGACTACTGAATTGGACAGAATATGTTTCATATCATCTATTGACAAAAAGTAAAGTTTTGTCAATGTGTTTATTTTATGATAAATATTGATTTTTTTACAGTTCGTCACATACACTTTACTGACTCACAAGCATTAGGAACATAATGATAGTTTCAAATTAAGACATAGTTACATAGAATTAGTTGAATGGATGGGGAAGGGACAGAGACACTGCATTTGGTCCTAAATTCTAAGCATAAGAAGAATTATGCATTTCACAGATAGGGTACAAATATTTATATGCTGAATAGTGAGGTGCAAGCTTCCCAGCAAGAAAAGTCAATGAATGAATGAATCTGAAAGCTGAGATTAATATTTTTGAGAAGATGCCTCTCAAAAGAGGAAACAGAACAAGAATTCTTGTTTGCGGCTCTTTTGAAAAGGCTAAGGTAGTCTTGATATTTAAATAAAACAAAATTTTCCCAACTACTGTTTTTCTTTTACAACAGCTTGCAAACTGAGAATTTATCTAAAGAGAGAAAAACCTGATCTATTTTATTCTTGCCTTCTATGGATACAAATACAGTTCTATATGCTATATACTATACAAATCAGAGTTGCTTAAACTATACAAGCAAGAGTTGTACTCTGCACTCTGTTGGAAATCTGATTCAGCTCCTCATTGTGAGATTCATGAGGCACAAAGGCACACAAATCTGGAGCTCTGTATTTAGTGGTAATAAGAATTCTAATTGTTCAAGATCCAGTTTCTACACCCAAGATAATTTTTGCCATTTTTTTCCAGCATAGACGGATAAAACGTATAGAATGCATAGGAAGTAGTGAGATAGCAGATTGAAGCATATATCTCCCAAATCAGTGTTTTAAGATACTAAATAATATAACAGTAAACTAGAATCACATCCTTTATGATTTCTCTTTTCTTGAAGCTTCATCAGTTTTGAAGTCTTTCCAATACAGTGATACAACTTCCAGAAATGGAGCTAAGAAAACTGTAGCTATCAGTCTTCTATAGGAAAATGGGGGCATCTATGTCACTCTTTTGAAAATATTTTTAAAATTATATTACCAATGTGCAGAAGACAGCCTCAGATCTTAGAATCTTAATGAACACAGTCTGTCTCCAGTACCACATCGCCATCTCCACAACCACTCTTGGCAACTTATACCAGACCTGTCACACTCACATCTCCCTGTACTCAGATAGAACAGCCTGTGAAACAAGCTGTGTTTCTGCTTGTGCCCATTGTCTCTTGTTCTGTCACTGGGCATCATCAAAAAGAGCCTGACTCTGTCCTATTTATACTCTCCCTTCAGATGTTTGTAAGCATTGGTAAGATATCTCTGAGCCTTCTCTTCTCCAGGCCAATTGGTACTGCTGTCTCAGCCTTTCCTCACAGGAGAGATGCTCCAGTCCCCTACTCATCTTTGCGGTCCTTTGCTGAACTCCCCCTAGTCTTCCTTGTACCAAAGACCCAGAATCAGACATGATACACAGATATGACCTGACCAGTGCTGAGTAGACAGAAAAGTTCAACTTGGACCTGCTGGCAACACTCTTCCTAATAAAGTCTGGGATACAGTTATCTTTCTTTGTCACAGGGACATTGTGCTGGTTCATGGTCAGTCTAAGTGCTTTTCTGCAAAGCTACTTTCCAGCTGGCCAGTCCTACTATGTCCTGGTGTGTGAGGTTATTCCTCCCGTGTGGTAGGCGTCCGGAAGATCTCGGGTTGTAACGTGAGAGGTGGAAGGTACAGAAGAGGTGGGCATGGAGTGGAGTGAGAGGAGGTGCTGGTGGTAGCAGATATAAGCACATGGTGTAAACAAGGGGTTGGAATAAAGTATCATCAATGCTGAGTGTGTGGTGATCCTTCTACCCTCAGCGGGGGGGCTGAGTAATCTGTGTGGGCGGCCTGGTGGTGTTGCCGGTGGCGGCAACATATGGTGACCCCGACGTGATTGGCAGAATGCAGGACGTTCGCAACCATGGTGCAGTTGGAGGAAATGATTGAGGGACTTAAGACAATGGCGTCTGAGATGAGTGAACAGATTCAGTACATGCCCACAGTCGCTTGCATCATGTGGTTGCAGGGGCAAGGTGTGATATGGGCACCCATAGAATTATTAAATGCGCAGAAATGGACAGTGGTGGACAGGGAGTTGTGTCAGGCTTTTGTAGAGAGGGCCATGGGAATGGGTCAGCTTTTTGATACGTGGGGAAATATTAAAAGGGTTCTGATAAAGACAACAGAGAAAAAACAGTCTCAGTTATCGGTGCAGGAAGCTCACCGGCAGAAGGAGCGGAGAGCGCGGACAGAGGAGAGAGTTCATAGTGATCAGGAGACTCGGACGAGCGTGGAGGTAGAGAATCTGGGAGAGCAGACGGAGAATGTCGAGCAGACGGGGAATGCCGAGCAGGAGGATCAGGGGAGAGTGGGGAAGCGCGACCTCATGTTTGACTGGGTACCACTGGGTACGCGAGGGGAAACGGAGAAAACGCAGGAGAAAGTGATACTGACCGTGGCGCCGAGAGAGGCGCCGAGAGTAGTGGCAAGAGCAGCGCCGAGAGAGGCACCGAGAGTAGTGCCGAGAGTAGCGGCGGGAGAGGCGCCAAGAGTAGTGCCGAGAGCAGCGCCGGCAGCGGCGCCGGGAGAGGCACCGAGAGTAGTGCCGGGAGCGGCGCTGACGCGGGTGATACCGAGAAAAAAAGGCAGCCCACCTCACGATCTGCCAAAGTTGGCGCCTGACGGAAATGGAGGCGGAACAAAGGGGAAAAGTCAGCCGCCTCATTGGCCACCGAAGATGAGTGATCTACGTGGAGGAGTGGCAGAAATGAGAGCTAGAAGACGGAGGACGGAGTCTGGTGCGAAGACGGGGGGTGGTGCGGGTATTGTATTTTAGACTTGATTAGTAATGTAAGTAGTATTAGCCATACAACTTTGTAACATAGACCTGCTATAGATTTTACTTTTAGCACAAGTATAAAAACTTTGTCAGCTGTGCTTTTTTCAGTGGATAAGAAGAAGCTTACCAGGCATGAGTTGCTAAACTAATGTGCAGATTGTCCTTGAGCTGCTCTCGACTGTGAGAAACAAAGAAGCAAAAATACCTACGAGATAACTTCGAGCAAGGAGGAGGCTGAGGCACTGTGTGAAACTGCAAGGCTTATTGCACAAAACTACAGCTGGCTTTTGGAGAAAGGACCAATTAGAAGTACTATAAACACGCCAGCTTTGCTGCTGATTCTAAAAGTCTGATGCTTGTTAGTAAAATTTGAGTTATTAAAAAAAAAACCAAAACAACAGTGGATCAGGCTGCCTGGAGGGGTCATGGACATACCAGCTATCCCCATGCATTGAGCCACGGTATCCCTCACACTAGCCAGGGACAGGCAATCGTTGAATGCACTCACACTAAGCTAAAAGTACAGCTCAACCATCTTAGGGAGGGGGAGAGCATGGGGCATAGAAGATATAACGGTCTACTGAGTCTCTCTTGCAGATTGACGTGTTTCTCGGAGTGCTCGCTGTGACGCAGATCAAGATGGAGTCACTCAACTATTGGCGAGATTGAACAGTGAAGTTGAACACGACCAGCACCTGTTCATATCTTCCTGTAATTGGCTCAGCTGGCACTTGTGCTGGGCAGACACATTATGTATCTACCCGTGCCACAGGACACTGGAGTCATCGAGCACAGGGAGGGGGAGATGTGGTAGGCGTCTGGAAGATCTCGGGTTGTAACGTGAGAGGTGGAAGGTACAGAAGAGGTGGGCATGGGGTGGAGTGAGAGGAGGTGCTGGTGGTAGCAGATATAAGCACATGGTGTAAACAAGGGGTTGGAATAATGCTGAGTGTGTGGTGATCCTTCTACCCTCAGCGGGGGGGCTGAGTAATCTGTGCGGGCGGCCTGGTGGTGTTGCCAGTTGCAAAAACACTCCCGCTGTAAAGGAAGGAGACAAATGAAAAATGTGAAAAGTGTTAAAGTACAGTAACAAAACATAGCTTTGTGCTGTCCTATGTTTTGTATTCACCAAAATTTGATGAATCCTTAGTGAATATCTGTGACTTTTGGTTGGTCCTCTGGGCCGCCCATCTTCTGAAATGCACTACATAGAACTGATAAGCAGTTAAATTAATTTATTGTCTGGTCTTTGTGGCTTCTAATACTCAGGTTATCCATTTTGGTGGTTTATCCAGGTGTCCACCAAGTCATAATATCACTCCCCCTCCTAAACTAGATAGGAGAGAGAGAGAAATATAATGAGCAGTTTCTGAGTTGAGATAAGGACAGAAAGATTGCTCAGCAATTAGCGTCACGGGCAAAACAGACTCAGCTTGGGGAGAAAAAGGTTTGATTTATTAAATGAAAAAAAGAACCGGGAGATGAGAAATGAAACCATCTTAAACACCTTCCCTTACCCCTCCCTCTTCCTAGGACTCTCCTTCCTTCCCCTGCAGCGGCACAGGGGAGGAGGGATGGGAGTTGTGATCAGTTCATTGCAGATGGACTTTGCAGCTGCTTCTTCTCAGGGGGAGGATTCGTCACACTCCCACTGCTATAGTGTGGGCTCCCTCCCACAGAAGATAGTCCTTCATGAAATTCTCCAGTGTGGATCCTTCCCAAGGGCTACAGTTCTTGAAAAATTGCTCCAGCATGGGGCCTCCCGTGGGGGCAGCTCCTCACACTCTGCCCCAATGTAGGTCATCTACCGGGAGAACTGCCCTTCAGGGACAGACTGCTCCAGCCTGAGTCCCTCACAGAATCACAAGTCCTGACAGCAAACCTGCTCTGCCATGGGCTCCTCTCTCTGCACAGGCTCCCAGGTCCTGCCAGGAGCTTCCCATGGAATCGCTGACTCCTTCAGGCATCCACTCGCTACAGCGTGGGGCCCTACATGGGCTACGAGTGGATCTGTCCTTCATGGCGGCCTTCATGAACTGCAGGGATACAGCTGCCTCACCACAGGTCACAGGGGAGTCTTTCTTTCAGGGCCTAAGCACACTCCTCCCCTTCCTTCTCCACTGACCTTGGTGTCTGCTGAGATGTTTTCACATTCTCACTCCCTGTTGCTGCTGCAGTTTAGCAACTGCCCAGCAACTTCTTCCACTTCTCAAATATGTTATTCACAGAGATGTTACCCCAGTCACTAATTGTCCAGGCCTGGGTTAGGTGCAGGGTCCACCTTAGAATTGATTGGCCCTAGCCCTATCAGCTACAGGAAAAGCTTGTGGTAGATCTTTGTTTAAAGAAGCAACCCCTGTAGTCTCCCTGCTACCAAAAACCTGGCCCAGGCAAAACCACTACATCCACGTAGATATACCACCCAATTCTTTCAAATATTTAAAAATATTAAACTCAAAGTATCTTTTATTGAAGTAAATCATGATAATACCTCAATTTAAAATGGCTAATTATTTAATATTCAGATTGTCAAAACCTGAACTAGAAATTAATTCTATGACTAACCTACCTGTTTTATCATGCCTGTTTCTGAACATTTTTTGCTAAAATATGCCTACCCATCAGCCATTTCAGCAATGAAGCATATCAAGTTTTCAAAAAACTTACGAGGACTTAATGGTATTTTCCATCTGCCTGATGCAATACACTAGAGTCTGAACCACTTGAAGATGAGAATTAGGTTAGCTCCATCAGATGTGGCACATCTTTGTCTCTTCTACTCATCTGAGTGAACTAAGGCATGAATTTGAAGTAATTTTGCCCCTAGTAGCCTGATTCCACATGCAAAAGAACGCAGAATTTTGACCCAGAATGGAAAGCCTGCACCCTTCATAATCACTGAACAGAGACTTAACAATATTTAAATTTTTGCTCACAAGAACAAGAGTAAATTCCTTTACTTCAAAGCTCAGGGCAACATACTTTGTTCAGGTTTCATCCTTCATAATCTATACCTCCCATTCATCATAGAATCATAAATTCATAAAATCATAGAATCATAGAATGGTAGGGGTTGGAAGGGACCTCTAGAGATCATCTCCCTGCAGAAACAGGTCCACCTAGATCAGGTCCCATAGGAACATGTCCTGGTGGGTCTTGAAGACCTCCAAGGAAGGAGACTCCACAACCACTCTGGGCGCAGCCTGTTCCACTGCTTCATCACCCTCACTCCCTTTGTGTTCCAGCTTCATCCCATTACCCCTTGTCCTGTTGCTAGCTACTATAGAAAAAAGGGATGTCCCAACATCCTGACACCCACCCTTCAGATATTTATAAGTGTTAATAAGATCTCCCCTCAATCTCCTCTTCTCCAGACTAAACAGTCCTTTCCTCATAGGAAAGATGTTCCAGTCCCCTGATCATCTTGGTGGCCCTGTGCTGGACTCTCTCCAGCACTTCCCTGTCCCTCTTGAGCTGAGGAGCCCAGAACTGGACACAGTACTCCAGATGAGGCCTCACCAGGGCAGAGTAGAGAGGGAGAAGAACCTCCCTTGACCTGCTGACCACACTCTTCTTGATGCATCCCAGGATGCCGTTGGCCTTCTTGGCCACATTGCTGGCTCATGTTCAGTTTATTATCAATCAGGACTCCAATGTCTCTCTCTGCAGAGCTGCTCTTCAGCAGTTCGACCCCCAGACTGTACTGGTGAATGAGGTTGTTCCTTCCCAGATACAGGACTCTGCCTTGTTGAACCTTATGAGGTTCCTCTCTGCCCAACTCTCAAGCTGGTCGAGATCCCGCTGAATGGCAGCACAGCCTTCTGCAGAATCAGCCAGTCCTCCCAGTTTAGTGTCATCAGTGAACTTGCTGAGGGCACACTCTGTCCCCTCATCCAGGTCGTTGATGAAGATGTTGAAGACTGGCCCCAGAATCGATCCCTGTGGAATTCCACTGGCCACAGGCCTCCAACTTGACTCTGTGCCATTGATCACCACCCTGTGGGCTCTGTCATTCAGCCAGCTCTTGATCCACCTCACTGTCTACTCATCCAAGCCATCTTGCTTGAGCTTTCTGATGAGGATGTTACGGAAGACAGTGTCAAAAGCCTTGCTGAAGTCATGCCTACTGTTGGTGTAATTTCTAAAAACAGAACTTGAACTCCAGTCAATGTAAAAGACTGCACAGCAAACACTAAAATGAAATTATAATAAACATAAATTAAGCCTTTCAAAGTTATTTTTTCTTTTATTTCTATTCACTCTCTAGAGTGGAAATAAAGGTTTATTTTCAGTTCAAGTCTTCTAGCTATAAGACAAATTTTGTTCAATAAGTAAATGAAATCTCAAAACCTGATATTTCATATAGACAGAAATATCTCAAAACAACTATAGTGTAATTTTAAAATATATATATTTTATGAAAGTATATATATTTTTAATACCAGTGAAATATTAAAGCAGATTGGGTTGTTTGGTCACTAGATGTCAGTTTTATGTGTAATTAATGAAGCAAAATTACCACAAAAGTAGAACTTCCTGTTAAGAAAAGGTAGAGGAACTGCTAACATAGTGAGATTTTCTTGTAATTACCTATTTAGAAAAGTATATAACCTGTATTATGATGATAATGCAGTTCATCAGTGAATACAAACATCAATAAATGGATAAATAACACAGTCCTCATGTTATTTTCATAACTGTTTTAATATAATTTCAGCAAAATATTAATTTAATTGTATAATTGGTGTCCTAGAGTATGATTATTGCACCTACTAATAGGTAGTTTCCTGCTATAGCTGTTGAATACAGAAACTGTTTTCAGTCTTTTTAACAACATTTGAAAATTTTATTATTTTATTTTCCCTTTTCCCTTCCCTTCCCTTCCCTTTTTTTTTTTATTCTTCAAGAAGGACATTTTAAAAAGCAACTCCTGTCTATACTTATAGTCATTTACTGGTTATAAAATTGTGATATTCTGTATTTCACTTCCTAATTGCTATAAGAATAAAAGCTTTTTTGAATTCAAGGTCTGTGATATCCTCTTCTTCTTTTTACACTGAAACTTATATATTTATGTATTATTACAAACTGGTGATTTTATTGGTGCTCCCTAGTTCTTGCTGTAGGACATATTTCTGTGACATGCTCCTGCTTCATCTGCCTCTATTAATTCAAGATCTTGATCAAGATAAATTATGATCAAAAGGACTATATTTTGCAGAATATACTATTTCCAAAGGGAGAAAACTCAGTATTTTTTGTATCATTAAGGTGAAGCACAAATACTATATCTGATCTGTACTGTGCGTGCTTTGAGTTTGCTTCATGGGCCTATCTCTGAGAGATTACTTTAGTAAGAGACAAACCCTTCAGGCCACACTTAGAGTGAGTAGACTCATTGCAAGTGTGACAGGAAAAATTGTAGGTTATTTTTGCATAGTAGCAAAATCTAAATTTGAAAACAACTTTCACTTACTATGGTGTTCAAAATAGCAATGTCAAATACAAAATTGCAATCATACAGAAAGAACTCCCCACTGAAATGAATCTATTTAATGTGTTCCCATGACAACAGCATGTGATATTAATTATTTTGCCCCATTTTTGACATATCATAGGTATACATGCATCTTCTTAAAATTACAATATCAAAGTTTTCGTCTTTTTCAGCCTTGCAAATACATATAGAAATGTTCATCCAATGTACCTATAATCAAGCTTAGGCCAGTGACTAGGAGAGATGCCAAAAGAGTAGTCTCACTATAAGTAGCACAATACTCTTCCTATAAAAATGAGATTTTAATCTGTGTGATAGAATATTACTCAATACCAGTGAGGATGAAAATTAAACAATGTTAACCTTCATAATACTTTTTAAATGGTGAAACTGTGCTGTATTTATATCAATACCTTGAAAAAACACTTATGTGGTCTAATTCTATTTTTGTTTATTTTATAAAGTTCAGACAGTCTGAATAAAGATAATAGTAAAAAGTAGCTCTATATAACACATATCAAACATTTTATCATTTCTAAGACTTTTTTTTTGTTTTGTTGTTGCCATCCTTCTATTAGTCTTTCACTCTTTGAAGCCAAGGATCATAGAACACTTACGAAAAGACTGCACAGTATGCCTAACTGTGATGAGTTTGTATGGAGCTGGTTTTTCACTTGAGAACTGGAGAAGGGGCTGCAGAGCTGTCCCCATACATAATTCTAGAAACCTCCCCCATTTCTGAGTTGGACCCATCTCTGGGCTGGCCAGGTCAACTTGGTACCACTACCACCATTATATAAGAAGAGAAATCTGTAGTGCAGAAGATGGAAAGGTGGGACAAGATGGAGACGACCACACAGAACTCACGGTCAGGGAGGAGGAATACCAGACTGAAGGCCCCACCTGCAGCCTGCAGTGAGGGAGCTATCCCACCTGTTCCACCTGCAAACTATGGAGAGTAATGACAGGACCAATGGTTGTCAGCAGTTCTGGGAGGACTGCCCACCTGCCCTGAGTTTCATTTTCTTCTGCAAGTTGAGTAGTCTTATCAGCCTTGCTTGGGAGTGTAAGAGGTGAGTGAGCCCTCCCTGTTCTTAGAGAGTTCTAAAGGTCATTACTACTTTTCTCTTCTCCATCCTTGCCAGGAGATGGAGGAGTGAGTTCTTTGTTCATGGTTCTTTGTTCCCAAATGGACTAAAATCACAATACTAACAAAGTAATCATTCTGATTCCACTAATCATACTGACTGAATTACAGAGCCCAGAGGGTGGTGATCAATGGCACAAAATCAAGTTGGAGGCCTGTGGCCAGTGGAGTTCCACAGGGATTGGTTCTGGAGCCAGAAGAACATCTGAAGATGTTCAGCATCTTCACCAATGATCTGGATGAGGGGACAGAGTGTACCCTCAGAGAGTTGGCTAATGACACCAAACTTGGAGGACTGGCTGATTCTGCAGAAGGCTGTGCTGCCACTCAGTGGAATCTCGACCGGCTTGAGAGTTGGGCAGAGAGGAACCTCGTGAGGTTCAACAAAGGCAAGTGCAGAGTCCTACATCTGGGAAGGAATAACCCCATGCACCAGTACAGGCTGGGACTGACCTGCTGGAGAGCAGCTCTGCAGAGAGAGACATTGGAGTCCTGATTGATAATAAACTGAACATGAGCCAGCAGTGTGGCCAAGAAGGCCAACGGCATCCTGGGATGCATGAAGAAGAGTGTGGGCAGCAGGTCAAGGGAGGTTTTTCTCCCCCTCTACTCTGCCCTGGTGACTGTGTCCAGTTCTGGGCTCCTCAGCTCAAGAGAGACCGGGAATTTCTGGAAAGAGTCCAGCACAGGGCCACCAAGACAATGAGGGCATTTGAGCATCTTCCTTATGAGGAAAGACTGTGGGAACTTGGGCTGTTTAGTCTGTAGAGGAGGAGACTGAGGGGGGAATCTCATTAATATTTTAAATATATAAATGGTGGATGTCAGGAGGTTGAGGCATCCCTTTTTTTCTATTTTATCTAGCAACAGGAGAAGGAGTAATGGGATAAAACTGGAACATGAAAAGTTCCATTTAAACATAAGAAAAAACTATTTTACTGTGAGGGCGAAAGCCCCCTGGCACAGGCTGCCCACGTAGAGTTGCAGAGTCTCCTTCTCTGAAAGTCTCCAAGACCTGCCTGAATGCGTTCTTGTGAGATCTGATCTAGGTGGACCTGTTTCTGCAGGGATGTTAGACTAGATGATCTCTAAAGATCCCTTCCAACCCTACCATTCTATGATTCTGTAGCTTATGGCAACATTAAAAGTTGTATTATAATTAGTATTGTGAAGAAAATAAAAAGACTAAGCTCCTGATTATTTGGTAAGAGTACATTTTTTTTAGTATTTATTAAAATAGGAACATTTTTGAGATGCCGAGACCTGAAAAAAGTAATAAAAAGTGGATGACATCTATATTCATATAGTGGTTCTGCCTGAGCCAGGTTTTTAGTCACATGGAGGGGCTACAGGGGTGACTTCTTTAAACAAAGATCTTCCAGAAGCTTCGACGTGGGATAACTAAGTTTGAGGCCCTGTGCTGGAGCTATTTGTGGAGAACTGCAGCCTATAAGAAGGACCCACACTGGAGAAGTTTGTGGGGGACTATTTTCTGTGGGAGGGAGCCCACATTGTAGCAGTGGAAAGTGTGAGGAGGCCTTCCCCTGAGAAGTAGCAGCAGCAACGTCCATCTGTAATGAATGAGGGGGGAAGGAAGGAAGGAAGGACAGTCCCAGGAAGAGGGAGGGGTGAGGAAAGGTGTTTTAAGACGATTTTATTTCTTATCTCCCTCTTCTTATTTTTCCTTTAATAAATCTGTTCTGGTTTAGCAAGGAGCAGCTTTTGGCTTAGTAACAGGGGGAGCGGGTTGCAGTGAAGACCCGGTAAAGAGTTTGCGGACCCTCCCCCGGCTCCTGGGTCCCACCTCCGGCCCGCCTGGGCCAATCTGGCGCCTCTGGGATCACTATTTAGGGGACGGGAATTTGGAATGCGGGTCAGGAGGTGTAAGAGGGATACAAGATGGAGGCGACCACGCGGACCCTTCAGCCAGAGGAGGAAGGAAGGAGGAGCAGTAGACCGGAGACCCTTCTGCAAGCCGTGGCGGTGTGGAGGTGTAAGAGGGATACAAGATGGAGGCGACCACGCGGACCCTTCAGCCAGAGGAGGAAGGAAGGAGGAGCAGTAGACCGGAGACCCTTCTGCAAGCCGTGGCGAGAATGCAAGCTGTGCCCCTGAAACCTGTGGAGATCCGTGGCAGGACTGAGAGCCACCAGCAGCTCCATGTGAGTGAGCCCGGACGGGCGAGGGACTGTGTGGGGAGACGGCCATGGCCCAGGCCGTGTTGGAGAGCCTGCACGCCGCAGAGCAGCCCCACACGAGAGGCAGAGAGGAACTGCAGCCTTTGGAATGGGTGCACGTCGGAGCAGCCCGTGCAGGGCTGCCATGCGTGTGAGTTACCCCACGGACTCGCAGGGAGGACTGGTGCGGAGTTCACCCGTCCTGAGGAGGGACAGACGGCAGAAGCTATTGGGAGCAGACTGACTGAGACCTCCACTGCCTGCCCCCCCCGAACCATTCGGGGGGGGCAAGGTAAAAACCCCGGGATCAGGGCTCTGAGCCCGGGAAGAGGGGAGGTGTGGCGGGAAGGTGTTCTTAAAAAGGCTGGTTGGACTCTTCATTGACGTATTCCTCTGTGTTGTTTCGTTTTGGTTATGTTTTGGGTTTTTGTGGGTATGTTTTAGTTGATGTTGCATTAAATTATTTTCTGTTTTCTTCCCCAAACCGAGTGGCCTGGTCTGTTTTGTCCTGAACCTTAAGCGGCAATTAAGCCCTCCCTGCCCTTGAGCAATTCTCAGCCTCTTCGGTACTTGAGGCTAATCGTGGTCTTTGTTCCCTGATGGGCCTAAACCACGACAAAATCAAATCTTTTTCTCCCCAAGTTGAGTCTGTTTTGCCCATGACTCTAATTGCTAAGCGATCACTCCATCCTTTTCTCAACTCACAAGCCATTTGTTATATTTTTCTCTCTCCTATCTAGTTTAGGAGGGGGAGTGATATTATGACTTGGTGGACACTTGGCTAAACCACCACAACTCGTGAACTTTATGAAAAAGCAGAAACAGTCTCTCTTCCCATTTGAGCTTGAATGTTTTTGCTTTCAATGGCTGTTGCAGTAGAACCAGTGTGACCTTGTTGAATCTCATTTGTTTTTTGCTCTTTCCTAATGTAGATAAGCCTTCTTTTTGGCTATCATTGATTTTCACTAGAACAAACTACAAAGTAATATAATGAAACATTCACATACAAGTTAATGCTGTCACTGGCAAGAATCTGGAGTTTTTTTAAAGCAGCCTTCCAATATGAAAACAAAATTCTAATGTAATGGAAAGGAAAAAGTGTGGGTAGAGATCTTGGTTTCAAATATAAACACAGAGGCATAAACAATTATGTAGAGAAAAAGATCTAAAACTTAATAACTCCAAAGACTGATTTACTAGTATAAATCTGGAGATGCATAAGTAGCATTCATTATTTTTTTTTTTTTTAAATTTCAGTTCTCTATATTTTAACATAATGTCCTGGTTTAGGCCCATCAGGGAACAAAAGACCACGATTAGCCTCAAGTACTGAAGAGGCTGAGAATTGCCAAAGGGCAGGGATAGCTTAATTGCCACTAAGGTTCAAGACAAAACAGACCAGGCCACTCGGCTTGGGGAAGAAAACAGACAATAATTTAATGCAACATCAACTAAAACATAACCTTAAAACCTAAAACATAACCAAAATAAAACAACACAGAGTAATACAACAATGAAGAGTCCGACCAGCCCTTTAAGAACACCTTCTTGCCTCACCTGCCCTCCTCCCGGGCTCAGAGCCCTGATCCAGGTGTTTTACCTCCTCCCCCCTGAACGGCTCGGGGGGGGGGGGGGCGCGCAGGGAGTGGGGGTTTCAGTTAGTCTATTCCCGATAGTTTCTGCCCTTTGTCCCTCCTCAGGACAGGTGGGCTCCGCACCCATCCTCCCTGCGAGTCCGTGGGGTAACTCTCACAGATAGCAGCCCTGCATGGGCTGCTCCGATGCGCATTTATTCCAAAGGCTGTAGCTCCTCTCTGCGTCTCGCGTGGGGCTGCTCTGTGGCATTCAGGCTCTCCAGCACAGCCTGCACCATGGCCGTCTCCCCACACAGTCCCTTGCCCGCCTGGGCTCACTCAAACGGTGCTGCTGGTAATTCTCAGTCCTGCCATGGGTCTCCATAGGTTGCAGGGGTACAGCCTGCGTTCTCGCCACGGATTGCGGAGGGGTCTCTGGTCTTCTTCCTTCCTCCTTCTCTGGCTGAAGGGTCCACGTGGTCGCCTCCATCTTGTATCATTCTTACACCTCCTACCAGCACTTCAAATTTCCGTCCCCTAAATAGTGATCGCAGAGGCGCCAGATTGGCCCAGCCGGGCCGGAGGTGGGTGTGAACCCTGGAGTCGGGGGGGGGGGGGGGGGGGGGGGGGGGGGGGAGAGTCCCCAAACTCTTTATCAGGTCTTCAGTGCAACCTGCTTCCCCTGTTACTAAGCAAAAGCTGCTCCTTGCTAAACCAGAACACATAATTATAACTTAGGAAATAAATTCAAGTCCTTAATAACCTATATCTTCCCATTTTATCTGAAGATTGCACTATAATTCATCTATAACACTATTCTCCAAAATAAAATCACCTTGACGTCCAAAACAGGTTTGTGTTTATCTTTTGTGACCTCTAGGGTACAAAACCTGAGGAAGATAATAGTTTTTAATGATTCTGATCCACTGTATTCTTCCTTCAATACATTTTGGTGTAATGCAAACAAAAGAAACTCTCACAATTCAATCTTGTTTAAAATATCAATCATAGGGTATGTTTTCCCAAAATAGGATTAATAATAATAAGTGAAAAGTATTCATACCGACAAACTTAAAATTTTGGTTACCTATGTTATGACCTAGACTCCATAGGCTTCTTTTGCAATTTATGGAGAAAGAAAATACTCTTTCAGAAAACAATTCAGTACATAAATGTTATGTTCCCGATTGGAAACATTCTGCAGAGGAGCTGCCAGTTGTACATGTAAAAGGGATGTAGATAGACTGGACAATTAACTTGTGTCCCTAGTGTTAAGTATTATGAAGAGCTGCCTAATTTTTTTCTCTTAGGGAACTATCTCTTTGCCACTGCTTAGCTTTTCAATTTATTAGGTTGTACTGATCATGAAAAATTCAGACATTAGTGGGTCATATTTCCAGAGCATCTACTCCCACAGAAGCCTGGAAGATTTCTATGACAATACTGAGGGAGAATTGAAGTTATTTTAGTTTAAGCAGCCTTTATCTGTTTTTTCAGGCAGAAAAAAAAAAAAATCAGACGCATCTAGGTTTTTGTTGTTACTTCTGTTTCAGAACTCAGGATCTCAAAGCTTTTGGGAATTGTCATGGTTTAGCAAGGAGAAGCTTTTGCTTTGTAACAGGGGGACAGGGTTGTAGTGAAGACCTGGTAAAAAGATTTTGGACTCTCCTCCGGCTCCTGGGTTCACACCCACTTCCGGCCAGGCTGGGCCAGTCTGGTGCCTCTTCGATCACTATTTAGGAACGGGAATTTGAAGTGCTGGCAGGAGGTGTAAGAGTGATACAAGATGGAGGCGACCACGCGGACCCTACAGTCAGAGAAGGAGGAAGGAAGTGACTTGTGGAAAAAGACGCTATAACTCAAAGAGTTATAAAGAAGGTATGTTTATTCGGTGCCGGGAGCACGGCGGGGGGTGGGAGGGGCGGGGGATCGCTCCACTACAAATGTGTGCACCCTCGGCAACTTGCCTGGCATATTTGTTACAAAGATACAAAATCATATGATGTCATCATCCACCTAGACAAAGACACAACCTGTCCCCGATTTCGCATGTAAATTAGGTCTTTTCTTCCTTTCATTTGCGTGGTGTCTCCCAGTAATAGTCCTGATGGTCTCTGGGGCCTTGGGAGATGAAGGCTAGTAAGTCCTGAGGCTTTGTCATCCCTGATGTTTGTGCAACTTTAGCTATCACTTGGCCCCTCACAGAACCAGTTTTTGCCTTCAAGGAAGTTGGAGGACCCCGGAGGTATCGTGTAAGGGGATAAGCACAACCTTTTTACAGCTTGTGTATGAATTTTGTCCTGTTTGAAAAACAAGCTTTATACTATTGTGATGTTAGTATAAGGTTTATTAATACATGTCACTATAAAGCTCCACATCAGAAGGAGAAGCACTAGATCAGAGACCCCTCTGCAAGCCTTGGCGAGAATGCAGTCTGTACCCCTGCAACCCATGGCAGGACTGAGAGTTACCAGCAGCTCCATGTGAGTGAGCCTGGACAGGCGAGGACCAGTGTGGGGAGGCAGCCATGGTGCAGGCCGTACTGGAGAGCCTGCGCACCACAGAGCAGCCCCACACAAGAGGCAGAGAGGAGCTGCAGCCTTTGGGATAAATGCATGTCGGAGCAGCCCGTACAGGGCTGCCATGTGTGTGTGAGGTACCCCATGGACTTTCAGGGTGGACTGATGCAAAGCCCACCTGCCCTGAGGAGGGACAAAGGGCAGAAGCTATCAGGAATAGACTGACTGAAACCCCCACTCCGTGCCCTCTGTGCGGGCTGCTCTGACACCAACTGTTTGGTTACTTTCTCCCTCAGTGGGAGGTGAGAAGAAAACAGGAGGATCAAGAATGAGAAAGCTTGAGGGTTGATATAAAGACAAATAGATTGTTTACCAATTAATATTGCAGGCAAAATAGACTTGTAATGGAAAAGGTCATGTTTGTTAATCAAATCATGAAAGAATAGTTGTGCAAGGGTCATTGTAAAAGTCTTGTAAAACTTTAACCATAAAGTTTCTACGATGTGAACAAGTGCAGTTGGATAAGAGCCAAGAGAAGAGTTCATGAGTGGGCCACTAGAGGAAGACTACTGACTTCATCCCAGCGACCACCCTACGACCACCAGGAGGCAGAAGAAAACCCTCTGTTAACAAGACGGGCATACGTGCAGAGTACACCAGGGAGCGATGCACCTGACCGATAAGGACTGCATAAAAAGACCATGATACTGGGGGGGGGGGGGGGTGGTCGCACGCTGTTGGTGGAGCAGAGTCTCCTGGCCGGCCAGCGCTGATTGCTTATTTGCTGCTTACTTAATAAATTTGATCCATGAGTCACTTAAATTGGCTAGGGAACTTTATCACAGCAATTTATAACAGACTCAACCTGAGTAAAAATAGGTTCATATCCTTCCAGCTAAAATAAATAAAAATTTAGTTAGAAGCTTAGGTATTGGGAAAGAAAAAGACAGACATTAATCCAATACCTTTCCTTCACCATCCCCAGGTTCAAATTCAGTCCTTTGCCCTGGTCTTTGCCTCAATTTCATTTCTCTCACTGCCCTCTCCACTCAGCACTTTATGCTGTCAAGCGTGTTTCTTAACTTTACAATTTACATGTAATGAAAAAAATTTCATTCCATATTCTCAGAATTCCCTATTGAAATGTCTCATATTTTTGATCTTCTAAAATTTGTTTTTAATATTCAAAGTGGTGAGTTTTAATGTAGGGTTTGCTGCATCTCTTGTCTCCAAAGTATAAATAATTTGCAGTGGCTACTCCACTTCTTGATAAAGACTGCTGATTCATATTTGTTGCATTTCCAACAGCTCCAGGGATAAGCGCATTCACAGAAAATATACCAGTTTTTTAAAATTATTATTATTATTCCCATGTAGACTTCCAATATTTCTTTTTCTTTTTTTCTAAAGTGAAAGTAACCTAAAGCTGACTTAAAAAAAATAGCTTCCCAGTTTAAGCAAAGAGACAAATCACTCTACCCACTTCTGACATGATCACTTACAATTTAAAGTGTGTGATGTCATACTGTAATCTGAAAATTACTACCGGTAATGGAAGCGGAAATGGAAGAAACTAACAAAAAAAAGCCAAGCATCAAACCATTTGATAAAATTGTTGAATGTTCTGACAAATTCAAGACACATTAGCGTGTTTGAGATTATGGACATTTGGAAAAGGAGTTTTTGTATACGATCTCAGTTGGTACTTTATGATTTCAATCCTACAGTAATGGATTAAATCTGCAGTTTCTTTCAACCTTCTAAAAATGTACCACCTAGGCACAAAGTGTACCTTTTTGAAAAATGTGGAAAACTTTAGCATGGCAATATTTTCTGTAAGAGAAGACATCAGTCTCAGTACTAGGTACTATAATCATTATATTGAAGAAAATATGTTCCCTAAAGTAAGGAAGAGGAAAGAAAAATACTAATTTCACAGTCTCAGATTTGATTCTCCCCTTCTCTTGTATTGCAGGTTGCCTGTTAACGTCTGTATGAAGTGAGCATCAACTACTGCCATGTTAAGATAGTAGCTTTTAATACTCCCTTTGCCAGGTGTAAAAGACTGCAGTATCTTTAGATTACAGGTTTTATTTATGAACAAAAAAAATGACTGATTCGTATCATCTCGCAATTATATGCCACTGCAATCCACAGTTTGGTTGCCATAGCTACCAGTTACCTGCTAAAGACTTGTCCTTCTAGGAATTCTTTAGAAAATGAATATAACTAGTGAAATATTGGCACTTTTTGAGAATCACATTTCTGAATAACAAGAAAATATTAATTATTGAAAAGAATTATTTTTAAAGTTCATCAGAGCTGACAATACAAAAATAATGATATCAAGTGGTTATTCAAAATTTAGAAATAAAACTGACCTGGCAGACCATGTTGCAGCAGTTGAAAGCTTCTTAATCTTACTCACAGAGTCTAGCAGCACAGTAGATCGTGAGCTGAGGTATTCAGAAGGAGATTTAGGGATTAGTCACCAGAGCAAAGAAATGGGGTCCTAGGTCAGGGTAGAAGATACTGTAAAATGGGAAGAACCCACATCACAGCAATGACACCGATTTCTGTGCACCTGACACAAACAGCAGCACTGGCATCCTCGGCACCAGCCCTCTGCTGTAGCTTGGCAGACCAACCTAAAACATGTGCCTCCCAATTTGCTAGAGGCTTTCAGCTCTACCTTTTATAAGTAGCATCTGAAAAGTAACCTGCCCTTACCTGGAGAATTAAGTTTGACTGTTCAATATCCTCTAGGCCCCTCAAACCCTAGGAGAGTAACCTGTCTGGAAATTATAATTTCTCAACTAATTGGCTTATCTTTCTCATAATCTATTTGCATGCATAAATGTATTGACTTTAATTCTTGTTTTCCTGCTTTGTATTACATACTGAATTGCTGAAATCATTTCACCTGGGTAAACCTCTTGCCAGTTAACTGCTGAATGCATAAGCCAGATATTTCTGCATAAGTTTTTTATTAAAAAAGAGAATCAAAGTCCCAGCTGAAACCCCCAAAAAACTCACTACCCCCTTCCTCTCCCAATAAAATTTTAAAAACCCTTCAAACCCAAGAACTTCCCATTAATGCAACTTTGGCAGAAGCTGAAGGAGAAAAAAATACAATACAAATACAATACAAATATAGAAAAAGATGTTTCTAATGAGAGAATAGATCATGTAAAGGAAAAGTTTCAGCTGCCGCACAGCAGCAAGCAGAAAGTTTTTGCTGGGAGAAGGCATGCTCAGTACATGTAATTAATTATTTGTTAAAGATGAAAGATGTTGTATATAATAAAATATGGAAGTTCTATCTAATTTAGTGAATCAAAATAAGTTTATAGACAGACTCTCTCAGAAATTAAAAATGTAACAATATCAATACATAACACTTAAAAAAACTTTTTCCTCTGATTCTTAAACAAGTTTTTAAGAACTGCAGGAACCTGATGATTTCTTTATTGGGATATCTGTCTAGATTTGTGATTAAAAGAACAAGTTTCAAGAGTTCAAGTTCCAAATTAAGATATCATCAGAAGCATTAAGCTTGATGGAAAGGGTCAGTTCCTGTATTTCATTTGGGTGTTTGGATAGGACTATAAAGGTAGGATTTTATAGTCCTCTTTATCCATACTAGAGTGTTGTCTGATATTTCTAAAATATTTGAGGAAAGAATATAGCTAAAATATGACGGTATAATTTTGTTGGTGAATTAATGTTCTTTTTTCATACATAACATTCTATGTATAAATATTTTTTAATCCAGATTTGTATTACTATGATTATTTTGTGAAAATAAGCTCATACAATTTCATATAGATATTTTTACTTTTTTTTGTAGTGTTTATTATCTGTTACATTTTATGCATCAGTTGATTATTTACAAGTATTCCAGTCTTTATATTAGCCATACACTGCTTGCACACCAAGAAATTTACGCTTTAAGTATACTTACCTAATTCATACGTATTTTTAATCTTCCTTTATGAAGATTAAATGGCTGTTAATATCTATTATAGAAAACCTTACACATTGAAAAAATCTAAGTTACTTAAACAAAATAATCCTGATCTTGTTTTTTCCAATAATAGAGATTTCTGATGCTACAGCTCTTCAATAGATTGATTCTTCCATTCTGATGCCTCAGAAATGAGTAAAGAAAAAACCCTGCGTTTGAAAGAGATAATAACTTGATTAGCCTTCTTTTCCGTGGAAATGAAGGGGAGTTTGAATGTAATAAATTTAAAATATGTTTGATTAATTGCCATGAACAGAAATGAGAGTAACTTGTATGATAAAGTCAAGAGACATAACTGCAGGCTTGAATGGGTATATAGTATTTCAATCAGGTATGTTGAATCTATTTACGTCTAAAATTAATTTGGCCGGGAAAGCATTGGTACCCATTAATATAATGTAGAAGAACAACTGTTCCTGTTCAGCAAATATAGGTGACAGAGATTTCAATTTAACCATATTTTTAAGCACGAAAATTTTGTGGCCAAATTTGAAGGTAAAAGTGTCAATGTAGCACCCTAAGTCTCAGACCTTGCTGCAGACATACTGCAGTCTTAGTCAAGGTTCTAAATTGCTTTATCCCATTAAATTAATTGTATTCAGAATATTTTCAGTCCTTCCCTAAGAACACTGCAGAAAATAATTCAACTACAACTACTGTTGAAAAGCCCTACAAGCAAATTTATCTAAAGACAGGTTTGCAATCACATAGAATCTAATTATTTTAAATTACTAAAAATATATTAAAAAAAAAAACAAACTGAGTAATTCTGGATTCTTTTGTAGGTTCCATGTAGCTGCAAAAAATTAAGAATGTCAAACAATTTTAAAAGAACTTGTGGACTAAAGAAAAAAACTGTAAAGGGATTCCTATGCGACCTGATCTAGGTTGACCTGTTTCTGCATGGGGGTTGGACTAGATGATCTCCAAAGATCTCATCCAACCCTACCATAGAAATATTAAATCCCATATAAAATAGATGTATGACTTGAATTTGAACCCAAATTACATGTATTCCTTCATTAACTATTCATATTTTATCCTTCTTTGCAGATGGATGGATGCTTTAAATTAATAGATTGACTTAAAAAAGAACAAATAAAACCCCCAAAATTGAAGGTTTTACCTTTTCCGTGGGCCAGCTAATACTATAGATAAATGTGTGTGATTAAACAGAAATCGTGACTAATTTATAAAACAAAGAAAAAAGGGGAAAAAACATTGTTACCTTAATAATTGCAAAAATAATCAGTGTATAAATACCTTTCTGCTATATCTATATAGACCATTTTTACAATCTATATTTTTCGATAATAAATTAATAGAATTAGTTATTATTTTTAACAATAAACAGAGCTCTCTCACCCCTATAGTACCCTGAATATGCTTGGGATGACAGTTGTTAACTATTAAAGTAATTAAATATTGAGAAGATAAAATGGTGAACACTGTATCTTGAATAACTTGTAATAAGAATTGCTAGAGAAACTTAGAAATGTATTAAATGGAAATTCCAGTTCAGCACACTAAGACAATATACAAATTATGTTCAACAATTCAGAGGCTGTGCAGTATGTTCTGATATTTGGTTTCATTTCCTGTGACTAAAAGTATCTGTAAGTTACCATACCTTTTCCAACAGAAGTGATGTGGGGAGAAAGGGAAAATAAGAAAGCAAACTTCTACCATAAGAAGAAAGCAGCAGAAAGATACCAGTTTTGGTGTAATGTTTCTTTACTGGTTTTCTTTCTTTTCTCAAGAATTTATCTTTTTATTAAATTAAGGGTCTCTACATTATGGTTGACAAGTGGCAAATTTCTGAGTCTCAGACTTCTTGAAGATATGCAAGAACTGTAGCTCTGTGTCTTAGATCTGTATCTGCTATTTTTGCTTGTTTGGTTGACTGGTTGTTTTGTTGAGGTTTTTTTAATGTGAGCCAAAACCCCTATTTTCTGACAGCAGTCAGAAAAAAATGCTTATGGAAAGACGGTAAGAAGCAGAGTAATTCTTCTGTATCTTCTCACAGTGCAGTGTTTAGTGGGCTTATTGAGACAGAAACTACAATAGCATCTTCTATAGTGACAGTTACTGTTGGACCTGTCCTACATGGGGGCATCTCCTACCTAGTTTAATATTGTTTACGTTCCTGGTCTGGGAAAAATTAGTGACAATAAGTTCCACAAATTGATGACACATGGAGTGGGGAGTCTTCCTTGGTTTATATCTTGTTATTTCTTCATTTCCGTATCTTTAATTCCTTCAATGGAATAACATAATCTGTAAGTAAGAAAAAAAATCTTTACTGATTAAGGTTCTCCAAATTTAATCAGAAAAAGTGTCATAGTGTTCCAGCTTCTGGATTAGAAGTAGAAGGCTTTTAAAGCTCAAACCTCCTGTCTCTCTGAAGGCTCATTCCCAAATAGCTGTGTAATGCCTTATATTGTCTCCGTAACTGATTCGTCAGAACTTACTATAGCTACTGGCATCACATAGACAAACATTCTGAACCCTATATGTTGATATTCATTAATTGAGAGTCCTAGATGCATGCATAAAAAATTAATGTCTTAAAATATTACAACTCTCTTTTTTTCAATGTGGATATCTTTAATCCATCTCTATAAACTACTTCGGGGAATACGTTTATCATGCAGATACATTTCCATATGTCTATGAAATCATTTTAAAGCAAATGATATATTTTGAATGGTTAAAATCTTTCCCATCTATCTTGTACTAATCATCCAACATGGCATAGGTTTCTGAATGACACACATTCTCCTTGGATTTGTCTTTGTCGAGACATAATAATTATGAGGAAATCATTAATGAAGAATGGTATTTGTCTTCCTGCCAACACATTACCTTGACCCACAGTGCCACAGATAATATGGTTTCTGCTTCTTCTTGGGCCTTCCATAGTCACCTGTCTCAAAGTCAATGGAATGATTCAATAGTGAGGAACTATAACAAACATCCAATTGAGGTAGCATTTCATAAAAAGCTGTGATGGCAACTTTACAAAGACAGCAAAGAAATGCAGCTTTTTAACTGAACACTACCTGACAGATTCAATAATCAGGGGAAAGCCTTAATTGATGACATTTCATTAGCATAATGAGTTGAAGCTGGGAAAAGAGAGTCTCTTATTAATTAATCAAACAAAGCAAGAACTGTTTCAGTCCCATACTTTCTGCCATTTTCCATTAATCATAAGACTCTTTATTAAAATAATTTCAATTCACTAGCTGTGGGAAAAATATTGGCAGAGTGGCATGCTCAAGTGAGCATACTTACACAGGTATGGAACACATCAGAAATTCATGTTTCTGAACTTAAACTCTCATCTCTGCAGGAACTGCTGATAATATTTCTTCAAGAAACACCAGACCTCAGTAGCCACTGGTATATGGATGAAGACTGTCTCCTCTCTAACAATCTGTAACCTGGCTGCAGGTGTTTAATCATCGGGGTGACTTTTTAGCATAACTTGGAATGCAGGAGCTATGCTATTTGCTGTCAGAATAACATTTTTACACACTCTGCCAGGTACTGGACAATTTTCCTTGTTTTTCCCAGCATTACTTTCTCTGTCTTTTGTGTTGCATTTTAAATATATAAAGAAAAGTAAACCCAAAAATACTTAAGAGCTCAAGTTCTGCTTTTTAATTGTTGTAACATTTTTTATTTTCTTGAGAAAATTTTCAAGCTGTGATGGTAACTGCCTCAGTAAATTGTTAGTAACTTGGAAAATGAGGATAAGTCAGGAGACTTCCATGTTCCATGCAGACATTGTTACTTTCTACCTGTAGGATACCATTACATAGGAAAAAAAAAATCTAAAAATCTGAAAATCAGGGAAGTCAGAGATTTTTGGTTTTGGTTTACAATAGTGTGTTGTGGTTTTGCCCAGCCAGCAATAAAGCACCATGACATAGCATGACGGAGGCCCCAGTGAGATGGGAGATAAAAAAGATATCCAAGGATATTGTGGATCAAGACAAGGGCAGGGAGGGCTCACTGCTAATTATGGTTCCAGGCAAAACAGAATCCACTGCTCGACTTAGAGAGGAAAGTAAGAAAGGTTTATTCTACTACCTACAAGAAACTGAACAGAACAAAAAGCAAAACCAGAACAGGATGATGAGAAAATTACAACCAGCACTTTAAGATCTCCCTCCCCCATCCCTCCTTTCTTCCTGGACCCAGCTCACTGCTTCCCATATCTCTACCTCCTCCCCCCTCAACGGCTTGGAGGGATAGGGAATGGGAGATGTGGTCAGTCTCTCACAGATGGTCTCTGCCACTTTTCTCAGAAGGACGACTCCTTGCATTCTTCCCCTGCTCTGATATGGAGTCCTTCCCACAGGACACAGTCCTTAATGAACTTCTCTGATGTGGGCTCTTCCCAACATCTATGGCTTCTTCAAATAAAGAGTTCCTCACATGGGATACGGCTTCCCCTGGGCATAGTCACTGCCCCTGGCACGGGGTGTTCTACAAACTGAAAAAAAATCTCAGCATCACCACTCTTCTCCACAAGATGCAGGGGAGTGTCTGTTCCAAACACCTTCACCCCTCTTCCCTCACTCACCTTGGGGTCCACGTGGTCACTTCTCTCTTCTCCAACTCCTTGCAACACCACCAGCTGGAAAAAGAAGGAAGAAAAAAACAGCAAGAAGGAACAGGAAGCACCCTTCTCTTCTGACTTCTTCCTAAAGTGATTGCGGAGGGAACCTAAATTGACTGAACCCCAGAAGTAGGTCTGACTCAGAGCTGGAGAGAGTTTTGAGCAACCAAAAAGCTGCATATTAAACTTCCATAGTTTTTATTATTAAATTTATTATTGACTTTTTAAAAGACAGAGATCCCTCTTCTCTCATGCAGGTAGTAATTCTAAGCATAGGCTAGATAATCTCATGCCTTCCCTATGAATCTCTAGTTCTTACTTAAAACTAGCTCAGGTTAAGCAAAACAAAGAATAATTTCATGTGGAGATCCTGTTGCAGTTTAGGCTTTCACAAAGATTTCTTTGGATAGTTACTGATGAGGAGATGGCTAAAGTGAGATCGGATACAACCAGAGTACCTGCTAGTTAATGCATACGTTTTAGAGGACAAAAACCTTGATCACCTTTCCTACAATAAAATGCATTTGTTGGCTAAGTTTCAAATGGAGTTCTGTTCTTCCTGCACTTTGGCTACAAGGTCAGCTACAGTATTGGACCTTTGAGATACTGTAAATATATTCCTACTAGCTTTTAGTAATTGCACAGTCCTTTCAAGGACTACAGAGCTACAGAGCTGTGAAACATAAGGGATATGTTTTATGGCTGAAAACTTTGTTGCAAAGAGGGTTAAGGGTTTGATAAAGCTCCTTATTCAAATATATCTTAGTGTCTAAATACCATTGAAAATCTAGACCAAAATACTTATCTAATTAGTGGGTGACATTTCATTTATTTTCCAATTTAAAATATAATCAATAGATTAAGGGACTGATTTTTAATAAGCTTCAAATTTAATGGAGCAAGATCACAAAAAAAAGACATTTAGAGGGGCTGAGACTGTAAGTGCTTGTCATTGTACTTGCATATTGTTACAACAGATAACAAACTCTAAAGACAAATTGATAGTTAAATGGGTTATTTCATACTCTAGCATCATTTAATTTAATATTGATGGGATTTGTACAATAGATAGACATTTCTGTACTAGCCAGGTTTATTTTCAGTACTAAGGTTCATGCACTGCAGGTTTATAGAGTTGATGCAGTACAGTATATAACAATATAAAAATTGCAGTTCTGCAGGTTTTTTTTGTCTGCTTAGTATCTAAGCTTTTATGATTTTTTCTGGTGCCAGAAATGACACAATTATTTTTGACATCTTCATAGTCATTGCAGAATTGTAATTTTTTCCTTAGCCTCAGAAATTTTATGTTACATTTGAAACTTCTTGTACTATGACTTAAGATGATATTCTGTTTCTCTATATTGAAATGCATAGCATTCTCACAATTCACACAGAAATTAATGATATTCACACAACTAGCATGCAAAATCTTTTTCAATTGTACCATTGATGGCAGTGAAGCAAGAGTGTAGAACTAATCAGTTTAGGAAAAACTTTTTCACTGAGAGGCTTGTTAAGTATTGGAACAGGCTGCCCAGGGAGGTGATGGAGTCAGCATCCCTTGAGATATTTAAAAGATGTATAAATGAGGTGCCAGGGAACATGGTTTAGTGGCGGGCTTGCCAGTTTTAAGTTAGTGGTTGTACTTGATCTTAAAAGTCTTTCCCAACTGAAATGCTTCTATGGTTCTATGAATGGATTTAGTACTCTCAGCTATGGATAAAAAAGTGAATCACTAAAAAGTAATACCTTATGTTGTTGTGAAGGCAATAATCACTCAAAGACATAGAGGGTCTAAGTAATGCACGTGCAGAGACGTACAGGGGCAACGTAGTACAACCACCAGAGCTGACTCAAAGCCACCCTTCCTTTGCTAGCTACCTCCTTATATGCTGCTTCTGCCCATGAGATCACCCAGGGCCCAATTGATTAACTTGCAGCACCTGTTTCTGAAGTAGCATGCCAACTGCATTAACTTATCCCTACCATCTTTATTCAAGCTGGCTGGTCCAAGCTACGTCTGTGCCTACAATTCCCCCCTTTTTCTTTTTTGAACCAGCCAGCCTTTAGCAACACATTTCAAAATTAAAGGTACATGAAGAAAACATAAATATTTTTACCCATGGCCATGAGTTTACAACAAAAGGTCAATAACAGCTACATCGCTGAACAATACAATACAGAAATCCATAAAGTCAAAATAAACAATCTGATATGTGTTGGTAGGAGGGACGCACACTGGCAGGAAGGGATGAGGTCTTGGTAGCTCCACTGATATTTCTTTTTCCTGATGTAGTTCTGGACTTTTCTTCAGATCCTTTAGCATCCTGATCTGTGAGCATTATCAATAAGATGGAAGTATCTCTTCATCTGTTGGTCATCTTAAGTTCTTTAATTCTTTTATAGCTGAAGGAATTTACAGCAGCCTAAGTGGTGCCACAGTTGCGAGGGTTTATATTTTAATAGAGTGATGGATTGAGGGTGGATCACTTGGTTCTTTCCTCAAGATTGTTTTTGCCATTGGTCTTACAGTTAAGTCCTTTCTGTTGATGTGGCTTGATCCATTTTGCCGGAATCCATCGGGGACCTTGATCTGTAATGACACAAGCATAGCCTCTTCCCCACGTTAACAGATCTGCAGGTCCTTGCCACTCTCCAGTAGTGGGATTCTTATACCAAACTTTAGGTTTGTCAGTAAAATCCGAATCCTGACTCATTTGGGCAAAGTGTGTTAATGCCGGTGGTTCATTCCGGTTTGCCACAATTCTGAGATGATTCATTGTATAAAGGGCTTTCATTAGTCTGTCTTGAGGACTCACCCCCTCTTCCCCCGTTTTTTGTTTTTCTAGAAGGCCTTTTAAGGTTTGATGTGTCCGTTCAATAATGGCTTGACCGGTGGAATTTCCTGGGATTCCAGTAGTATGTTTAACACCCCATAAGTTTAGAAACTTACGTGTTTTGCTGGCTATGTATCCCGAGCCATTATCAGATTTTATCTCTCTTGGAACACCAAGGACTGCAAAGCGACTCCTCCAATGTCTTATGACGTCTCGAGAACTGTCACTAGTTAAGGCTGTGGCCCAAACCATGGCTGAATAAGTATCAATAGTAACATGTATATGTTTAAATACTCCAAAAGGAGCATAGACAGTGATATCCGATTGCCATATACCTAATGGTGCCAGACCCCTGGGATTGACTCCTACTCCTAGGCCGATTTGATTCTGGCATGCAGGGCATGTGGAAACAATACCCTGAGCGTCCGATATGGTCAGGTCAAACTGCTTCGCCAGCATTTTCGCACTTTGATGAAAAAAATCGTGCGATCTTTGGGCTTGAGAAAATTTGTCAATTATTGGCCCCGTAGGTATCAATAAAGGAGCTGCCACTATCTTGTCAACAATTTCATTGCCAACTGATAGGCCATCTTTTAAGCCCGAATGGCTTCGAATATGTCCAATATAATAAGCAGTTTGCCGTTCATTTATCTGATGCCATAGTCGCAGAAATAAGTTATACAAATTCTGATTAGAGATTTCTTTCAACAGCGCTCTCTCTAATCGAGTGACAGCATCGACCACATAGAGGGAATCGGAGATGATGTTTAATGGGACGTCTGACCATTTCTCAAAAGTTTTAACTACAGCCATCAGTTCCAGCAGTTGAACTGAACTGCCTGGGGAGTGGACAGTTAGATTTTGCCATTTTCCATTTTCCCACCAAACCACTCCTGCTTTGGCTTGGATCTTACTGGCGTCGGTAAAAACAGTCAGGCCTTTAACAGGTACTGCTGATCTCAACGGCCAGTCTTCCATTTGAAATTTAACAGGAAACAATTTATGGGCCGGATAATGATTATTTATAGTTCCTGGATATGACAATAAGGCCCACTGTAATTCATCAGATTGTTGCAGTGCCCAGTTCAAGAACTCATCTGTGAGAGGAACGAAAATGATGTCTGCCTCAATCCCTGCTATTTCCAGCAGACGTTTCCTGGCCTTAACTATTATTTTTGCAATTGCCTCAAGCCTCGTGGTAATTGTTTTTTGTAAATTATATGGCAAAAATATCCACTCCAAGATCCTCAATGGGTCTTTCGCTACTGAATCCCATTGCATCAAGATTGCCATTACATGCTGGTTTTGACTTATCACAGCAATGTTAATTGACAAGTCAGGATCATATCGGTGACTGTAGTTATTGACTATCTTGCTTCCTATTTTTTCTATTGCTTGGATTTGCTGCTGAGACAGTCTTCGCGCACTATCAGCCTCTACTGAGCCCTTTAACAAAGGCATTAGTGGCGCAAGATCCTCATTTGTGATACCACATATGGTCCGTACCCATTGGATATCACCTATTAGCTTTTGAACGTCTGTTAAGTTAGCAATATCTGTTTTAATTGCCACCTTCTGAGGATAAATGCGCGCATCAGTGGTAATATTACCTAAATATTTCCAAGAGGCGTGCATTTGTACCTTCTCTGGCGCGATCACCAACCCAGAGATGCTTAACTGCCGGTTCACTTCTTGTAGAATGCGATGCTGGTCCAGGTCTTTTCCTGCAATCAAGATATCATCCATATAATAGTAAAATAAGACACGAGGATATTTTTTGCGCAGAGGTGCCAGCGCCCAGGCAACATAAGTTTGACAAATAGTTGGTGAGTTCTTCATTCCCCGAGGTAAAACAGTCCATTGATATCGTTTTGCTGGCTCTTGTTTGTTAATCGATGGTACTGTAAAGGCAAACTTCTCACTGTCATCCTCATGTAAGGGAATTGTGAAAAAACAGTCCTTTAAGTCAATCACCAACAGGGGCCACTCTTTTGGAAGCATTGCAGGAGAGGGTAATCCTGGCTGTAAAGCACCCATGTCCTGCATCACTGCATTAACAGCTCTTAAATCATGTAACAGCCTCCACTTCCCTGATTTTTTAGGGATAGTAAAAATTGGTGTATTCCATGGACAGGTGGATGGCTTCATATGACCCTTCTCTAGTTGTTCATTTACTAATTCATGAATGTGGGCGAGCTTTTCTTTGCTTAGCGGCCATTGATCAATCCAAACTGGTTTATCTGTTAGCCAAGTTAACTTCAGGATTGGTCGCCCATCAATGGCCGCCATTAAAAATTTTCATTTGACAAACGAAAGCCCATTTGGCTTAAGGCGTCTCTACCCAAAAGCCAAACTGAAGTATTCATTACATAGGGCCTAATTTGCACACATCTATTCTCTTCGCCCTGTATACATACCGAAATCAGGTCTGTGCTAATTTTTCTCATCTGTATTCCTCCTACTCCAACAACAGGGGTGTCTAAATTCTCTAAAGGCCAGCTTTTTGGCCAATAGGATAATGGAACAATAGTAACATCTGCTCCCGTATCTAGTAATGTGTTGTACCCAACCATGTGTTCACCATTTGGATGTTGGAATACAACCGTCTGAGTGGGCTTTCCCTGTGAAAGCGGCACCGCCAGTCTTACCTCAGGTACTCCAGTGGATCCAAAACCACCGTCTCGACGCTTACGACTTCCTGCGAAAGGAACTTTAGCTCTGAAAGGAACTAATTGCACTATTTTAGTTCCTTTAGGTATATGAACTGGTGGCTGCCAAACTTTAACCATTATTCCAATATTTCCTTCATAGTCTGCATCAATTACACCGGGGAGCACAAAAATACCCTGTCGAGAGGCCGATGACCGTCCTAAAAGTAAAGCACTTAATCCATAGCCAAGGGGTCCATTAACGTTAGAGGAGATAATTGTTACCTCTGTGTTGTGGATGGTTACATCTACTGCTGTTTCCACATCCACTCCTGCGCTTCCTGCAGTGGCTGATCTGAGGCCATCCAAGCAGCTCTTGGTGTTGAAGGGCGTTTTTGTGTCATCGCACTCACCCTTTTTGCGCTCGTTAACCCATTTCCCTTATGCATTGTATGTCTGGCCACTCGAGAGCGGCACTCAGTGGCTCTATGGCCAAACTTGCCACATCTGTAACAATTGCCATGAAATCTGCCATTGGACCCAGATGGCCTGGCGGAGCTGTTTGTCCATACCAATGGTCTGGACCGACATTGATTTTTCACGTGTCCTATTTTTCCACAGTTAAAGCACTTTGGCCTCCGATCTCCTTTGTGGGCTTGAACTAAAGGTTTCAATGCTGTTGCCATTACCTCAGCTAAATGTGCTGACGATCCTACCCTAGAGCAGGCTTCTATCATGTCGACCAAAGTTGCTGTCCGCGGGAGAGCCTACAGGATCTTTTTGCAGTCATGATTAGCGTTAGCAACTGCTAAGTGTAACCCTATTTCTGCCTTTACTTCAGGTGACATGTTTGGTATACGATCCAGAGCTGCTCTTAGACGGTCTAAGAAGGTCATGAAAGGCTCATTAGGTTTTTGAATAATAGTTGTATATGAGGGAACTGGCACCCCCATATCAGGAACAATCTTAAATGCTTGGCGAGCCAGTGTCTGTGTTTGCTGCAAGATAGCTTCATGCAGTTGGGCTTGTACCTGAGGATCAGCAAATGGTCCTTTACCCAGCATCATGTCTGCTGTGACGACTCACCGCAGATCTCCCTGTTGTAAGTCCATGTTTTCCACCACTGTCAGATCAACTCTTTTTTCCCATTCAGACTCCCATAATAATACCTGAGTGGGCTTCAGGAAAGTTTCTGCAAGCTTCCGGCAGTCAAATGGAGTCATTAACCCACTGGCAAAAATATTATCCAGTAATGTTTGAACGTATGGGTTGGACAAGCCATATTGCATTACCGCTTTCTGGCCTTCTCTTACCAATTTCCAATCTAAAGGTGCCCATTGTCGTTTTCTTTGTGCTGTTATTACTGGAAAGGCTTGTGGAATAAATTCGCCTTCGATTACCGCATCATGTATGAGGCCTCTCCATTTCTTAGCCGGATCATAGTCATCTGGCCGAGGATCTCTGAGTACCTGTGGGGATGAAACTTTAATCTTTGTTTTGGTTAATTCATTAATTCATTCCAACAGTTGATTAGCTGTTGCTTTTGGTTTTTCTATCAGTTCCTCCAACTGGGCCAAAGTGTGTTTCATATCTTCTCCGTGTTGTATTAACTCTTCCTTTAATAATTGTCTTTGTTGATCTTCACTAGAAGATGGGGGTGATGATGGCAGAGGAATACACTCAGGGATTGATGAGCTCAGGGGCAACGGCATATCCACAGTATCATTTGTAAAACGTACCTTTCGTTCTCTGTTAGGTACTCCTTCAGGTATAGCAGAAGGGTGGGATGGGGCAGGATGGTGAAGGGTGGGTGGGAAGGGAGGAGAAGCAATGCGCGTATTCGGCTCCTGGAACGGTGCTCTAGGGGGTTCTGGGGTAGGTGGGCTCACATCCATGCTCTCCTCTTCTAGAGGTGGAGCCGAGGGTATTACGACATTATCCCCTCCGAAGAGTCTCTTAGTATTTTCTTCTAGAGGTGGAGCCGATGGTACTATAAAGTCACCACCTCCAAAGAACCTTTTAGCATCTACAGGGAACACAGATGGTGCAGCAGCTTCTGCTTTCATGGCAGCAGCGGCAGCACGCTCAGCTTCTAGCTGGTGTATAATGGATGATACCTATTTACACAAGCCGATAGCATTATTCAACATGTCTCCTAGGTTTTCCCAGTGTCCTTTTTCATATACTTCTTGGGGGGAAACAAAGAGACCTACTTCCTGTCCCCATCTTACAAGTCTTAGCAAAGGCTCTCTTTCATAATTGAATCCTTTTTCCGCAAGGATATGCTGGAGGGTGTCAATAGGATTTTCCTCTTTGCTTAGCATTTTTCCCATTGTATCAGTTTGCTCAGATCACTTGCCTTTTCAAGCAGAAATCCAAGTGCTTTTCTGCCGAGGGTTCTTGATCCAACCAATTCAGCGAATCACATCGAGGTCACCAAATGTTGTTGTTGTGAAGGCAATAATCACTCAAAGACGCAGAGGGTCTAAGTAATGCACGTGCAGAGACGTACAGGGGCAACGTAGTACAACCACCAGAGCTGACTCGAAGCCATCCTTCCTTTGCTAGCTACCTCCTTATATGCTGCTTCTGCCCATGAGATCACCCAGGGCCCAATTGATTAACTTGCAGCACCTGTTTCTGAAGTAGCATGCCAACTGCATTAACTTATCCCTACCATCTTTATTCAAGCTGGCTGGTCCAAGCTACGTCTGTGCCTACAACCTTATTCAAACTTTGTGTGTATTGAACATAATCCTCATCTGGTCAAGGTTCTTAAATAAATTCTATGTATTATTTTTAATCTGATTTGTTTAATATGTATCTAAGATACGTATAATAAAAAAAAATATAGGGGTTTTTTTTCTCCTAGTGATATAGTGTAAGAGAGCATGTAGTCCATTTTATTTCTTTCTTTATCAAGCATTTTAATGTAATATTGTTGTGGTTTTTCCCAGACAGCAATGAAGCTCCATGACAGTCTCTGCTCCAGCATACCTCTTCTAATCTGCCCTCGCTAACTTTGAGGTCCATATGGTTGCTTCTCTCTCCTCCAACTTCTTGCAACACCACCAGCCAGAAAAAAAAAGAAAAAAAAAAAAAAAAAAGGAAGAAAAGAACAGCAAGGAGGAACAGGAAGCACCCTTGTCTTCTGACTTCTTAAAAAGTGCTCATGGAGGTGTCGAATTGGCTCAGCCACAGAAGTGGGTCTGGCTCAGAGCTGGGGAGGCTTTTAAGCAACTTCTTACAGGAGCCATTTTTACAGCCCCTTCCCCATTACCATTATCTTCTGGTAAGATGTGGCTTTTATTAACATCTGAAAGACATTTTTGAAAGCTGAAAAACCCCTCAGTTTTCTATAGAAAATCACTGCACATAAATATTTGTGTATATATTCTGCTCATTTCTAAAACATAATTGATAGCAAGTTTTATGGTCTTGAGACTCCTACATCTATAAATATAGGCAAATTAATACACTTTTTCTCATAAGAAATCCTTTATGATCTTGTTGCAAGATTATGATAACTTCCACTTTAATTTATAAGTTTTCAGCAGCTGTTGCCTGTTATCAGTGTGCTTAGAAAGACAGACGACTGAAAAAGTTTCTTCACAAGTATTTCCAAGGTAAATTTTACAGTACTTGCTTTTATTTTTATTATTATTATTATTGTGATACCACTCAGAAGGATTATATCAGCTTGATTTTATCCAGGTTGTAAACTGGTATAATTTTTTGCCACCTGGCTGATTCTTTTTGTTTACTTATTCACCTAAATTGTAACAACTCTGAAAATCAAAATTACTTAGACTTTTTAATATTTCTTAAAGATTTTTGCACATTTTTCCTGTATGCAACCTTTGTCTGATTCTATTTTCTATAAATAAAAACTAGAATAAGGTATGAGTTTTTTACCTCAGTTATGCTGTAACTAAATGTTTCCAAACAGAAAAGATGAGGCATCAAAGACTGATATGAGAAAAAGACATGAAATTGACTAAAATTGCACACAGAAGACTGAGATATATTTTTTTAGTAGATATCACATAGGCAGTGAAAGAAAAATGGAAAAAAGCTAGACTCCTGACTACACAGAAGATTAATCTGAACATTCTGACTCTATATTTTGATCTAATTTCGAACTCCATAAGAAAGTTCAGAAAAACTCTCTGCTTGGAAAAGTATCAACACACAAATGAAGTAGAACGTTATTAGTTTTGAATGTTTGGAACTCAGTAGGAAGAAAATTGTGATAGGTTGAAAAACAGGCAGAAGTCCCTGTCTTATATTCTCTATTCACCAACACTTCAAATATGAATATCTGAAATGAGTATATTATGAAAGGAAAGGAACTGAATCCTTTCCATCTCTAGAATATGATGCTCGCTGTTGTCCCAGACATCCCTAGTTTGACAGTATCTTGTAGTTGGTTTAGTAGATATATACTGGTTTAGGGACTCTATAAATGTAATATTAATTCTCTTCTGCAAATGTGTGCATATACAGCTTATACTGTTCTACCAGTGATCACTTTCAACAGTAGGTAATGTCTCTTCAGATGACTTACCCTCACTCCATTGCACTTATCATTTGAACAAGCAATCTCCAGTTTAGGAAAATAAATTTCTTTTGGGAAGAAAAGTGATTCCTTAAGATCAACAAGAATATTTAATTACTAATATGTGTCATAAACAATATTTTTTCTAAAAATATCCTGTTGGAAGATTATTAAAAGATGTGTGTCTTTTTTTTTTTAAGTCTAGTTGTATTCATTAATTTTTTAAACATTTTGGGTATGTTTACTCTATCCCAGCTCTTAACTTTCATGTGTGACAGACAGAGACATCTAAAATACCTTTGGAATATATTGTTCAATACATGATTGCTTAATTGACGCACTGAATAAAAAAGGCCACACTCACCATCTGTTACAATCTTTTCAGATGGCAGCTTCAACTGGCTTAGTAACAGACACTCTGAGAACAACCTCATGGCTAACAGAGAAACTTGGAACCAAGACAAGTAGATCACTTTTTTTTTAATAAAAATAAAATTTTTACGGTTCACATAGGCATATTTTAAAGTGTTGCTTAGGTTTTTTAAATTAATTTTTCAAAATGGTGTTGACATCTCTGGAGAGAATATTTCTCAAGTTCAATATTTTAAAAATAATGATTTTTCAATAAATGTAAAGTGTTTGTTTTGTTCATTGAACTTGGCTTATTTGCTACAGAGTGAACCTGAAACATCTCTCATTCTATCACTTTATCTGTGATATTTTTCTGAGTGAATTTGATTGGTTCATATGCAGCTTTCTTCTATTTATTCTTGATTATTAAAGTGTTGTTAGTGGATATTTAGACTGATCTCTCTATATTCTTGTTTTCTTTTTTTTTTCGGATTGATTTCTTAAGCCAAGAAATGAAATATATTTACATTAAAGTTTGGTTTTCATCTTATTTATTTGTAGATTATTTTTTCCAGGATAGATAAAATAATAATTTTATTTTCCTAAGAGTTGAAAGTCCTGAATTTTATCCAAGATAGATAAAAGAGATAATTTGGTGTAGGGAGCAGGTGGTGGCAGTGGTGGTGAGCTACACCTAACTAGTCTCTATAGAAAAGACTCTCAGTTACGTTAAAAATGTGAACTGAAACCATACAAAGATACAAAATGAGAATGTGTTTGCATTGCCATCAGTCTGATAGAGATACTTAAGCTACCTTTAAGCTAGTTAGATCAAGTACTAGCCATAATGTAGCTGATACAACACATAAATCCCTACTTTTCCTGTCCGTTATCAACACGTGGACCTATTTGGATAGCTACTAGCCATTTTAATGCCGTATTGAAGGTGTCATAGTATAACTTGATCTGTAATTAATTTACAATGTAACAGTCTAATTGATACCAGGAATTCATTGGAAGAAATGTCTGATTTTCACTTTGAATATTCCCAAAATCAAGCAATGTTATTTCAGCCTTAATGAATTAGAGGCATCTTAACACCTGTATTGTGAGAAAAGTTTGAGACCACCATGTATGACTAAAACAACTCAGAGCATCTTCACTAAATTTCTAATGTTAATTAGTTTGAAACATACACAATAAAAATCATTATTTGCCATAAAATTAATGTGATTCAAAGTTGACCAGCTCATTTAATCAGTTACTTTTAGGAAGGCACTTGTAAAGCAATATTTGACAGAGCATTTGTCTGGCATTAGTCCATTTGTTTTTTCACAGTTTAGGACACCTGTGGGATTTTTTTTTTTTTCCATTTGGTTATCATTGACATATGATCATTCTTTTTCCTTCTATGCAAATACAAAGGATTTCTGTATATATTTTTCTCTCTCTTCCCATCTTTTCCATTGCCTTTTTTTGTGTTCTTGATCCTGATTCTTCTATATCTTATCAGATATATCAATGATCAAACATCCCTCAGTATTCTTCCTGAGTGCAACTTAGATCTTTCCTGGCAGGACTGAAATGTTATTGGTGATATTTTTAACTTCTGTGCTTAATGTTTTAACATGGTTGGATTTACACATTTCCATATGCATGACTGAAATTCTACTCGTAATAAATATTGCGAGGTTCACAATAACATCTGAAGTCTTGTTTTAGAGTGGCTGTACACATCCTTTTTTATCCAAACATGAGTAGATGTAGAAGGATTTGTAAGGTAGTAGTGATTCCAAAAGCAAAAAAATCTAAATTTTTATAGTTTAGTCATTAATCAGTTATTAGTCCACTACTTCTCTTTATATGTCAGCTTTTTTTTTTTGGTTAATGTAATAAAAAAAAATTATGCAAACCCTGCAAATCTACATTAATTTGACGACAGTGGTGGATGTGAATTTTCACTACAGAAATGTTTAAATTGCAGTATTCTTTGATACAATACTAACTCTGGGCATTGTTCTTTTACTTCATTAATTTGGTTTTAGTAGGCTTGTTTAGATGATTCTAAATGTGGTATTTGTTAAAATACTACTATTTCTGTACTTACATGTTATTTGACTGTAATGATCATGACTGTCTCAGAAAGCAATCTGGAAGAAACTGTTACCTGTTTTGGAAAGAAAACAAAAAATTAAATTACAGTCTCATTTTGACAGCAACTCTTGTGTTATTGCAAGATCCCCAATATTTTATTTAAGAGATTTCATTTTATTCATTTCGCCTTTAACTTAATTTCTTGTTATGCAAATCAAGTTCTATGTCAAATTTCCAATCAATCAAATTTTACTAATCAGAGGAATATATTTATTATCCTGTCTTGGATGTCATATTCTCTTTATGTGAAATATTAAGAACTATGTGTTTACTTACTATGTAAATCTAACTCTGCTTTCACATACTGATCAGATTAACAGATCTAGTTTTATCGTCTTGAGGAAAACATTCTTAGATGCTATTCCCATGTGTTCCTATCTGTACATATGGTTAACAAATCTGGTTGAGTTCATATTTTATTCACAACCATACTGTATTTTAGCATTTAGTATGAATAAATGTTTGTATGAGGGGACCAGTCTGGGTTGTTACATCATAATGCCTCAGCTTAACTAGGATGCCTGAAAAAGATACCTTAAAGGTATTGCTAGTGAAAGAAAGGAAAAAAAATTGAACCAAAATGGCATCAGAAACTGCAGGGTAAAACTAAGGACATTACTCCCCCCCCCCCCCCCCCCCACGCTATCAGGGTGACCTGGGTTGGGGCTTGTTTGGGTTTTGGCTCGTTTGGGCATGTCTGGACATGTTGGGGTTTGTTTCGGTATGGTTGGGGTTTGTATCGAATGGAACTGCGCAGGTGTGCTGGGATTTTCCTCTCTCCTTCCCCACACTATTGATGTGCAGATGTGCTGGAATTTTCCACTCTCCTCCCCTCTCTATATAAACCCTCCCCGCCGGGGCCTCGGGGTCGCCTCCTCTATCTCCTGTGTGAGGTATGAGGCGGCCCGGAGCTCCGAAATAAAGCCACCTCATGCGTTTGCAGCAAGCTGGTCTCTCGTCTTCCTTGAGGTGATCGCCGTCTGGTATTCAGAGAGAAAGTTCCGAATAGGGAAGCTTTCACTAGCAGTTGGTTTGGAATTCATGCTGGGAAAAACATTGTTACACAAGATGTTGGAAAGAAGCAGTGCCAGATAACAAAGTGTCATTAAACACAGAGATTTCCAACTATATCTAGTTAGAAAACAATGGCCTTGCAACCTCCCAAAAGGAGCCAGTCTAAATAAGAAACAATCAGAAAAAATCAGTCTTTCCTGGTTGGAGAATAATTACTGAACACATCAAACACTGTTAGAGATAATCTTTTTTAGAGGTTTGTATACTACATTGGTGCATCACTGCTGGATTAATAAAAGGTTATGACTCAACTTGATATTGTAATGTAGTCAGAGCATCAATTTCATGTTATGGAACAAGAATAAAAGTAAAATTATTCAGATTTCCTTCTGTCATTGTAAAGACATAGATTCCATTTGTACTTCCCACACTAGAAACAGAGGTACTTAATTTTGGTTCTAGCCTAAAGGACTGGAATGAATCTGAGGTCAATGATAATACTACTTGTTTTCTCAGAAATCTGTGAAAGACTTGGGACATTGTTACCATAACAACTCAATAAGGACATCTCAGAAAGTCTTTTCTTCACTCCTGCTTTACAATTTTGAAAATCCATGGAGATCTTACCAGTTTGTTCATTGAAGTGTAGTGTACCAATTACCCAAAAGGCTGCAAAGTGCGATCACTATTTTTCTCAGCGATGCAGAGCCTTACATATGTGGCTTCTCTGTCTTATAGGTATTTCAGGACAAACTGGTATTCTTTCCTGATAATCAGATATTTAATTAGAAGTAATTCAGAGTTCACTTAGATTAAGGAGATGTAATTCAACCATACATGTACAAAATATCATCTAAAAATGGGATTTTTTCAGAGGGTTTTTTTGTGTGTGTGTGTGTTTTTCTTTTTTCTTTTTTTTCCCATCAATGTTCTCTCTGCCATTATCTTTCTCTTCCTGTAATCTTATGTCCCTACAGGAGGCACCACAGGATCCTTCTGTATAATGACTGTTATACAGTCATTATCCAAATGCAAGTAAGGGAATTAATGCCAAACCTTCTAAAGCCAATGCCTGTTAATGCCTGCTCCCTGGTTGGCAGAGAGCACCCTACTCAAATGCTAAGAGGTTTGTTGGCTTCATTGTCTGCTATAATTCACCCTGTTATGGAAGAAAACAGCTGTCCCACAATCATGACCTGGACACATGCCACAACAACTCACTGAGTTAAAATCCGAACTTGACTGCTGGTATTAGGATTCAGTCTCATGACTGTTGGTGAATGAATTGTAAAGTAGTCCTAAGGGGATAGAGTTATAACTGATTAATTTTTAATGTTATCTCTGGAAAATGGTCTGCATTTGAAAATCTTTATGACATGCACAGTTAACACAGCTCTGATATTTTGTGTGTTCAGAAGGCAAAAAGTCAAACAAAACCTTCCTAGTGAAGCCACACCTCCTATCCCCTGCAGATAAATGCTGGATGTTACACATGCTGGTAGGATTTGCTACTTAGTTGTCAGATACAGATAAGACTGTGATCTACCCATGAAACTCTGACACAATATCTAGTTATAAAGTAAAATAAGTCACTCTTTTTCCCCAGAAGGCATCTTTCTACTTTCTTATCTAATCTGCACATCAATTCCATACCACAATGTTGTGTTAAAATGTTTTGCTAAAGAATTTCATGCCAATATTGCATAACCAATTGGATTCACATTCTGAATACAGATATTAAGAAATATATAGTATAAACCCAGCTTCAGGCCTCCAGTGTCTGTAGTCTTTATTTCGGTTAATAATAACCTTTAATTTCAAGAAAAAATATCATCTAACCTATGTGCCATAATAATGACTCAGGAGCAATCTGTTCCAAGAATCCTTGCAAGTATGGAGGTCACTTATGATTTTTTTAATTCCCTACAGTATCTCTCAGACTAGTTCCAAAGCAAACTTTCAAAGGAGTAGCTGATATAGGATCATAGAATGGTAGGAGTTGGAAGGGACCTTTAGAGTCCAACTCCCCTGCAAGAGCAGGTCTACCTAGGTCAGGTCACACAGAAATGCATTCAGGAGCGTTTTGAAGACCTCCAGAGAAGGAGACTTCACATCCTCCATGAGCAGTTTGTTCCAGTGCTTCGTCATACCCAGAGTAAAATAGTTTTTTTCTTATGTTTAAATGAAACCTTTTGTGTTCCAGCTTCATCCCATTACCCCTTGTCCTGTTGCTAGATACAATAGAAAAAACGGATGTCCCAAACTCTTGTCCCAAACTCTTGTCATCCGCCATTTATATACTTATAAATGTTAATGAGGTCCTCCCTCAGTCTTCTCTAGACTAAACAGCCACAGTTCCTGCAAACTTTCCTCCTAAGGAAGATTTTCCAGTCCCGTTATCATCTTGGTGGCTCTGCACTGGACACTCTCCAGAAGTTCCCTATCCCTCTTGAGCTGGGGAGCCCAGAATTGGACACAGGTCTCCAGATGAGGCCTCACCAGGGCAGAGTAGAGGGGAAGCAGAACCTCCCCTGAACTGCTGCCCACACTCTTTTTGATGTATCCCAGGATGCCATTGGCCTTCTTGGCCTCGGGGGGCACTGCTGGCTCATGTTTAGTTTGTTATCAATCAGGACTCCCAGGTCTCTCTCTGCAGAGCTGCTCTCCAACAGGTTAATCCCCAGCCTGTACAGATGCATGAGTTCATTCCTTCTGAGGTCCAGGACTCTGCAATTGCCCTTGTTAAACCTCGTGGATTTCCTCTCTGCCCAACTCTTAAGCCAATCGAGATCCCGCTGAATGGCAGCACAGCCTTCTGGGGAATCAACCAGTCCTCCCAGTTTGGATCCATCAGTGAATTTGCTGAGGGTATATTCTGCCCCTTCATCCAGGTTGCTGAAGATGTTGAACATGTTGACTGTCCCCAAAACTGATCTCTGTGGAACTCCACAGAGGGTGCCCTGGTGACAGAGGATGCAGAGAATGCTGAACTGCTTCTTTCTTGTTAGCCAAGGCCAGCCCTTGGGAAGCCCAGTCCAGCAAGGATAGTAGGATGGTCTGGACAAAAGAGGACTTTCCCTTGGTGGAAAAGGAATAGGTTAAAGACTAGTTGGCCAAGCTTAACACTCATAAGTCAGTAGAACCTGATGGGATGCATCCTAGAGTGCTGAGAGAGCCAGCTGCTGTGGTTCCTAAATGGCTCCTCATAATTTTTGAACAACCATGGAGGATAGCCTGAGGACTGGACAAAGGCCAATGTCACTCCAGTCTTCAAAAAGGACAAGAAGGAAGACCTGGGAAACTAGAGGCTGATCAGCCTCACCTCCATTCTTCAATGTTGTCACTAAGCATATGAAGACAAAGATGATTATCAGGGGAGTCAACGTGGCTTCACCAAGGGGAAATCCTGTTTGAAGAACCTGATAACCTTCTATGAGTGCATAACTGGCTGGATGAGGAGAGAGCAGTAGATGTCATCTACCTTGACTTCAGCAAGGCTTTTGACACTATCTCCTATAACATCCTCATCAGAAAGCTCAGGCAGTGTGGCTTGGGTGAACGGATGGACGGTGAGGTGAGTTGAGAGCTGACTGAATGACAGAACCCAGAGAGTGGTGATGAATGACACAGAATCGAGTTGGAGGCCTGGGGCCAGTATTGTCTGACATCTTCATCAACAATCTGGATGAGGGGACAGAGTGTACCCTCAGCAAATTCACCAATGACACCAAACGGGGAGGACTGGCTGATTCCATAGAAGGCTGTGCTGCCATTCAGCAGGATCTCAACCGACTTGAGAGTTGGGCAGAGAAGAATCTCATGAGGTTCAACAAGGACAAGTACAGTCCTGCATCTGAGGAGGAACAGCCCCATGCACCAGTATAAGTTGGGGACTGACCTGTTGGAGAGCAGCTCTGCAGAGAGATACCTGGGAATCCTGGCTGAAAACAAAATAACCGTGAGATAGCAATGTGACTTTGTGGCCAAGAAGGCCAATGGCATCGTGGGATGCATCAAGAAGAGTGTGGCCAGCAGGTCAAGGGAGGTTCTCCTTCCACTCTACTTTTACCTGGACATCTGGAGCCCTGTGTCCAGTTCTGGGCTCCTCAGCTCAAGAGGGACAGGAAACACCTGAAGAGAGTCCAGCGCAGAGCCACCAAGATGTTAAGAGGACTTGAGCATCTTCCTTGGGAGGAAAGGCTGCAGGAAATTGGGCTGTTTAGTCTGTAGAAGAGGAGACTGAGGGAGAATCTCATTAATATTTACAAATATCTAAATTATGAATGACAGGAGGCTGGGATATCGCTTTTTTCTCTTGTATCTAGCAACAGGACAAGGGGTAATGGGATGAAACTGGAACACAAAAGGTTTCATTTAAACATAAGAAAAAACTATTTTACTGTGAGGATGAGTGTGGTAGGCGTCCGGAAGACCTCGGGTTGTAACGTGAGAGGTGGAAGGCACAGAAGAGGTGGGCGTGGGGTGGAGTGAGAAGAGGTGCTGATGGTAGCAGATATAAGCACATGGTGTAAACAAGCTGTTGGAATAAAGTATCATCAGTGCTGAGTGTGTGGTGATTCTTGTCCCCTCAGTAATTTGTGAGATGAGTAATCTGTGAGATGAGTAATCATGAGTAATCATGTCAGATGAGTGTCCCCTGAGTAATCTGTGCGGGCAGCCTGGTGGTGTTGCCGGTGGCGGCAAAAGATGAGGGAGCACTGGAACAGGTTACCCAGAGAGGTTGTGGAATCTCCTTCCCAGGAGGTCTTCAAAACCCTCCTGGATGCATTCCTGTGTGACCTGACCTAGGTGGACCTGCTTTTGCACGGGGGTTGGACTAGACGATCTCTAAAGGTCCCTTCCAACCCCTACCATTTTATGATTCTATGAATGTGTGGTAGTTTGAGCCTGGCCGGATGCCAGGTGCCCACCACACCGCTTTATCCCCCACCTCCTCAGCAAGCCAGGGAAGGGGAGAAAATAAGATGGGAGTCTCGTGGGTTGAGATAAAAGCAGTTTAATAAATAAGCAGCAAAGCCGCGCACGCGGGAAGCAAAGCAGAAGCAGATAAAGCTGTTACTCTCTACTTCCCATCAGCAGAGATGTCCGGCCACCTCCCGAGAAGCAAGGCTTCAGTACGTGTAGCGGTTGCTTTTGGAAGGCCAGAAATGAATCTCGCCTCCCCTTCCTGCTCCTCTCCCCCAGTTTATATTACTGAGCTGACGTCATATGGTATGGAATATCTCCTTGGTCAGCCTGGGTCAGCTGTCCTGGCCATAGTCCCTCCCAAGATCATGCCCACCCACTGAAGCTGAAGGTGGGGGAAGGAATGCTGGAGGGACAGCCCTGATGCTGTGCGAGCGGTAGTCATAATATTGATATCAACAGTAAGCACAGTACTGCAGGAGCTGCGGTGGAAAATCACTACCATCCCAGACCCACTACAGAATGTCACCATAGTTTGTTTATGAGGTCTAAACATCTTTGTCTCTTTCTTCTCAGTATCGTTTACTAAAACCTCTTGGTGTAAAAACATTAAATGATTTGTATTTTTTCAAAAGAGGAGCTAAAACATGAGGTTAGCAAGAATCAAAAATAATAGTTTGATTCTGATCCTTTCAGTAGAAGCTATCAAAATAACTTTCATAAGACAGTATCACTTAATATGATTAAGAACTCTGGACTTCAGCACAAATACTTGTTCTCTGATTGGTTTTTATTTATTTATTTATTGAAAAATTAATCCTGTTTGGTACCATTATAGGGTTATAAGAAGCCAGCAACTCACATCTAGAATAGTATTCTGCTGCTAGAAAAAATATTCAGACCTCCAAACACATTCAGTTCTATATGCATGGAAGCTGACAAGTACTTTGTAATAATTTGTGGTCGAACTGCTCCCTTGATATCTGGTAGTAGACTATATCCAGCTGCCTGACATCTGGGAATCTGGGACAGATATGTTGCACTTGTTCATAGATGTGTAGGACTTACTATGTGTATGATAAAGAGTCCATCTGTTTGTATAAGGTTAGAAATGTTTGGAACATGTTGATGCTCAATACATCAATATGTACCTGGCAGGAGTCCAAGGCAGAAAGCATTGAGTTGCTTTCCTTTGAACCTTCCTAGGTGCTCAGGTTAAATATCCGTTCTGGCAATTTACTATAGCAAATTTCCCAGTATGCTTTTGAGTATTTGAGAAAATATGAAAATCTTGTTAAGCAGAACTACTTTTGAGTGTAATAGTTTAATTGCTAACGTAGATATTCATTGCTGATGAGCAAAACCAACACTGACATTTCTCAATGAAGATAGAATGTTCATAAAGAATGTTAAAAATTAATAAATTGGAGATTTTAATATTATTTTATACTAAATTACAATACAGTACTTTACAAAGCATTAGTTAGGAACTTATAATGAACAACCTAGCAGACACACAAAACACCATTAAGGTCAGTTGTAGTTCAAACACACCAGTGAAATAGAGGAGAAAAGAATCTTTAATGTAATACTGAGCTCCTTCCACAGTGATGTTTAACAGTCAGATAAACTATCTTGTCTGCAGTGCTAGATACCAGGAAAGATTTGTATCCATGGACGTTATAACCTCCTTAATTGAACAAAGAGAGCTTCATCAATCGCCATGTAATTGACTCTTCTGAGAGGCTGATATATTTTACCAGAATTTGATTTTGCAGTTCAGAAATCTTAACGTAGCTTTGTTATATATAAACAATTCAACAAGCTTTTGCTCGCATTCCCATGACTGTCCAGTATTCTTCTTTATAAAATTACAATAAAATAAAATAAGACTATGAAATATCATCATACTACAGAATAATAAAACATAAAATGTTTGTATTATAATCATTGTAAAACAAAAATTATCATTTTATAATTATAAATTGTCATCCAGAGAACATAATATTTGCAGTGAGATTTTGTATAATATAATTGTCCATGATAGATGAGCTAAACAGTAGTCCACACTGATAAGTTATGAAGCAAGCAAAGAGGGTCCATGTCATAGAAGTGTCATCACAAGGAAAAATCTCAGATTATTTATATAAAAATTTCATTCTGATAGTGTTGGAAGTTATTAACCACAAGATCAATTGACAAAAAGGATGACTTTTTTCTCCTTGCACATTCTTGAAGAAAAATTATGGTAACTTTTAAACCTTATGCGTCTACTAGTAACAAAGGTCTAAATTTAGCTATAAGCTAACCTAAAATATCTAAATTTCCTTCCAAGTAATATCCCTTTATATATTGTATGTGAAGAAATATCTCAGAAGTACATATTAAGTAGGACATGCTGAAAAAAGAAAAACTTGACCGAATTCAGTCTGAACACTGGAAAGCTCTTCTTACCTGTGAAAGCTCAAAAATCCCTCAAAAGACTTGTAGTTCTTTCTCTGCCATTGCAATCAAAGCATTTCTTATAGTTGAGAGAGAAATAGATGTGCACTCTGAAAGATAAATTGAGGCTACAGAATGGCTAATCTGCATTAAATAAACACCTTCTGGTAGTCCTCTGACATTGAGGAAGTTATTTCAGTCTGACCTTTCACCCCTTTCTCTGTGGAAATAATTTAGCTATCTATGCCCAGAACAGGAAAATTGGTCACTCCATAAATCTTGTTATGTCCTTAACTTTTTTTTTACCCTGCTGAGAACCTTGAGCTGGTTCTGAATACTTGTGGCTTTTGGTACTTGTTTGTGTGCAAGCATGGCACAGGCTACCCCTAATTGCAAGGTGTTCATGGCAACAAAGCTCAGAAATGTCTTCAGTAGCTGATGCTACCTGGCAAGCAACTCCACATTCTTCAATGAGAATATAAAATGAAATCTGAGCTATAAGCACAGTCAAATTATTATACAATTTTGTCTTACAGGGTTGTTTATTAATACACTAAGTGCTTTCCTCACTGTGAGTATAATTTTCAAATCTAAGTGAAAACTCAGTTATAATATTGTAGAGTAAGATATAAATTCTCTGTAACTGCATATCCTTGGTGTACACAAGTTCCCTCCATTTCGTGGTTTTCTCCATTCTGTTTTTGCACTATGAGAAAGAAGATGTATAGTGTTTTCACATTCAAATAATTGCATTTCAGTGTAATTTAAACCACGGCTTCTGAAAACATTATTCATACAATTACAGACAGATCTCATGGGTCTATTTTTATGTACTTACAACATATTAAAAATATCACTTTCCTTCATCTCTGTTTTGAATTTATCTTACATTTTGGTTTTCCTAATGATAAATGCAGTCTCTCTGAGAGGGAGAGGCTGTTTTAGTTGTGCTTTCAAATCAGTGACCACGAGAAGTATTAAGGTAGAAAAAGGAAGTGTTTGTGTGTGTCATATTTCAAATGATATCATTTTGGCTTTTGTCCTGTGTTTAGGAATATCTTTTGCATGTCTTGAACCCAGGGAAATGTATATTACATCTCCTTCTTTTTCCATCTTCACTTGTTTTTTTCAGACTTGGATATACCCAGTGTTCACTTGAAAGCAATACTCTGGCAAATTTAAATGTATGTTGATCAGAAAACAATAAGTGATCATATGTGTTCTTTTCCTCCAGACTCTTTATTTCTTAAAAAAGTTATTTATTTATTTGTTTGTTTGTTTGTTCATTTATTTATTTAGTTCTTATTTATTTATTTATTTATTTATTAAAATAAGGTGGTTTTTATTTATCAATCTTATCTGCCCAGTTTTTAATTCATACTGACTTCCTGTATCTCTCATATACTCTAGTATAGTTTTAAGAACCATTTTTATTTTTTTCTGAATAAGTTTTATATTTTTCTATGTTGATCAATATTTTTGTCAGTTATTCAGTATTGAAAAATTATTATTTTAATATTTTATTCCTCAGATATATCTCCTTTCCTGTTCTTCACTGCCTCTCTGAAAAAAAGCAAAAAAAAAAAAATAATGTCTTCAAATAATCTATTTGAATAGATTATAGCTTTATAATGTGGAACAGTAAAGGCTGTAAAACAGCCTGACTGGTTTTCTCCCTTAATGGAATGAAATGACTTTGCCCACTGAGATACTTATCCCTTCTCCTTCATCAAACCATGGGGTTTTTTTTATTGTTTAACTTTACAGATTCAGCTCTGGACATTAAGTATCACTCTAAATAAAGAAAATTAGCAATTTGGGGCAATACTGTATTACATTTGGTCAGTGAAACAGTCAGAATGTATTTTTAACCACTGCTTGTTTATAACCTGACTTTCTCTCCTTGCTTTACAGAGGTGACCTTGTTTTAATACCTTCAGCACCTGATGTTATAAAAGTGAAATTCTTTTCAAATCTCCTCTGTTAATGTGTTCTTGCTTTGAAACAAATGCAAGATAACATTAACATTCTTCCCACAAAATACCTGTTAATTTGCTTGCAGTGAAGATAGAAAGCTTTTCATTACATATTACAAACTTAATTTATGTGGAATGAGTCACTAGGCCTTTTGTAAAGCCAAATCAGTGCCTGATCTCTAATGCTGCCTTCAACTATAACATCAGTCCTCACTGGTTCTACTCATCTTTTGTCAACTACTCACTTTTTAAAATTTTCCATTCTGTTACAAATTTGTGTTGTTCATCTATCAAAACAGCTTTGATTTGTTTTTTTTATTATTAAAGCATCAGAGAAAAAGCTCACAGAAGTATACTATTTTATTATTAGAGACAATCAAATCAGTGTAACACAAAATTATTAACTCTTTTTTACACATTTTTTTACATAATTATCTTAAAGTCATACTAGTGGTAATAAACTGTGTAATACTCATCACATTTTATTTTCCCAATTTTTCTCTTCTGCAGAGATTCTTCTAGAAGGTGTTTATGCTGTATATTTATACATATATGGTAGATGATATACATAAAATATAAATGATCTATAAGCCATGATGTGTCTTCTAAATTAATAGAAACTACAATCTTTAAGTTTCTGTGCAACTGAAAACAGGTGTATGAGATAATGCAAATGAAAACTCTAAAACCTCTAAGAAATTAGTTTGGAACTGCTCAAATTATTCATTAACAATATTTTGGCAAATAGTTTAGTGGAAGAACAAAGCAATTTACAGTGACTTGAAATTACTTGTGTAATGAAGTAAATAATAATTTAAATAAATTAAAAAAGTAAAGTAAATAAATAATAAATTAAAAGAAAAGGAATTTCAACTTATATGTGCAAAACTTACATATATCCTGTACGTAGGATATAAAAATGAAAAAAATCATAGAATCACAAAACAGTTTAGATTAGAAGGGACCTATTGAGATTACTTGATCCAATTAAAAATTTGTGGCATTTTTTTGATTACTAAATAGTTTAAGGTTTTTTTACAGACTTTCTTTCTCTTCAGTGTATTAGAGAATGGTGATGGGAAAGCTCCCACACAGGAGACAAAGTTTGGTTTCCCTCAGGCAACAAGATGTCTCCCAAATCCAGCTACCTATGCACTGACCTACCCAGAGAAAGAGCCATCACCTTCCATTGGGGCCTTCCCTTCCAATTTCAGCTAGCTTAAAAAAAGACAAGTCCTTTCCATGAGAATTAAATATTGTTGTTTAATTATTCATGGATCACATATTTATTTCAGTTAATGTAATCAATATAAAACAAATGCTTATCTGTAAGATGTAAACTAGTATGCCATTTTTTTCAGCTGGTTTTCATATAAAAGAATTAGCAAAGGTCTAAAGTCTCCACATCTAGAAAAGAGTCAGCATATTATCGCAAAATTGAGAGAATATATGTAGATAAATAATGATCTTTTATAACCACAAATAAAATATAGAGAGAAAAAACACTGAAAGAAATAATAGCCTTATGTTTGTATACTTGTTTCCATAATGTTATACATTTAATGTTTTTTCATTTTATCATTAGCAATGAGTTTTTATGAGAAAACTCACATCTAGTGAGTTTTTAAGATATAGTCATATTAATCTTTCTGTAGCTTTTTGTAAAAAGGAACAGAGATGGATTTGTTTAAAAAAACAAGGTGGCAGAAAGGACAGAAAGGGCAGGTTGCATTATTTTAGCTAAGCCTTCTCTAGCACATAGAAACTACTAAGAGCAGAGCAACTGTAAACCTGAATTCTAGACTCTCTTTTTAGATTGTCTAGCAGCCTTCATGCAAAGCAGAGTGAGGAGACAAACTCAAACAAAAGTAAAAGTGTTTTAAAATTGAAACATTTTATGGTTTACTTTCCAAATTATTTTTTAAGATAATGATTAGAACAAAAATGAATGAATGTTGAAAGTCCATTTTTACATTGTCAGAAGAGTATGTTTAGCATAGTCCTGACCTGAAAAAGCAGCAAGCGTAGGGAAGTCCATGAATATGCGTATATTAATATGTTGTAGTGGGTCTGGGACGGTAGTGATTTTCCACAGCAGCTCCTGCAGTGCTGTGCTTACTGTTGATATCAATATTATGACTACCGCTTGCACAACATCGGGGCTGTCCCTCCAGCATTCCTTCCCCCACCTTCACCAATAGCTGTGAGTGGGCATGATCTTGGGAGGGACTATGGCCAGGACAGCTGACCCAGGCTGACCAAGGAGATATTCCATACCATATGACGTCAGCTCAGTAATATAAACTGGGGGAGAGGAGCAGGAAGGGGAGGCGAGATTCATTTCTGGCCTTCCAAAAGCAACCGCTACGCGTACTGAAGCCCTGCTTCTCGGGAGGTGGCCGGACATCGCTGCTGATGGGAAGTAGAGAGTAACAGCTTTATCTGCTTCTGCTTTGCTTCCCGCGTGCGCGGCTTTGCTGCTTATTTATTAAACTGCTTTTATCTCAACCCACGAGACTCCCATCTTATTTTCTCCCCTTCCCTGGCTTGCTGAGGAGGTGGGGGATAAAGCGGTGTGGTGGGCACCTGGCATCCAGCCAGGCTCAAACTACCACAGCCCTTTTGGCGCCCAACGTGGGGCGAGATAATAGCAGTTTTACATTAGCTCCATTGCAATTACAGTAAGCACAATGAGTGCAAAGTTCCCATGCTGGTCACGGAGCCTTGCTGTTATGCAGCTTATCTTACACTTTCTAATGTTTGGGAACACGATGCTACTAACATTGACTATCTGCTGTGCTTTAACCTTAATAGCTTTGCTAAGCTGGCTATATAATTTTGTGAAAAGGATGAAAGGGCCTGGGAACATGATGGCCCAAATAATAATAGCAAGTCTCATTCTGTTACTGATGAATTTAGTGTGCTGTGGGAGCTATCTTGTGGAGGCCATGGGGCAAAGCACCTCTTTCTTCTCAGCTCGGACTGATCTAGACAATTTTGTTACACAGACTTCCCAGGTCCTTAGTCACCCTTATACGAGAGTTTTAATATTACTAATTAACATGGTTGGTATATTATATATCTTGTGGAATCTGGAGTCATCTGGGTATCAGAGAGTACAAATTTGCGATGGAAACATGTTAAAATGCCCCCTGAAGCGGCCAGTCCCTGGGTGGCAGGGTATGTGGATGAATTTAGGCAAATTCCTAGGACGGTTATCACCTCCTGTAACCTGGGATTTTACATCTGAACAGATAAAAAACCCTGCTTTACTGACACGCTACCTGATAGAAGGGTGTCTTACCTACCCTAATGAGGCCCATCAGGTTCAGGCACTATACTGGGGCCTAGCCTCTGCCTACCGAGCTGCATTCCAGTCCTCTCAGAGAACTGTGATTGAAATGGAAACTCAAACTATACCTGAGACTACCATGGTTGAGACAGGGAACCAAACAACAACCACAGTGGTTGCCCCAGTAGTGAAAAAGAAGCAGTGGATAAGGAGGTCAAGTCCATATCATCGATTAGTAAGGGCAGAAGAGGAGGAAGAGGAAAGGCTAGAAGAAGAAACTGGTCCTTCGGTAAGGAGATCAGGAGAAGAAGTGAAAGAAATCGAAAAGGAAATGGAAACTACTCGGTCCCTCACCTCAACAGAACTTAGAGATATGCGAAAAGATTACAGTCGCCAGCCAGGTGAGCGGATTGGTGCCTGGCTGCTCCGATGTTGGGATAACGGGGCTGACAGTCAACAATTGGAAGGCAGAGAAGCCCAACAGCTAGGATCTCTTGCTAGGGACCGGGGAATTGATAAAGGCATTGGAAAGAAAACCTCAGTTTGTAGTCTCTGGAAACGACTCCTCTCAAGTGTACGGGCAAGATACCCATTCAAGGAAGACCTTGTAAATGCCCGAGGAAAGTGGACTAGAGCTGATGAAGGGATCCAATATCTAAGGGAATTAGCTGTGTTGGAAGTCATCTATGGTGATCTGGATAATGCCGAGGCCTCCACAGATCCAGATGATGTCCAGTGTACACGGGCCATGTTGAGAAAAGTGATCCAGAGTGCCCCAGCTACATATTCTAATATCCTGGCAATGGTGTATCATCCAGACATGGACATACCAACAGTGGAGAGGGTATCTTCTTGGTTACAAAACTATGAAGAGAGCCTCTGCACCTCCTCATCAGTGTGGGATGATGGCCTGACTGTCAGATCTGCATCAAGAATTCAGTCATCCACTGCCCCAACCAGGGGAAAAGGAAGTCCCAGACGCAGGAGTACACCGCGAAATGAACTCTGGCTCTTTTTGCGTGGCCAAGGAGAGGATATGAGGAAGTGGGATGGTGAACCCACTTTTAAGCTGGAAGCGCGTGTACGTGAACTAAGGGGGAAGACAGCTGTTAGAAAAGGACCACCCAAGAGGGCTGTCAGCAGAGTGGCTGCCAAAACAAAAGAGGACAATCAACAATCTCCAAGACATAGAAGAACTGCAACTACTTCCTTCGAAGCCAATGAGGAGACTTCAGGTCTGCAATTGCAAGGATCAGATAGCGAATACTCTGATGAAGAACAGAAATAGAGGGTCCCTGCCTCCAGCCAGGAGGAGGAAAGGGATGACCGAATCTACTGGACTGTGTGGGTTCGATGGCCTGGCACTTCAAACCCACAAAGGTATAAAGCCTTAGTAGACACAGGGGCACAGTGTACATTGATGCCATCAAGGTATAGAGGCACAGATTCTGTCTGGATCTCTGGAGTGACAGGGGGATGTGAAGAATTATCTGTATTAGAGGCTGAAGTGAGCTTAACAGGGGACAAATGGAAAAAACACCCCATTGTGACTGGTCCAGAGGCCCCTTGTATTCTTGGCATAGATTACCTCAGGAGAGGGTACTTCAAAGAACCCAAGGGGTATCGATGGGCTTTTGGTATAGCCACTGTAGATACAGAGAAAATCAAACAACTCTCTAATTTACCTGGCCTCTCAGAAGACCCTTTTGTTGTGGGATTGCTGCAAGTTCAAGAGCAACAGGTACCAATTGCTACCAGGACAGTGCACCGGAGGCAATATCGCACGAACCGAGATTCCCTGACTCCCATCCGTGAATTGATTCATCAACTGGAGGCTCAAGGAGTAATTAGCAAAACTCATTCCCCATTTAATAGTCCCATATGGCCTGTGAAAAAATCTGATGGAGGGTGGAGGTTAACAGTAGACTATCGTGGCCTGAACGAAGTGACACCACCACTGAGTGCTGCTGTACCAGACATGTTAGAGCTCCAGTATGAACTGGAGTCAAAAGCAGCCAAGTGGTATGCTACGATTGACATCGCTAATGCATTCTTCTCAATTCCATTGGCAGCAGAGTGCAGGCCACAATTTGCCTTCACATGGAGAGGTGTCCAATATACCTGGAATCGATTGCCCCAGGGGTGGAAACATAGTCCTACTATTTGCCATGGTCTAATCCAAACTGTGCTGGAAACGGGTGATGCCCCTGAACATTTACAGTACATTGATGACATAATTGTATGGGGCAACAAGGCAGAAGAAGTGTTTGAGAAAGGGAAAAGAATAATACAGATTCTCCTGAAAGCTGGTTTTGCTATAAAAAGAAACAAAGTAAAGGGACCTGCACAAGAGATACAGTTTTTGGGCATAAAATGGCAAGATGGGCGTCGGCATGTGCCTATGGATGTTGTGAATAAAATAGCTACTATGTCTCAACCGACTAATAAGAAAGAAACACAAGCTTTCCTGGGCCTTGTGGGATTCTGGAGGATGCATATCCCAGGTTATAGTCAGCTTGTGAGCCCTCTCTTTAGAGTAACCAGAAAGAAGAACTGTTTTGAGTGGGGCCTTGAGCAACAACAAGCTTTTCAACAAATTAAACAGGAAATAACTCGTGCAGTCGCCCTTGGGCCCATCCGTACAGGACCAGATGTGCAGAATATCCTCTACACTGCCGCTGGAGAGCATGGTCTCACCTGGAGCCTCTGGCAGAAAACATCTGGAGAAACCCGAGGTCGACCATTAGGGTTTTGGAGCCGAGGATATCGAGGATCGGAAGCCCACTACACCCCAACTGAAAAAGAAATACTAGCAGCATATGAGGGACTTCGAGCTGCTTCAGAAGTCATTGGCACAGAAGCTCACCTCCTCTTGGCACCACGTCTGCCTGTGTTACACTGGATGTTCAAAGGGAAAACCCCTTCTATACATCATGCAACCAGCGCTACATGGAGTAAGTGGATGGCGTTGATTACACAACGATCTCGGCTGGGGAAATCTAATCGCCCAGGAATCCTGGAAGAAATCATGGACTGGCCAGAAGGCAGAGATTTTGGAGCATTGCCTGAGGAAGTAGCTCGCGCCCAAGAGGCACCACCATATAATGAACTGTCAGAAGATGAGAGGCATTATGCTTTGTTTACTGATGGATCCTGCCGCGTGGTAGGAAATCATCGTAAGTGGAAAGCTGCTGTGTGGAGTCCCACACGACGAGTTGTTGAGGCCACTGAAGGAGAAGGTGAGTCAAGTCAGTTTGCTGAAGTGAAGGCTATCCAACTAGCTCTAAAGATTGCAGAACGAGAGAAGTGGCCAGTACTCTATCTTTACACTGACTCCTGGATGGTGGCTAATGCTCTATGGGGATGGCTACAGCAATGGAAGAAGACCAACTGGCAGCGCAAGGGTAAACCCATCTGGGCTGCTGCATTATGGCAAGACATTGCTGCTCGGGTGGAAAATATGACTCTGAAAGTACGTCATGTAGATGCTCATGTGCCAAAAAGCCGTGCCAATGAAGAACAATGGAATAACCAACAGGTAGATAAAGCTGCTAAAATTGAACTAGCTCAGGTAGATCTAGACTGGGAGCGTAAAGGTGAGCTATTTATAGCTCGATGGGCCCATGAAACATCAGGACATCTGGGAAGAGATGCAACATATAGATGGGCTCGTGATCGAGGGGTGGACTTGACCATGGAAGCCATCACACAGGTCACCCATGAATGTGAAACGTGTGCCGCAATCAAGCGAGCCACACGAATCAAGTCTCCCTGGAACAGAGGCCGATGGCTGGGTTTTCAGTATGGTGAGGCCTGGCAAATTGACTATGTTGGACCACTACCACGAACACACCAAGGCAAGCGGTATATACTCACCATGGTGGAAGCAACTACTGGTTGGTTGGAAACATACTCTGTAAACCACGCCACTGCCCGAAATACTGTCTTGGGTCTTGAAAGGCAAGTTTTGTGGCGACACGGCACTCCAGAAAGTATTGAATCAGATAATGGAACTCATTTTCGAAATAATCTCATAAACTCCTGGGCAAAGAAACATGGCATTGAGTGGATATACCACATCCCCTATCACCCACAAGCCTCTGGAAAGATTGAGAGATATAATGGGTTACTAAAGACCATGTTGAGAGCACTGGGCAATGGGGTATGGAAGCAGTGGGATAAAAATTTAGCAGAAGCCACTTGGCTGGTCAATAGCAGAGGTTCAACTAACCGTCCTGGTCCTGCCCAAACAAAACCACTACATACTGTGGGAGGAGATAAGGTCCCCGTAGTGCACCCAGGGAAATGGCTGGGGAAGGCAGTATGGGTTGCACCTGCCATGGGAAAAGGCAAACCCATTCGTGGGATTGTCTTTGCTCAAGGGCCTGGGTGTACTTGGTGGGTGATGAGAAAGGATGGGGAAACTCGATGTGTACCTCAGGGAGACTTAACCTTGGGGGAAAAATAACCTGTTATGTGAGTTATCTGTTGTAGATGAACTTTGCAAGAAAAACCGGACAAGTGGACAAACCAAGCCGGTGCTGGTGCCCAACACTGAACATACTGTTTCCCCTGGCCTGGATATTCATCTTGATGGATGAGACAGAAGTTATGACCTGCTCCAGCGAACATCTACAGAGGATGAAAGAGATAAGAATGTTGTTTGTTTGTTTGATGCAAGATGCAAGAGGGAATACAAGAATGATGTTTGTCTGTTGAAGAGTGGGGGTACTGGTTAATGAGAGTATATAAGAATGTATATGGATTGTTAAGATGGTTTATCTGAGCATGACATATATGGTATGGAATAAGGGGTGGAGACTGTAGTGGGTCTGGGACGGTAGTGATTTTCCACAGCAGCTCCTGCAGTGCTGTGCTTACTGTTGATATCAATATTATGACTACCGCTTGCACAACATCAGGGCTGTCCCTCCAGCATTCCTTCCCCCACCTTCACCAATAGCTGTGAGTGGGCATGATCTTGGGAGGGACTATGGCCAGGACAGCTGACCCAGGCTGACCAAGGAGATATTCCATACCATATGACGTCAGCTCAGTAATATAAACTGGGGGAGAGGAGCAGGAAGGGGAGGCGAGATTCACTTCTGGCCTTCCAAAAGCAACCGCTACGCGTACTGAAGCCCTGCTTCTCGGGAGGTGGCCGGACATCGCTGCTGATGGGAAGTAGAGAGTAACAGCTTTATCTGCTTCTGCTTTGCTTCCCGCGTGCGCGGCTTTGCTGCTTATTTATTAAACTGCTTTTATCTCAACCCACGAGACTCCCATCTTATTTTCTCCCCTTCCCTGGCTTGCTGAGGAGGTGGGGGATAAAGCGGTGTGGTGGGCACCTGGCATCCAGCCAGGCTCAAACTACCACATATGTGAATGTAATTCATGATCAGAACACACATGGTCAACAGCCTAGAAAGTTTGAGAAACATGTTCATGCATTTTCTGCTGCTACATGTAATACAAAATCTGTAGTTATGAATTTAAAACTTGATGTATCACACTAAATTGTATCCATAGAGATCACTGTTATTCTAGATGAACCAGTAAAAACACGACCCTTAGAAGTAAAGTGTACAAAAATAATCTCTAGATAACTGGGTATAGTGGCAGTTCTACGACACAGAATACTACCTACAGTGCACACAGTTTCCAAATTGCTTGATTATTCTTAAGATCTAGATAAGGATTTCTATTTTAATAGGTAATTAAGGAATTAAATTTCATGGGAAACCACCACCTTTGGAAAAAATGGACTTCATTAGACAAAAATATTATTATCCGTATACCTATGTTTAAGTTTTAGAGATTAGATAGCAAAACATTTTCTCCTGATATTTACAATTCAAAATATGAAAGGGTTTTTTTTATTTTAATGAGATACTGCTTTTTATATCATGTTCAAACAGGAACAAGACCAATTTTTTTACCTTTCATCCTCATTTTTTTTTTCTATTTTAAAGGGCATCCTGTTTTTGATATTCGCATTCCAAATTAACCTGAGTCATCCGCACTTCATACAATATTTCCTTCTTCTTTCATACCATCACAAATTACATACCTGGCATCTCTGGTCATCCTCATGATTCCTGACCTTGTGTGATGGTTTAGCCCTGATTGAGTGCCAGGTGTCCACCAAGTCATTCTATCATTCTCCTTCCTAAACTGAACAGTGGAGAAAGAAATTTAACAAAGGGCTTATGAGTCAAGAAAAGGACAGTGAGATCACTCAGCAAATAACATCACAGGCAAAACAGACTCGACTTGGGGAGAAATTTTTTGATTTATTAATGAATGATCAAAAGAGAGCAGGGAAATGAGAAATAACCCCGAATCTTAAATCACGTCCCCTCTCTCTTCTCCCCTCTTCAACAGTGCAGGAGATGGGGGGATGGGGATTGTAGTCCACAAATGGACTTTGCTGCTGCTTCCTCTCAGGGGAAGGCCTTCCTCCTACTTCCTACTGCTACAGTGAGGGTCCCTTCCATGGGAAATAGTCCTCCATGAGCTTCTCCAAAATGCTTCCTTTTCACAGGCTGAAATTTTTCACGAACTGCTCCAGTATGGGTCCTTCCCATGGGATGCAGTTCTTCACACCCTGCTCCAACATGGGTCATCCATGGGGAAAACAGTCCTTCAGGAACACACTGCTCCAGCTGGCACTTCTTCCACCCTCCTCCATTGACCTAGGTGTCTGTGGAGATGTTGTTCTCACATTCTCATTCCCTTCTACTGCTACTGCAGTTTAGTAACTGTGCAGTAACTTCTTCCCCTTGTCAAATATGTTAATCACAGAGGCATTACCTCCATTGCTAATTGGCTAGACCTTGGCAATGGTGAGTCCATTTCAGAGTTGACTGGCATTGGCCCTACCTTCTAGCAGCTCTTTTTTAAAGATCCCATCCCTGTAGCCCCACACTACCAATATCTTGCCACACAAAACGACTAAGCTTTGTCACTTTTACCTTGTCAAGGAGTTTTGAATTAGCCACATTTCTTAAAAACTTATTTTGGTCAGTGCCTCAGCTAGCCTTTTTTTCAAGCACTGAGCACTGGCAAATACTCCAGTAAAGCTTAAGGACAACATACATAAGAAATACAGTGTAACAGAAACAGGCACTGTCAACTTTGTTATACTTTGGCACAGAGAAGCAGTATTAATGAGATGTTTGGATATTGCATGTTGCATGAGATAGGATTGTTTCTTTTTTCCTAGGAAGAGTATAAATTTTAATTAAAACTAAAACCAGAATTATTTCACCATGTCTTCAAGATTTTACACCTGAAACTAACATATTTTTATTCTGAAATGCACTTGGCAGTTAGTGCCCTACAGATTCTGTTTCTGCTTTTTCAGTCCTTATCATCACCCTGAAGTTTTAGAGAGAGACATCACTTTTAATGTATAACCCTCCTGGCTAGATATCATTCAGTTCACAGAATTAGTGCTTGATTGGTCATTGAATCAAATAGCAGTTTCTGGCAAATCATGACTTTTCTATTCTGATATTTTTCGAGGAGCTCCACATCCTCTTGAGAAGAATAGTTTACTGTTGTACTACCAAAGTTTATGACATTAAGGAATTTTCAATATTTTTTGAACGTTCAAACATAGTGCTTTACCTACTCATTGGGAGTGATGCTGATGATCTTTCACCAATTTCTTGAGGTGTAGAAAAATTCCTCATTGTGTATATCCAGTAGTAGAGGAATGAGAAATAGCCACTGTCTATGATTCACAGACTAATGACAGATGTTAATCAAGCACTTGCTAAAAGTGACAGAAGAGTCAAAGAGTGGAATACCAGTTTAACTTTCTTAGCTTTTAAAGAAAATGTACACAGTTCCTCATATTTCTTATTGGTAATAGTCTGTAAGAACACCTTGGATAAGAAAATGTTTTTTCAGGAGAATTAGCATTTAAAGACTCTTTACTGACAATCTGAAGCTAATGAAGAAATGCAAGCGATATATTACTCTGTAAAGTCTTGCTGGTAGTTGCTATTTTTAAACTAATGTTTTGATAATCAAGAAGATAAAGTGCATTTTGATTTAAAGACTGTGGTCTTTCTATTGTGTCAGTCAACTGCATTAAGATCATTTTGTTTTCAATTATCATCTTTCATTGAGAACCATTATCACCCATCCGCCCCTGAACAAATATCATGTTGTCCATCTTCCCAGGCAAGTACTGTAATTACTCAACAACTGCAATATTGATTCTGGAGAACTGAGTCTTACTGGCTGGCATACCAAATTGCTTACTAAGTCAGAATTGCTGCAGTCAGAATTGTTTTTAAAGTAGTTCCAAGCAAGAAATCACTCAAATGAAAGTTAAAGTTTTCTCTCCTTGTTTGAGGCCTAGAGTTACTCAGATTGTATTCTTTCATCAGATTTTAAATCACATGTGAACTGAAAGCCTCCATCTTTGTAAGGCTTTGCCAAAGGCCTACAGCGCTTAACATAAGCAAAGGCATATCAGAGGTTGCACAGCTCCTTTTAAAAACACATCTACAATGTATTACCAAGATGTCATATTGTGAAACATCAAATCCACAAAGAGGAACCACAGAGTAGAACATCACACAGCCATGGTCAGCACATAGGAAATGCTTTCAGCTTCTCATTTACAAAGCTGTTTTCTCTCTCTTGCCTCCCAGAACTTTTTTCTCTTTGCAATGCTTCCAATGCCAGCTAACAGCACAAACCACATCATTAAAATGGAAATAAATTTATTCAGCACTTGCACGTGGTAGGACATGGAATTCATTTTTTAAAAGTCTGTCATGGTTTGACATGACAGCCATTTCTGGTAAGGGCAAAGGAGCTGTAAAGATGGCTCCTGTAAGTTGTTGCTCAAAACTCTCCTAAGCTTTGAGCCAGGCCCACTTCTGGGCCTGAGCCAATTAGACACCTCCAGAATCACTTTTTAAGAAGCCGAAAGAGGAGGCTTCTTCCTTTTTCTTCTTCCTGTTTCTTCCTTCTTCTGTCCCTTCTTCTTCTGGCTGCTGGTGGTGCAAGGAGTAGGAACAGTGAGAGAAACAACCATGTAGACTCCAAGGTCAGTGAGGAAAGAGAGGAGGAGGTGTGCTGGAGCATAGACTCCTCTGCATTCTACGGAGAGGACTTGTGAAGCTGAGATATATTTTCATTTCTTTAAAGACCCCACATCAGCAGTAGAGACTCATTTTGATAATGACTCCATATCAGGGGCAGAGAGACGTGTTGCTAAAGCTGGCCCCAGACCAGTGGCAGTGATTTTCTTCTTTAAAACTATGGCTGGAAGAGGCCATGTCCTGAGGAAGTGATCCAATATCCATAGCTGTAACTGTGGGAAGGAACCCATGACAAAGCAGCCCATTAAACTTATGCCCAGAAGAGGCCTTGTCCTGAGGGAGGGACCCTGTATCTGCAGAAACTGCAACCGTGGTGAAGAATCCACGCAAGAGATATTCAATAAGAAGTGTCCCATGTGAGGGACCCTGTATCAGCAGAAGCTGCAGCTGCTGGGAAGAACCCACACAACAGAAGTTCATGCAGAACTGTGTCCTGGGGGAGGAACCTTGTGTGGAACAGGGGAAGAATGCAAGGAGTCATCCTCATCTGAGAACAGAGAAGCGACAGAGCTCATCTGTGAGAGACTGACCACAATCCCCCATTCCCTTCCCCCCAAGCCATTGAGGGGGGAGGACGTAGAGATATCAGAAGCAGTGAGTTGGGCCCAGGAAGAAAGGAGGAATGATGGAGGGAGATCTTGAAGTGCTGGTTATAATTTTATCATCATACTACTCCCTTTTTGCTTTTATTCTGTTCTGTTTCTTGTAGAATAAATTGTCCTACTTTCCTCTCTAAGTCGAGCAGTGGAGTCTGTTTTGCCTGGAACCATAACTGGCAGCGAGCCCTCTCTGCCGTTGTCTTAAACCACAATGTAGTTGGTCTGGGATGGTAGTGATTTTCCATAGCAGCTCTTGCAGTGCTGTGCTTACTGTTGGTATCAATATTATGACTACTGCTAGCACAGCATCAGGGCTGTCCCTCCAGCATTCCTTCTCCCACCTTCACCAATAGCTATGGGTGGGCACAATCTTGGGAGAGACCACAGGCAGAACAGCTGACTCAGGCTGACCAAGGAGATATTCCATACCATATGACATCAGCTCAGTAATATAAACTGGGGGAGAGGAGCAGGAAGGGGGGGCAAGATTCATTTTTGGCCTTCCAAAAGCAACTGTTAAGCATATTGAAGCCCTGCTTCTTGGGAGGTGGCTGGACATTGCTGCTGATGGGAAGTAGAGTGTAACAGCTTTATTTGCTTTTGCATCACTTCTCGTTCACGCAGCTTTGCAGTTTCTTTATTAAATTGTTTTTATCCCAACCCATGAGACTCTCATCTTATTTTCTACCCTTCCCTGGCTTGCTGAGGAGGTGGGGGATGATAGACTGGTGTGGTGGGCACCTGGCATCCAACCAGGGTCAAACTACCACACACAACAACCTTGCTTATCTTTTTACTCCCATTTTGCTGGGGCCTCTGTCAATCTAACTAGGGTGGGGGTGAATGGGGGCACCGAGGAAGAGACTGTTGTTGTGCTTCTTTGCTAGCTGGGCCAAATCACGACAAAGTCTCATTGAGTTCATATAGCTTTGCCAAATATTCTTAAGTAAATTAAAAGATCACTGCCAAAGGATGTCTATGAATCTGTCACTGATGATTTGCTGCAAGTGGAAAACTGGAATGCACCTCTGATACAGACCTGAAGACTGTAACTATCTGCAGCAAATCCAAGACAGAGGGTGTTTAATAACTGTACCATGCTGTTTAGAAGCTGCCTTTATTATTGGATGGATTTATTTCTGATTTTTGTTTTCCTGAATTGGCCATGGGATTGCTGACTGCTAGGAGTAACACAATACAAGATTTTCATGCAGGAACAACATATGGGATCAGTCACACAGTGAGACCTACCTAAAACATTTCCTTTTTAAAAACTGTTGGCTGCTGTTATGATTTGTGTATATGTGGCACTAGAAAAATTTGATTCTGTTTTGTAGGAAAGATTCAGTAGTCATTGATCTGCTGATCACTGATTTAAATGTCAGATTGGATCAGTTCCACATTCTTTACTGTTTCTCTTTTTCCTATTTCTTCCTAGCTTCTCTACAAACTGCTTCCCCTCACAAATTGTCATTTGCAATCAGCACACATTTAGAAGAGATGTTTCTCAGAACTGTTTGGTATATCCCTCACTGCCATTATGTTTTTTTAAAAGGCAATGACAAGGTATTTACTATGACCATTACACCTCCTAGAGGGCAAATGAACTGGCAAATGCACACTACACTGAACAGTCAGTACTAGAAGCTCAGCCATAAACTTTGTGCATTATTTATATTTTCTATCAATAAGAGCAAATTCTGTTTCACTGTGCCAGTGCAAAACGGATGCAGCACTCATAAAATCAATCTCAAGATTCTCTCCTCCTTTGGAGGATTTTGCATTTGGGAACCATCACCAAAGCCCCATAACTATGCCACCTACCAGAAGTATGTTGTAATTCTCCTCTGACCTTTGGAGAGATGGGCACTATTTTGGGCACAGCTATGTACCTGTATAATAATGCTTGTGACCTCTTTCTGAGTAGCTATAGCTTATTAAAACTTAGTAGGGATAGCCATATTTTATTTTCTATTTTTCTTCACAGTGTTGATTACATAATATTTACCAACAAGGAACTAGATTTGCAATGAAGGTGTTTAGATCCCACTGATGATCAGCATAGGAAGTTTGCAAAAAGGCATATGTGAAACAGAGCAAGAGCAGATCAGTTCTTTGTACTTTGGGCCCAGCAAGTAACACATGATGAGATGAGATGAGATGAGATGAGATGAGATGAGATGAGATGAGATGAGATGAGATGAGATGAGATGAGATAGCATGCCTGGAGTACAGACTTGGACCATCCTTAGCCCAGGCTTGTTCACTGACTTGTTTGCTTACAATGGCAAAATGAAACTTCTATCTTTCAGAATACTCCAGCTTGGGATCCTGACAGGCTGTGTAGAAAAGTCGGAACTCTCTTTGCTACCAGTGTGAACTCAGTGATGAGTCATAGACAAGAAGCAGGATGGAAAGTTATTCTCAACCACCTTTTAGCTTTAATTATCACTTCACAGCTGAACCTGAGCTGGATTTATCTTCCTTTACTGTCCTGGAAAGTAGCAGCTATTAGTTCCCAGATGAGGCCAATATTTCTCCACATGACCAGGGGGGACAAGGATAGGAAGACTAATCTCAGGTTTTGTCTTTTCTGTTAGCTGAGAAGATGTAATTAAGCGAACATTTCCCAAAGTAGAGTGGAGGTTCACTAGGTGAGCTCTCTTCAGTGCTTAGCTTGCAATATCTAACAGCCTAGAGCTTTTCTTGCCCTTAAAATCAAAGGAAAGAGCCAAGCTTTTTTTCACTTTAAAGTAGGAAGAGATGCTATTAGTTTCTGCTTTCTAGTGAGAGTAAAGGCATATTTATGTGCTTTGCTCTGCTCCACTCAATACCTGAAGTGAAACAGTTGAGCGCAACAGTAGTAAACTGCTCATATATGAAACAGCCATTTGTTTGTATTAATTATTTTCACATTCTGTCCCAAAGAGTATCCAAAAAGAAATTATCCAAGTTCAGGAATTGAACTGAGTTTAGTCTGAGCAATGGTTATCAGTAGTGCTGATAAAAAAGACAAGTCTAGTGCTTTCTTTTATACTGATGAGATGCATGCGTAAGTATATCCAGCTTTGGATGAAGTAGCAGTAGACTCTCACGACCAAATCCCAAGACCCTATTATATAATATGACTTTAGGCAGAGAAATAAACTCATCATTTTTCAAGATCAAGTCTATTAAAATCTTTGCTGTTTCTTCAATTTTTTTTCACTTCTTGTGTGGACAGTGAGGTGGATCAAGAGCCGACTGAATGACAGAGCCCACAGGGTGGTGATCAATGGCACAGAGTTGAGTTGGAGGCCTGTGGCCAGTGGAGTTCCACAGGGATCGATTCTGGGACCAGTCTTGTTCAACATCTTCATCAACGACCTGGATGAGGGGACAGAGTGTGCCCTCAGCAAGTTCACTGATGACACCAAACTGGTAGGACTGGCTGATTCTGCAGAAGGCTGTGCTGCCATTCAGCGGGATCTCGACCAGCTTGAGAGTTGGGCAGAGAGGAAGGTCATAAGGTTCAACAAGGCAGAGTCCTGTATCTGGGAAGGAGCAACCTCATTCACCAGTACAGGCTGGGGGTCGAACTGCTACAGAGCAGCTCTGCAGAGAGAGACCTGGGAGTCCTGATTGATAATAAGCTAAATATGAGCCAGCAATGTGGCCTTGTGGCCAAGAAGGCCAATGGCATCCTGGGATACATCAAGAAGAGTGTGGTGAGCAGTTCTCCCCGTCTACTCTGCCCTTGTGAGGCTTCATCTGGAGTCCTGTGTCCAGTTCTGGGCTCCTCAGCTCAAGAGGGACAGGGAAGTGATGGAGAGAGTCCAGCACAGGGTATGGAACTTCTTTCAAATGACGAAAGACTGCGGGAACTGGGGCTGTTTAGTCTGGAGAAGAGGAGATTGAGGGGTGATCTTATTAACATTTATAAATATCTAAAGGATGAGTGTCAGGAGGTTGGGACATCCTTTTTTTTTATAGTAGATAGTAACAGGACAAGGGGTAATGGGATGAAGCTGGAACACAAAAAGTTCCACCTAAATATAAGAAAAAAATATTTCACCGTGAGAGTGACAGAGCAGTGGAACCGGCTGCCCAGGGGGGTTGTGGAGTCTCCTTCCTTGGAGGTCTTCAATACCTGCCTGGACATGTTCCTATGCAACCTGATCTAGGTGAACCTGCTTTAGCAGGGGGGTTGGACTAGATGATCTCTAAAGGTCCCTTCCAACTCCTACCATTCTATGATTCTATGATTCCTTTTCTGTATATTCAGCACATAATAAGGCACAGCTTGGTGGTATGTAATTTTTCAAGGAGCTAACATGCTGTTATTCTGGGGATAAATGACTAAATTTGCATACAATCAGCAAAACAGTATTTTTCCAGATGAATTTCTGTTTGAACACTTAAGGCTGTCTAGCTCTTAGCAGCAGCTGATATTTTCTTCCCAGAAGAAGCTAGACAAGATAGCAATGATAAAAAGCATTAGCAAAATTTTGACTTCCAAGAGCTTGAAAACAATAAATCCTGAAACTTCTTGTCAGACACCAGTCAGATGTGAATCTGCAAGCTTTTTCTCATATGTTCCACTGAGTGCAAAACTCATCAAGATGAGGATGTCCTCATCTCTCACAAATCTTTGGAGCTCAGGAGAAGCTTTGAAAACAGACAGAGCTGGAATCCTCTTCATGCCTCAGAAAACAGCTTCTAGTTCCTACTGTGTTCTAACACAGCAAGAACTGGGAGGAAAGCAAAATACTTCCAATCAGCCTGAGAATGTATGACATTCAGCTCCTGCTGAGTTGAGAACTTTATAAACTTGATTTTTCCCCCTACCATTCAGGTAATGTATAATTCTGTAGTGTGCTGATAGCTGAAGCAAACTCCTGCTGAAATCAAAAGAAATCTTTCAAGCTGTTTCAAAAGTCAGTGTTCTAGGTCATACACCTTGGCTAAATCAGAGTGTGCTTTAAAATTCTTCCAGAAGATAATGATTTTCTTTATTAATTTCATTTTTATTTAAGGGTATCACTTAGGAGAAAGTGATAAGATTGGAAGTTATGAACCACAAAAGCACCTTCAACTGCTGGGTAATAATTTTATGTGAGAAAGCTGTTGTCTTTCTAATGTTCCATCTGAAGGTAACAAGAAATTAAAAGCTGAAGAGTTATTTTCCATTCAATACAGTTTAAAACAAGACTAAAGGCATTAGTTCGACTAGTGTGAAATGAGAATAAGACAATGAACCATTCAATACATAAGAGGACAGAGAATTAATCTGGTACCATAAAAAAAATTATTTTATTTCTATTCTTTCTAGTGATCTACATTTTAACTCTACCTTTTACTCTTTAGCATACAATTTAACTGATTTTCTGGAACTGATTTCCAGGGCATTTTTGTTTGGTTGGTTTAATTTCTGCATTCATTAGCAGGCTGTGAACATTGTTTTTGGCTTGCTGCCTCTTTCCTGCCTTAGGGAGTATTTCTCAGTGGCTAACAGTAGGTGATGAGTCCTGAAGTGTCGATTTTGAGCAATGGAGACAGGTGGGCCATCAGCAGGAGTAGTAAAGTGATATGCCATCATAAATACGAAACTGTGACAGCTCACAGAAACAATCTATTTTTCGTTTCAAACTTCAGCCATGACAGCACCTAAACTCCTAAAACCTAGATTCATGTGGGAAAAAAAAATACCGGTATAGTTTAGAAATAAATTTCGGGTTTTATTATTTTTCCTCCATTGTGATATATAATTATGTATATACAAACACTTTAAAAGCAAGAGAACATGACATGTCTCAACACATGAGTGTTCAAATGGCATTCATTCTCATTCAGACAACAGCTTTTTTTTCTCCCCCCTTCCCCAGTAGGATAGAATTGTAAATGAGGCAACTAATGTTTCTCCTTGAGTAAACAGAGATTTAACATAATAAAGGTGATACAATAGATGGGAAAAGCAAAGAAACACATTATTTCTAGTAGTAGTAGTGCTGCTAATATTATGTTATTATTTATTTTTTTCAGTTTTGAAGTCTGAATTTGTTCTAAATTAGCTCTCTTTTCTTACACCTTTCTCTTAATACTCACATAAACATGTGTACATGATTTAATAATCATCAGCGTTGAAGGAGAGAAAAAAACACCTTCCAGCCTGATGGAGAAAAGAAATTTATTTTCTTTTTTTTTAAATAGAATCATTAAAGAAATCTTTAATATTTCTGATATCTTTATTGTATCAAACCAACTGCACATTTTAAATCTTAGAACATGTCCATACTAGAGACCATAAGATTTCAACGAATGAATGGAATTTCTTGACTTTCAGAAAGTTAATAAACCATTGGAATGTTGTTGAGAGGAAAATGGGAGTGTGATTACAGGTTTTCTTACTAAAAGCAGGAAAAGATTGTTGTTTCGCACTCAAAAATAGATGCCCTTACTTATAAGTATTCTGGTTTCCTCACTAACACAATAGAATGACAACTTTTGCTACTCACTGAGAGCCCCTCTTCTATGTCCAAAGTTCACAATGGAAAAGAAACTGACTTGCACTTAACATTTTCATAGAATTCTTAATATTCTAGTCTTGTCTGGACAACTACAAGCTACCCATAAATAAAGCAACAGGAAGCAGGTAGAACGGTATCCATCTAAAGCAACAGCACTGGTTGATGCTAAACTCTGCATTATTACATATGGGCACTTATATCATTATGCAATATATCATCCATTTCTAAAAAATAACTGTAAATGTAAGAAAAGCTTTTATAAAATATTGCCATGTTCTGTTAAACCACTAGTCCATCCATTTCAGAGGTGACATCTCACTAATGAGTTAAGTGATTCTGAAATATTGATAGAGTAATATGGTTCTTAAATTGTTTTTCAAACACTAATTTTAGAGTATTTCATGAGTTAATACATATAAGCTCATCTTACTATTAGTCTCAGAGAAAATGCTAAGTTAAGTTGTGCATAAATTCTACAGTAGAATATATAAGTTATGAATTTTTTTCTTAGACAATTTGGCTGTATGAAAGCTAGAGAAAACTTGCAGTATTAGTCAAAAAATATCCAAAGTGTGACAAAATATTTTATCTATTGAGTCTTGATCAGAAAGCATAAGCTCCAAATTTAACAAATGTTTCATTAAAGTTTGTCAACTATCTTAGTACAAACACTAAAACCAATCTGATTACCAGAAGATCATGTCATAATGAAATCAAAGGGAATGCTGTCATGTAAGATTTATGCAAGTGTTAAATAGGCCTGTGTGTTACAAATGTGGCTTTACCTCTCATTTGCATATTCTTGAATTTATGCCAATTTTTCTATGCTACTTTCTTCTAAAATAAATGTGTAAGAAATAGTTAAAAACACATTTTTCCTTTGCATTTGTTAGAGCAATTTTATACTTAAAACCAGTTCAAAGATAATTGCTCTTCTGCATTGCAAAAATGCCCAATAATTTAGTAGGAAGGAGATTGCTACAACAGTATTAAATTTATATGATGACTAAAAGAATTAAGATCAATGGTTGGTGATGCTGATTAGCTGTACCAATTTATACAACATTTTGAAAGATCAGAGTGTAGATATATGTTGTAAGGATTTAAAGAACAAAAAATATTGGGCATGCACACATGGAGAGATCACTTCTGTTAAAACTCAACCTGTCTTGTGTTTAGAAAAAAACAGATAAATTTATTAGCTCTCTGTAAACAATTTACAAACATCAAAATTAAAAATAAGGAAAAAACCCATTATTTTTATACCATTACAGTTGTAAATAAATCTTGCTTGTAAGATATCATTTTATATTCATAGAAATATAACAATTAGATTACTATATCCAGCAACTATAATTTGATGTATGAAAATTTAATAACAGCACAGTGAAAAGAACTCCATACTGCATACAAAACTACCAGTTTTTAATTGAGTACAGATATTATTTTTGGTTTTCTTGTTACTGATAAATCTTTTGAGGAAGGTTTCAGAACATGAAAATGATTTTATATTTGTTTTAATATCCATCCAAAATTATAACATAGCTTCTTTAAACATGGTAATCTAACAGCACTTCACCACCAGATAGCAAATGAATGGTGAGAAGAACTTAGGTAGCACAAATATGCTTCTGCATTATTTGAAAACTAAATATTACCCATATAAATACAACAGTTTTCCTGAAAATACTAAAGTGTGGTTTTTTTATTTATTGTGAGGAATTATTTAAACTCTGGGCAGATGTGTGAGGTGGAAATACATGACAAGAGACAGATTTTAAATCTAACAGAGAATTAGAGTGCAAGTAATTTCATACTAACCATACTTTGAGTTTATTAATGTCAGAAGCATATTTGTAAGCTGAGGGAAGTTACTGTTATAATAATGCATGTGTAGAACACATACATACATTTAATCACATTTATACAAATGCATCTATTTATATATGTTTTATATAAATGAATTCTAACAAATCTATGTGTATACTTATCAGAACTGAAAGTGGAGGTGACAAATGTACATACGTTGAAGCTTTGTCTATTTCTCACACAGCAAACAGAACAAGTGGCAGAAGTGTGTTATCATTTTTCTCCTCCAAAACAGTTTTCCGAGAAGCTCCACTTAATGAATGTTCACTCAGATTTTTTGACCTGTCACTGGTGTATGTCTTGAAGGCTCTTTGTCAACTGCAACCAAAAGATTTGCATATGTCAAAAATCTTTGATATGGTGGTTGGTGGCTTAGAAGATGCTGCTTGCATAGTAATAATGAAAAGAAACAAGAAAGCTGCCGTTGTCCCCTTCTTTTATTTATTTTTTTTCCTCTGGTCGAAATTTTGGTTTTGTAAGATAGTCCATTTTCTATCTGAAATATGGAAAACTTTCAATTCTGGTAAGTAGGCCTATTTTGCCTGATTCAGAGAATTATTGAATCCTAGAAGTGTTGGTAGAAAGGCAACAAAATTGGGTCCTCCTAGGTCTTTTGGGTCCTCAGATTCTCAAATATTAGTTCCATACTCAACTACTTAAGCAGTCAAATGGAATATTGTGAGAGGAAAACACTGACTACCTTTTATTAACATATTATTATAAATCTATGAGAAGGATTGTCTGAGAATATGGTCCTTCATCCTACATGGAAAAGAATATGGAAAATCTTACATGTTTTCTAGAGGGAAAACGTTCCTTCTAAAAAGAAATTTCTACAATGGAAATTGCCTCAACTGTGTAAATTTTTTTTCTAAATGTCTTCCATGTTGTTTTTTGTGGTTTGGGTTTTTGTTTTATTTGATTTTGGAATTTTTTTAGGAAGAGAACTGAGTACTCTCGAATAGAAAATCTGATGTTACATGAGCAGCCTAATGTCTCATCTGAAAAAATCTGGTTTATTTGTGTGACCATACCATTCTGTGGCTGCAGGTGGCTAGCTGGAAAAGACACAATGCATCATGTTTATTCTGTGTAGATTAAAGATACATCTTGGGAGGTCTTTGAGTCTTGTTATGAAATCCAGCCTGTAAAAAGGACTAAAGCATGAGATTCTGACCTAGAGTTCTCTGGAGGTCACATAAGGCATTTCTGACTGTTCATAGTTTGGCTGAAAATTAATAGTTTTCATCAGGAATGTTTAGGGCTTTCATTTCCTGCCAGAAATGTATATTCTACAGGACTGCAGGAAGCAAATGAACAAAATTTGGTTTATTTTTTTTTAAATAAAGTAGACATTCTAATTTTATATCATTCAAGTATTATTGTATCCTGAAGAAATCCTTTACTACTTGCTTAAAGAATCTTGCTATTCACTTTAAACTAAAAATATGGCAAAGTATTATAATAAAGAACTTACCACAAAATAAAACAGAAGAGTGCTTAAATAGTTTAACAGAGAGTGAAACAAAAGATGAGGCAGTTGTTCTACAGAGCTAAAATAAAGCGATTTCTATCACTGCATTGCTGGAGCTATGTAAATAAAGGCCATTGTTTGGAAAGGAGGTTTGTTTAGGGGTTTTTTGTGGTAGGCATTCCACAACTACATCCTCTTTTCACAAAGAGCTTGCAATTAAGATAGAAAAAAATTTGTCATGACTTCAATGAGGAGTATTTCCTTCCACACAGTAGTATTGACAACTGATGGTAAGATGTTGGTCTCTGAAGTGAAAAGAAATAAAAATGAGCTAGACTTCTTCTAAAAATCAAGAAGTACTATAAAGTTATGCAACATTAAACACAGGCACATGCTCTGTGACAAATGCAAATCCCTATTTCAGATAATAAAGACACATCTACCTTTGTTGAAAGATGTTAAAACATAGAAAAACATAACATAGAAAAAGGAATATCAGTTGTGCAGTCTTAAGTAGACACCCTTGAATGGATGGATGATGATGCCGTCTTTAATTATATAACATGTTATTTTGTTCCTATTTTTCCACATTTTTTAAAATAGTTACAAAGTCATTATTTTGTTCTTTTATCTAACTCTCAAACCAGCTGAATTGCTGTTGTTGAAGATCCTGAAAAACTCAGCCTGAGACAGATGTTCCAAACAGTAAATATTTGATAACATTACAAAACATTGAAACCATAAGAAATATTGGACATCTTTTGGTAATAATGTAGGACTAGATTTTGAAATCTGCTCCTTGTAAAAATGTAGGTGGTGTCCTGACTTTAGACTGTCCTTTTACAGTCAGGTAGGGAATAGAGGTAAGAGGACATTTTCTTGCTTTTGCTCAGTCACTGTGTTAAGAAACAGCTGGTGAAGAGTGGTGGTGTAATTTGCTGTGGATACAGGTGAAAACGGACTCATGGGAAGGAGTCTCCTGCACTGCTGTGGCTTATGAGTTACTTATTTTTCTGAGATCTGCCTAAAAGTACAAATTGGTACACTAAGTATAGGATATCTGAATAAAATATTTGCAAAGAGGTCCAAAGTGATGGACAGTTTTGTATCAGAACTGTCTTGAGTTTCCAGTTACAAAAATTGGAATTCAGCTCCTGGGGGTATTGAACAGTACATTTTAAAATTTAATTTGCACATCCTAGAAATATTTAGGGCCTGTATAATACCATATCTGATCTTAGAAAATCTGTTCCTTTTGTGGCAGAAGTATACTATTCCACTCAATCATATTTTAACCTGAAGATCTAGGATAGCCTTAGTAGAAAAAAAGTAAAAGAGAAACATGACACAAGGTCAATTTTGACAGCTTAAAACCATGGTATCTGAAAAACCAATGGGATCATATGATTTCTCAGAACATACAATGGTTCAACAACATACAATGGAGGATACGGCCTGCAGGCAATCTGCTTGGATATATGCCCAAGACAGACAACAACATATGCTCAAGCACAGGGACATCAGGGTAATGGAATATAAAATAGCTGTGTGCTTATCATGAGATGTGGGAAGGCAGCCAGGGACCTATGATCCTTAGAGGTATTTCTAGGGGCTGGTGTTTGATACTAGGTGTTCGGTACTAGGCAATATTGGTGCTTGGTACAAAGCGTCCATATATCATTTTCATATGGAATGGAATATACAATTCCAGCAACCAAAGGAGTCTCAGATCACCTTCAGCACCATGCATTTCTGTCATCATTAAACAATGAGTATTAAGGACTAATAAATCTTTATGATAGATCAGCACAAAATGACTCAGGACCAGTGATCACGTAATTGTGATTAATTCAAGGAAATGCTCAGTGTCTAATGACCCTCAAACATCTACATCCTTCTGTGCATTGCAGTTGTTGATATTAGTTGCCTAATTTTTTAAAGACATGCTGAGGGATCTTCTTTTTACTTTGTATTTTTTTTCTGTAGATGTAATTCTTTTCTCAGCAGAAACATGAGAATATTCATAAGAGAGAAATATTGATGGATATTATTTTAACTTTTAGACTGTTTAGGAACAGTATTTTAGCCAAACAGCATATCTACTCTCTTCCTCTCGCGATCAAACACATAAAAGCTAAGACTGATTAAGCAATGCATTTGTATGCTTAAAAGGACAGATTTCCAAAAGGAAATAGACAACTGCTACTGCGTCATCCAGACGTAAAGGTCTGCATATGGTGCAAGGGTAAAGCTATGAGTTTGACAGAGGGTTTCTCAATGATCAATTACCATAGAGGGAATAATCTTCAGGACTTGGATATAAATTCTCATGTAAGGCCTATTTCTTAGGTCTGAGTGAAACTAGATATCTGCACCATGGGAAAATGCCCACTTCTTTTTGAGAATTGGAAAGAAAAGTTGCCTGTCTATGTCTCACTGCACTACTATGTCTCACTGCACTACTCCTTGAACACCCCACAGATTTTGTAGTTCAGAAGGAAGCAGTCAGGCATGGATTTGAAAATTTCAGCCATTCAAATCAGATGTAGACATCATATTGAATCTAGGATTCTAAACCAAGTTTACAACACCCTGTCAACACAAGCCACCGATAGTTCAAAGGATAAAACCTTTTGATGATGACAGCCCACATATATACTTTAAGTAATCCTGTAGTAATCCTGTTGAGGGATCTGCTATCGAGAAAAATTTATCTACACAGGAATGCAGATAAGCAGCACTTACGTGATTCAAATGAATCCTTACTTAATCAATAGGTATTTGAGTTATCTGCAAGTGCTTAGCTAATTGATTCAACTATTAACAAGTGATTAACAAGTGCTTAACAAGTGCTTGACTACTTATTGTGATGATAAGTTGTTAACTAAAATAATTGTGTATCTGCAACATTTCCCCCCTTTGAAAGTATTGATAATCACATTCCAATACTTTCACTCTTATATTTCCTTGTTCTCCACAACAAAACCATGCTTGTCATATGGTGCTGGATCATCTTTGAACCATCTCTTGACAAAGCTGTCAAGATTCTATTGCTTCATCGTGTTCTTTGTATTATTTCTCTTTTGATGCAGCAATATGCCAAATAGATTGCCAGAAACATCATAATCAATAGCAGAAGTGTTTCAATCAGTGACTTTATCCAGGATTTTAGGTCCAGGCCCAGTGTCTCAAAAAATTTATCTATCCAGGTTGTGTTCATGTTTTACCTAATTTCCTGGTATTGGAATTACCTGTTCCAAGTCTATTTCTGTTTGAACTGGAGTCTGAGCCTGAACGTTCAATGCAAATTGATTTGACCATCAAATTTTGATCCATGTTTCCACCACCATAGACTGAAAAAACAACAAAAACAAAAATTTAGTCATGTTCCAGAGTTAACTTCAAGATCTCTTACAACTCTCCCACCTCCATGGGCTTGATGGTGCCTTCTTCACCCGAGTGTAGTGGATCTAAGCATCTGATTCAGCAATCTTGATTGCAGTGAAGGTGGTCAGCCACACCTGGTATGGTCTCTTCCACCTTCCTTGCAGAAGTTCTTCGTTCCAGGTCTTTATGTAGACATAATCTCCAGGCAGGATGTTGTGTACTGGATTTTTCCAAAGTCAGAGTGACTGGCGGAATCAAACTCTATAACTCAAAGAGTTATAAAGAAGGTATGTTTATTCGGTGCCGGGCGCACGGGGGATCGCTCCACCACAAACGCGCGCACCCGACTCGGCAACTTGCTTGACTTATATTTGTTACAAAGTTACAAAATCATATGATGACATTATCTGCCTAGACAAAGACACAACCTGTTCCCGATTTCGCATGTAAATTAGGTCTTTTCTTCCTTTCATTTGCGTGATGTCTCCTGGTGATGGCCGGTGATGGTCTTTGGGGCCTTGGGAGATGAAGGCTGATAAGTCTTGAGGCTTCCTCACCCCTGATCTTTGCACAACTTTAGATATCACTTGATCCCTTGCAGAACCGGTTTCTGCCCTCAAGGAAGTTGGAGGACCCCGGAGGTATTGTGTGAGGAGATAAGCGCGACCTTTTTACAGCTTGTGTGAATTTTGTCCCATCTGAAAAATAAGCTTTATACTATTGTGATAAGTTGGTATAAGGTTTATTAGTACATGTTAGTATAAAGCTCTACATCAAGAGGTCGATTCCACACTACTGCAGCCTGTTCAGAGTTTGTGAGAAACAAAACTTTCTTGCAAAAGACTCAGGTCAGACTCTGCAGTGAAGCACTTTTATTAACCGTTCCTGCAAGAGCTGGTGTCCTAGCTAATAGGCACACCTGATGGATACAATATTCGGCTTTTTATTCCCTACAATCCCCTCAGGGGATGTCTGGTTCTTGTATCTTATCATCCAGTCCCCCACAGTCATGAGATTTAAAACTCTAGTTGACATTACAAACAAATAGATACTGGTCTTATGGTCAGTCCACTGATTTACATTACACAGAGGAAGATAACATTCCTTGTCTTAATTTCTTTCTGATTCTGCAAAAGCAACATCAATATTTCTCACAAGTTTTTCCAAGAGGAAGCAAATAGTTATATACATCTTGATTCCCATCACATGTATGTTTGGATTTGGTTCAGGAACCTCATAGGGTTTTCCATACGTTATCTCATAAGGACTTACTGACTTTCCACTTCGAGGTTTCACTCTTATTTTGTAGCAATGCAAGTGGAAGTGTCTGAGGTCATTTTAATTTAGCCTCCTGACAAAGTTTTCTAATTTGTCTTTTTAGGATCTGATTCATTCTTTCCACTTTTCCACTTGATTGCTGTCTCCAAGGGGCATGTAAATCCCAGGAAATTTCTAGGACTTTGCTTACCTCTTGTACCACATTGGCCATGAAATGTGGTCCTCTGTCTGAAGATATTTCAAATGGAACTCCAAACCTTGGAATAATTTCTTGCAGGAGCCATTTAACTGTTTCCTTAGCCTGATTATTGCAACAGGGAAAGGCTTCTGGCCATCCTGAAAAGGTGTCAATCCCAAGCAACACATATTTCTATCCATTGCATTTAGATAATTCTGTAAAATCAATTTGCCAATAATGTCCTGGTTCCACTCCAGTTTTTATTTTGCCCATCTGTACCCTTTTTTGTACTATTGGATTGTTCTTTAAACAAATTTCACATTTCACCATTACTGGCCGTTTCCAACATTTGTGCTGATATTACACTTCTTTTCAGAAGCTGTTTCATAGCTTTTGCACCCCAATGACACTCCCTATGCTTTGTTTGCAAAATCTCTCTCGTGATTAAGGGAGGCAATACTACCTGACCTGTACTTGTCATCCACCATCCTTCTGGTTTTTTCTCTGTATTTAGTAACTTAGCCAATTTCTCATCCTCCTCTGAATATTTTGGTGGCTCCTTAGGAAACGCTACTGTTCTGATAGGGATGATTGCCATTTGTGAGACTGTGTGTTGTGCTATTTTCCTAGCAGTCTGATCTGCTAATCTGTTTCCATCAATTATCTTTGAGTTCCCTGTCTGATGTGCTTTACAGTGCACGATTGCCACTTGAACTGGTTCCTGCACTGCCACTAGCAGTTGCAAGATTTCCTTTTGATGCTTAGTGTTTGTTCCTTGGGAGGACAGTAGTCCTCTTTCTTTCCACAGGGCATCATGGACATGGACTACTCCAAAACCATATTTTTAATCAATTCAAATACTCATTTTCCTTTACTTACTTCCAAAGCACGTGTCAATGCAGTCAGTTCTGCCTTCTGGGCAGAAGTTGTACTTGGCAATGCATTTGCTTCTATTACCGTGTTTTCGGTTGTTACCGCATATCCTGCGTGGCAAGTTCCATTCACGACAAAGCTACTGCCATCTGTGAACAGTTCCCATTCAGGGTTTTCAAAAGGATCATCCTTCAGGTCGTCTCTGCTGGAATATGTATGTTCAATGCAATCATGTTCCAGTTGTTTCTCTTCCTGTGAAGTACTCAGAAACACTGCAGGATTTAGAAAGTTAGTTGTTTTCAACACTACATCATCCTGCTCAGTGAGAATTAGCTGGTATTTCATCATTTGGCCCGGGGATAACCAATGTCCCCCCTTTTGTTCCAAGACTGTGGTTACCATATGTGGGACATAGACTGAAATAACCCTTCCCAAGGTCAGATTTCTTGCTTCTTGAATCAGTGTGATAGTTGCAGCTACTGCTCGGAGGCAAGAAGGCCATCCCCTGCTCACCGAGTCCTGTTGTTTGGAAAAATATCCCACTGGTCTCTTCCAGCTTCCTAGTTTCTGTGTCAGAAGTCCTAGAGCCAAATGCTGTCATTCATGAACAAATAACTGAAAGTCTTTGGTTAAATCTGGCAAGCCTAAGGCTGAGGCTGTCATCAGAGCTATTTTAAGCTTCTGGAAAGCTTCCTGGTGTTCTTTGCCCCATGTAAAAGGGGTAGATTTTTGGGCTTCATAAAAAGGTTTGGCTATAAGACCATAATCCATGATCTGGAGCCTGCACCATCCCATCATTCCCACAAATACCCATAACTCATACACAGTGCATGGTTCCGGAATAGCACAAATTGTTTCCTTTCTATTTGTCCCCAGCCTTCATTCTCCTTTTGAAATTTCAAGGCCCAAATATATCACTGTTTGGCATGCAATTTGAGCTTTTTATTTTGATACTTTGTACCCATTTAATCCCAAAAAGTTTAAAAGTTCAATGGTTACCTGTAGGCAGGCTGACCTTTCCGTTGTGGCAATTAGGATGTCATCCACATATTGGAGAAGCAAATGCTGTGGTCTAGGTGTCACTGTCTTTTCATTAGTCCAAAATTCCTCTTCTTTTGCTAGTTGTCTTCCAAAGATAGTTGGGCTGTTCTTGAATCCTTAGGGTAGCCACGTCCACGTTAACTGTACCTTACTTCCTGTTTGGGGGCTTTCCCATTCAAAAGCAAATAGTTTACAACTTTCCTTTTCCAAAGGGATACAAAAGAAAGCATCTTTTAAATCAAACACTGTAAACCACTGATAATTTTCTCTCAGAGCTGTGAGTAAGGTACATGGATTTGCTACAATTGGATGTATATCTTTCAGAATCTGATCTATGGATTTTAAATACTGAACTAACCTATACTCTCCATTCAGTTTCTGTACTGGTTAAAATAGGTGTATTATACTCTGACTAACATTCTTCTAGAATTTCAGAAATTTGTCAATTAGTACTTTTAATCCTTGTTTTGCTTCAGGTTTTATTGGGTATTGTCTCACCTGACCAATTTTACTTTTCCTTTTATTTCAGTTTTTACTGGTTGTGTCAGTTTTGATTTTCCTGGAATCTCAGTTTCCCACACTATTGAGATCACAGAATTACCTCCAGAAGTGGAGAATGCAAACACCTTTGTTTTTTCTTTTATCATCTATATTTGTCCTGTATTTGATTCAGGTTTTTTTAGTCATTTTAGTGTATTTGATTCAGGTTTTTTTAACAAGTCTCTGTTTTCAAAGGTAATTTGTGCATTTAATTTAGACAACAAATCCCTCCCCATCAGGGGTATGGGACATTTTGGAACATACAAAAATTCATATGTTATAACTTTATTGCCAAATTGTAAATTTAAGGGTTGGTCGATGGCCGATTTTCCTCTTTCCCTATGGGTCCCACAATATTTGCTGTTTTAGTTCCTATTGCTCCTCTACAAGTATTTAAAACTAAATACGTTACTCCCATGTTTATATTGAGTTCTGTTATCTGTTTTTTTTCTTTTTTCTTTCTCACTTTGTCTGGGTCCTCCTTATAGGAGTCAGTTGATTTTTTCTCAGAGAATTAAATCGGAAAGTGAGAAAGGCACTTTCATGTATACTGGTTCACTCTGCCCAACCCCTTGCCTTAGTGGGGCAATTATATACCGTTTGACTTTAGATTTTAAGAGGATCTTTAAGGTGATTATTAAATGAGTACAGCATTGAGTTCTTTTGGACATCAATGAGGAGGGTTTTGTGTCAGAGTCCGCATTTTTCCACGTTACTACTATCTGGACAGGGCTGGGAGTCCTCCGTTGAACCAGCACTGCAGAATGTATCCTTGTCAGGTTCCTGGGTCCCTGTTCAGGTTCATGTTGGGGAGTGGGTAAGTGAGAGAGGGTATATATACAGGAACAGCTCTTTCCCCTTAAGAGTCAAATGTTCAAGACACATTTTTGCTGCAGCTGGTGGGGAACAATGGTTTTGAACCTTTTTTTTTCTACTGTGAGTGACATTATCCAATTTGTTCATTCAGATTCTTTCAGCCATTCAGATTTTTCTCTTAAATAAAATAACAGATCTACATATGGGACTTTATCTCACTTTTCCTTGCTCTTATAAAACAACATTAATTGCCAGATAGTATTATAACTTAGTATTCCATTCAGGGGCCACAATTCTTCATCATCCAGAGCATACATACTCCTCCATATGCACTTCGTTGTTAGTTACCATTTTCAGGGCTTTTATACACTTACCAGTCTCTTTGTTTTAGTAACAGCTGAGATAACAGTCAAGGTAACCTAACAAATACATATACCAGGGTCTTGTGGTTAAGGTAATCTAACAAATACATTTACCAGGGTCTAAGGTTAAGGTAAAAGGTGTCCCAATCAGATGTAGTATGTAACTCTTGCAGTTTGATCCTTATGTGATTCAAATGAATCCTTACTTAATCAATAGGTATTTGAGTTGTTTGCAAGTGCTTAGCTAATTGATTCAACTATTACTAGGTGATTAACAAGTGTTTGACTACTTATTGTGATAAGTTAACTAAAATGTGTATCTGCAACAATCCAAATTCAATTACTCAGTGGTGTGATACAAAAATCACATTTCTACTTCACCTAAAAAGATCTTTAGTTACAGGAACTACTAAGAAGCTCTGCAATCCCAATCTGTTAAAGTACTCTACTTATGTGGCATAATTAAAAAGACTTGTAAGGCTGTGTCTCAAGTCAAATAAAAGCTTGGAATGCTTATCTGGAATTCACAGTACAGAGGTATTAGTCTCTGAGCTAGAAGGGTAAAAATATACATAAAGAACTGTCCTTGCTCTTTATATTTTCCTTGAATATTTCCTATAAAATATTGTGCTATACTTAACAGAAAATAATTGATCTATTGTCAATTAATATATTGTTTGCTATGTACATTCAATGAGTTCAGCAATACAGCAAACTGAACAGAATTCTGACTCATTTTGAGATGACTGTTATGGAATTCAAGATGATGGAAAAAAAAAAAGGTAATGTAAAAGTTATCAGTTGTCAGGGTGGAAAGAATATACTGACAAAAAGAGAAGTTTTGGTCCCCTTGCCACACTGGACCTCTCTTCTACTACTTAGCAACCAATAAGATGCCACTTATTTTCAGACAGTAAACAGAAACAGCAAGAAAGCTGCACAAAAAGCTGATATCACTGCAAGTGTCCTGTACAGCTCATGGGTGCACGGAGACTTGGCCTATAATGAAGTCGTTTGCATTCAGATGCAGGCCTGGTAGTGCAGACCTCTGAGTCCCGTTGTTTCACTGAGTCAAAAGAAATTTGCACATGAAAGCCACATCTGCATTACTTAACTCTGCAGCTTACTCAGGACTGCCTTTCTTTTACACAAAAGCAAATCTAAACCTATGATTAAATCTTCAAAGGATTTTATTTCATATCTGCTAGACCCTGTGCAAATTTAATTCAAGGTGTTACTTACCAAGTTTCCATTTCTGATTTTCATCTTCCATAGCATAGAGCTACCTAACTGCAGAATTTTCTCAAACATCCTCAGCCAAGTTTTCTGCCAGTTGGCAATATGAAGGCATTTATCTTTTCAATATCTCCATACCTTTTCAATTTAATTTCAAACTTTATTCTCATGTGCAACCAGGAATGAAAGGAATAGGCATGTCTGGTGTTAAATATTGATTATATTACATTGAAATAGACTGCAAGATGTGTCACTATCAAATTGGTAATCCAAAATTAAAAGTTATAAGAAAAGTTAACACTGGACCATAATGAATCTAAGAATAATTATCCAAATTGTCAGTTCTTGTGCTATCAACACACACTTACAAAGTACTGTTTATGGCTTCTCAGTTGCAAAAATACATCAGTGATTGTCCACAGATCCTAACACTGATACAATAATTTGCACTTGATATGGACATCAATTGTTGACTTCCTGGATTCTTGCCACTACTGTATTTCTGATCTAAATTTATTTTCTTTCTCAAATAAATAAATAATTGAATTAATGAGGTAGAAGAAAAAAAAACCAGTGTTTATAAAGTCTGGGGAATGCATCATATTACTGAATTTAGTACAAAGTCTCTGACTTGTTCACTGAACAGCTACAACCTGAGAACTGACAGTTGAAATTCCTCTACAGTATCCTGTTAATGCACTTCAATCTTGACCTGAAAGAACCTTTATGACTGACGGGATAGTTTAGTTTTCATGCCCATTCAGTCTTTGGCCTTTGTGCTAAGACTGCCAACAGAGGTGCAAATTAACACCAATTATTCTGATGTTTTATATACTGGGCTGAGAGCATCAACTCATTGTACACAGGCCATCACCAAGCTGTCAGATGTTAATGACTTTTAGTTACTTCTGATCTGCTTCAGATTTATCTGAGTAGCTCAGAATTGAAAAGATCTCTGTTTCGTTAATAAGAAACTGACCTGTACAATACTCTTATCATTCCCTTTCACAAATTCAAGCTTGAATGTTTATTTTCCCATTAAATAATAACAAAGGGCCAGAGCTTAGACTGTTGTAAACTCAGTGGATTTATGCCAGTATAGAGTTTAGCCTATTCATATCAGTTGCATTGAGAGTGGACAGCAAAAAATGTCACTCAAAGCTTATTAAATAAAGGAATAGATATGTATATGTATTCATAAATATTGTATCCTGAGCATTTGTCATTTAAAAAACAGGAGTAGCTTAACAGACTAATATTATATCACTATTTCTGAGGATGGAGGATTAATAAAGGCAATTTTTAGGAAATAATTTATTTAACATTTGTTACAGAAATTATGTGTTTAATATATTTGATAATACTTGTCAATCAGCCCTAAGTTGTGCAGATATATCTTTCCTGTACTTTAGAGTATGGGTGGCTTCAAGATGCTTTTTCCTTTTATCTATTACTAAGGATGAGCTGTTTCCAGAATAGACTCTGAAGAATCTGATAGAGGTGTAGCTTTGTGGGCCATCATTTCTGAGATTTGTTTTCTTCAGTTACATGACAGAGATTGAGTTACGTAAACTTATTCATCTGCTACAGTTGCAATACGTGTTTTAAAAGCATGTTAGAAAGGCTGTATAGGAATTTAAGGAAATATCTTAGCCCATCTGAATATAAGTTCAGTTACCTGTCTTAAAGTGTGAGATTTAACTAGATCATCTATTGAGTTGCCTATATTCCATTAGTTTGTCATCTGACTACAATAAATGAGGTAAGATTATGTTGCTTACAATATTACCTATCTACAGAGAATATTTCACATCAAGGTAGGTAACACATCTCTTCAAGCAAATTCAGTCCTTAGGGAAGATAACCACATAAAATAAATAGATTTTGTCTCTAAATTTGAGGTGGTATCTGTAGATTTCAGAAACTTACAGAGATGACTGCAGGTCGGTCTGTCACATGAGTTATGACAGTATACTACCACTTATTGAAGACTAACTGTTCATTAGATGATAAGGTTTTGTGAAACAAGGAATAATAATAATAGTTTTTATAAATATACCTTAATAACAATTTTTTATATATGTATATATATACATATACAAACACAAATAGATATATATCCTACACTGCAACAAAGCCTTTACGGCTGCAGAAGAAAAGAGCATACAACTTTGTAGTATATGAAAATAAAAAAGGACAAATTAACTATTATGTTTCAGACATCAAATTATGCTCTGTTTTCTTTACTCCTTCCTTTGTTTTTGGCAGTTTTTTAAGATTTTGGGGAAAGTATTACAAGAAAAACATTATGAGTCTCTTTAAGGGTGTTTCCTGGTAAGGTATAATTGTAGAATTGGTATTACTGGTAGTACTCTTGCCAAAAACTCAACAACTGTGACATAAGCTTCCTGGCTTGCTTTTCAGCTATAGAATAAGAAGCGATCATAGAAGCCTTTTTTACTATCTATCTCCAGCATTCCAGACTCTTCAAAGCATAATGTAGAGTTATGGGACAGCCTTAAGTGGGTACAGTGCAAAGACATATTACATTAACATTGTGACACAATGTAGTTTTCAAAAATGTAATTAATATTTAATCCAATACTCTTCACTATCTTCTTCATAATCACAAGCACCTTTCCATATGTAGGTGTAATCATTTTTTTGCACTGCTGTTCCTCACAAGCATAATAATGCACATCACAGCAAAAAGTAACTCAGCACTCCTTGAAATACTTCAGAAAAAAAATGGGAACATTAGTACTCATTGCTTTTTGCTATGAAAATTCTCCAGCATGTTAAAGGGCTGCTTATTTGATTTAGAAACATAGCACCATGTTGAGTTTTCACATAGGGGAGCATATACATATTGGAACCCTTTTTAACAAGATTATAATTAGGAATAGTTTGGTTATATTACTAGAGATCTGAGGGTTTCCAAGTCCAGGAACTAAAGTGTCTTCTTTTAGTTACTGTGTAGGGTTAGAATGCAAGAAAGCTATTGCTCAAAGAGGACAGGAAAACAAAGTACACAAACCAGTAAACATTAAAGAAGTTCTCCAATGAAATAGCAGAAAGTGCACATAAAATTTAATTGCCATTTTCTTATTTTTACCCTTCAGACACAATAATGATTTGTCCCTTAATAAATTTACTCCTCTGTGGTGTTCTGAAACCAGTCTAGAAGTCTGGTTTTATGAGGTTTTTTTTTTAGTGCCTTTAATGAGAAATATTTTTGCATATTTTTATAGCCAGATATAAATATCATCTGATTTTTTTCCATTTGGAAAATTTACTCTGAATCCTTAAGACTTGTGGCTTAAAGAGTCTCCTCTGGATTTCTAAAGCCCAAAACATAGATGGAAATGGACCTTCATTAATTTTTTTGTTTTCAACAATAAATGGTGAGACAATCTTCTAGGTCTTTCCTTCCAGTGTTTTTAGTGAAATAGCAACAGTTTCAATCAAAGCTAATCAGACAATTTCATGTATCTGTATGATTATGAAGCATTTGTTAAAGTTTTACAAGAAGAATCATTGTCTAAATTCTTTCTTGAGAGACTGGAAAATACCTTTTTCATAAGAGATAAGGCATGGCAGACAGCTGAGAACTGAAGTTGAAGTATACATATTTAATGGAGAATGCTCTAATGGAATGAAGAGTCTTCAATATGTTTGTCTTCAGTAATACTAGCAAAGAGATCATGCAGCAAACCATCATCTTTTTCGCAGTTAAAAGACATTGGAAGTGACATTATTAGGGATAGTCAATCAAAACTAAGAACTGGCACCATCTATTAGAAAATGATGAGTATTTTTTTCTTTAAGATTCTTATAATAAATACATATGATGCACAAGAATCCACTATTTAGCAAAAATTAGAAAATATTTACCCATCATAGCAACAACTGGAAAATGGTTAGAAGCATTAAGTGAATAATTTAGAGGGAATTTGTAAGAGTTAGTAACACACGGTAGATTTAACAGCCTATTCAGAATTTGCTAATAGAAATTTCAGGTTTTTCACTACAATTTAACTCCATTCAGTTACCATGAAGAATTTGTTTCCCATTTACAGTTAGGCAAGAGATTGTCTAACATGGAGATAATAGTATGAGTGCAGTCAGTACTTGTTATTGTATTGAATCTGGCTGAAATGGAGTTCATTTTCCCCACAGTAGCCCTCATAGTGCTAATACCTCTAGGTATTAGTACCTAGAAAGGTGTTGATGCCACACCAGTATTTCGGCTACTGCTGAGCAGTGCTTGCACATCATCAAGCCTTTCTCTCCAATATTCCTGCCCCTTACCCCCAGAGGACCGTAGACTGAAGGTGGGCAAGGTCTTGGCAGGGGGCATAGCCAAGACAGTTTACCTAAACTGACTGAAGGGATATTCCAAAGTGTATGATATCTGTTCAGCAATAAAATCTAAGAAAGGAGGAAGAGACAAGCATTTATTATTGCAACATCTGTCTTCTGGAGCAAATACTGTGCATACTGAAGTCCTACTTCCCAGAAAGTGACTGATCATTACTTGCTGATGAGAAATGGAGAATAAATCTTTTGTTTTCCTTTGCCTCAACCTAGAGCCTTTGCTTTTGCATTATTAAATTGCCATTATCTGGATGCACAATGGTTTGGGTTTTTTTCTTTTTTCATCTTATTTCCCTCCTTCAGTCCTGCTGAGGGGCAGTAATAGAATGGCATGGTGGACATCTGACACCCAGTCATGGTTAAGTCCCACAGGTATTAAGCTAGGAAAAGATATAATATTTGTATTAATTTGCATATTGGAGAATGACATATTCTGTAGGTCAGATTCCTAGGACTTTAATCATATTGAAGTCAAGAAATTTATCTTGCCAAAGTAAAACAGAATCTTTTTTCAGTTTCTGATTTCTTTTTAGGCAATGACAATAAAATTATATGGTTATGCACATCAGCTGAGCTCTAGGTAAATTATTCAAGTTCTGTTTAATTTTACAAACCTTGAGTCTGAAATGTCAACATGGAAACTTGCTGGAAAGAGGACTTTGACACTGAAAAAGAAATCTGTTTTCTTACCTTTCAATAACAGGGAAAATTCCATTTGGGTTTTTTTTTTTTTGTTTTTTTTGTTTCATTTTAATCTATTACTTCTTCATACTTCAGAAACACTTGAAAAAATGACAGGGGAAATTAAAACTGATAGAAAAATCTGCCTCAGAAATGAGTCACATTGTTGCTGTTTAATGTCCTTAATTTACAAATTTAAAGGGAAAAATGTACAAAGATGTTACTCTTCTACATAACTCTGAAGGTTTCAATGAGTGTACAAATATGCTGCAGCACAGTGTCCAAAAACTGAGTAATGGCACCACCTGGACCCTCAAAGCTGACTCATGTGTATGGCATTTCTTGCTTCTATTGGAAGGAACTCATCTCTCATAAGTACAGAAAGTACTGTTTCTAACTCAGGAAGGGAATGACATTGCCTTGACCTATTATCCAGCTGCCCAGAGAGTAGTTCACACACAGGTCTGAGACTGTTCTCGCGACCAAAAGGAAGCTTTGGATGAATTGCTCATTCATCATTCCAACATCGTTAAATCAAGCTCTTCCTCTGTGTTGTTCCTTTCTTACTCCCCAGTGCTAGCAAAAAAGCTGAATTTAGCTAAGGCTAAGACAAACAAGATAACTTTGTACTCCAACTTGTTGTTCGGTTAGCTTTCAATACTGAGCTGTCTTATGGTAAGATCATGGAAAGATGAATAGAGTATGTGTTAAATTTTAAGGCTCACTTGTCTCTCTTAAACTGGCAAGGATATATACTGTCTTTTTCTCTTCTGCTATGTATTATCTAGTACCTTTTTTCTCATGAACGAGAACTCAGGAAATAATCAAGCCACATACTAAAAAAAAATACTTAAAAAAAAGTACTCAAAAAAACCCTGAACCCCAAACCCACAGAAAAAACAAGAATGCTCTTCTCTATGTTATGTAGAAAAGTTATCAACAGGACCACTATATGTACCGCAACAGGTCTCGATATCCACACCAAAGAAATGGTTCAATCTTGTCATTCTTTTTCCAAATGTAAACAAGACTCAGTTTAATGAAGAAGAGGATTTAGGAGCTGAGACGAAGATCTTATGAGTACTGTAATAATAATACAGTAAGATATAAATGTGCTACAATTTCAAATATTTTGTGCTCTAGTTTAAAACATTTGGACTGTTAAATGAAGTATATACTAATTAAAAAGCTAAATGGATCTTTTTTTCAATAATTTTTCAATATTTGCTGGTCTGTCTGGCTCATAAATGTCTCAAACAGTTGAATTTCTTATGGGAGTTTTGTTTTCCACTCCTGGCTAATGTCAAGACTCACAATGTCAAAGAAGAAAAAAAATTGTAACATTTTCAAGATATGAGAAGTTTCTTCAAGTACTGAATAAATTATTACGTTCTTTTTTTTCTTCTTTAAAAAAAATTGCTATCTCAACTTCTGTGTTAATATGCAATGTAACATGTATTCAATTTCTGTAAACGGATATATTTAATTTTTGATTTTGACAGAATGAAAAATACAGATGTAGATTAACCCACTTCATTCATCATTAGGTTAATGATGGAGGTTGGACAATCCATCTGTAGCAGTAGAGCAATTTTGAGATAATTTCCATTGAAACTGACAAAATCTTTTTCTGTGACCTTAATAATGTTGTTAAAATTGCTCTATAGCTTGACAAAAAAACCTCCTCATATCCCTTTAGTAAACTTTTTCCATAGGTATGATATTAAAAACCTAGAATCTCTTGTTTGTCTCTAAACCAAGTCTTCTAAATTAATTGCTGTCTCATCCTAATGACAAAAATGTCAAATTTTTAGAATATTGGCCCTAAACGTTGTTGTTTGTGTTCTTTTTGTTTAATAATATAAATTTAACTATCCATAGTCTTATGATGCTCTTAGACAATTATAAACTCAGAATTAAACTGATATTTTTCCTCTTATAGACAGATGTTTTTCAACAGATATGGTAATAGACAAAGGTTATTTCCTTTATAGACATTTGGCTAACAGCGATTTATGTGAATAAGTTTATAATGGTTCCTCAATTGGATCAGGAAGATTTTTTCTCAATGTCTAATTAGCTGGAATACCTATTTGCACATAGAAGCATATGTAACCTACTAGAATTATATTTTCCCCATAGAATCATTTTTATGTCAGTGAAAACTCTTTAGATATTCATAGTATTTTGAATATTGTGGTTCTATTATTCTGAGACACAATAGTTTTACCTCAGATTTTGAATTCTGTAGCTGCTGGTTTCAAAGTTAAAAGGCTGGATGAAGTAACTCTTATGTTTTAAATTAGAAAAGCTGGTAGTCCCTTATTACCTTAAAATGTATGTCACTAACAAAACTCCAGGTTTGCCAATGTCTTTTTCTTATTCCTTCTTTTTCTTTAAAAAACATGAATTTATTTTTTTACTTCTCCTGCTCACCTTTCATGGTCTAGATTTTCTTTACATCACCCCATCCTCCTTCCATACATCTTCATTCAATTTCCTGTGAAGAAACATTTCCTAAGCTTTTGTCGTCTTTCCCTAGGAATGTATGATCTTAGCACATCTTTCCATTTATTTTTGTTTCTAATAATTTAATATGATCCTTTTTTGCTGGTTCATCTATTTTACAACCTTAAAAATATTATTTTTTCTTCTATCCTTGCCATTCATCTTCTCAGATCTAGAATTCTCAACTCAATTTCAGTTATGTTCCCAAACTTGATACTCTCATATTATTGATATTTGTCTGCCCAAATTACCTTATGTTTCTTTCTTTGTGGTAGTCAACTGTAGTTTCATCCATAATAAATTAAAAAAAAAATTCTTTAGCCTTTAACATTTGTACATTTAATGCTAGCTTTGAATTCTTTGTCTGTTCAGACTATTTTGTCCCCTTACCCTTCCAAGATTTACAAAATCCCAAGATTTACAAAACCTGTTTCAAGCTGCTATTCTCCTCTTTCTTCTCAGTTTCCTTTCTGTCATCCAGATCATCAACTAGTTAAAATTGTCATTGGAGATTTGTACAATAACCATTATTTCATCCCTTTTCTGCGAATTAATCCTCTTTACATCTTCCTTCGTAGACATTCCATTCAGTTTATTACATCTTTCGTCTACAAAACTCTCTGTCTCCAGCATTTTTCCTACAAGTCATCCTTTATGATACAAGCAAGGAGAAAAAAGTCCATTAGTTGTATTATATGGCAGGAGCAAGAGTCAGACTTGAAGTAGGAAACTGTTTTCCTTCTAATTCTTTCTTCACTTCCTGGCTACCGGCAGACTGGGATTGTGGGACAGGAGGGAAGACATAGCTCAAAGTAATATCTTCAGGGGTTCATTATGAGAACACAAGATCTGTCCTGCAGCAAGCTCCTCAGGAGTCCAGCTAGACCCTGGAATTATTGAGCTTTCATCTCTCAAAGAGGAATATTTAATTTATGGAAGACTGTATCTTTCAATTGTGAGAGACAGAAGTGCTCAAAAATGGACTACTTCACTAAGTCCAGTAGTTTTTTGTCATGATCTTGCAGGTACTCCAAACTAAGCATTTTTCTCCCAGAAAGATGGTACATTGAACAACAAAAAAAAAAAAGCTCCCACCCCTGAACTCTAAACAGAGATTAATATATTACTCTTTTATCCATTTTAATAAGTTGAGCTTCTGTATTTCTCTGTGTGTGTATGTGTGTGTATATATATATATATATATATAACCTAACTTTTTTTTATCTGTTTGCAGAGAAGCAAATTTCTTCATCTTTAATTCTGGATATAATTTAGCTGAGATTACTAACCCAGACTGACCTCATCTGACGAATAAATCTTTTGGATGTTGCTGCGAGGTCCACATGATAATGAACAGATATTTAAGCAGAAAGTACAGACTGCTGTTTTGACTCTGTTGCCTCTGGTTATAGTAATTGCAGTCAACTGAAGTATGTCAGCCAATGCCCAACATGCATTCTCAGCAAGAAGGAGACATTTTGTAAAATGGGAAAGCCTCTCAGTAAAAGGAAAGATCTCAGAAAGCCTTCAGCTGGCAATAGTGCACTACCACAGCAGCTCAGTGTGTGTCAAGTTGAACAGTTCGCTGAGAGCCAGTCTACATGTCAAAAATACCACAGTCCTTCTCATTTCCTAGTAGAAGCTGTTTTCTTCCACTTTTATTTTCTGATATTTGTGGTCCTAAGCCTGATAAAATGAAGGCTAATGCTTTGCCATCAGAAGCTGTAGAAGCATGTTACAATTATTTGACAGGGAAATAGCCCTTTGTTTTAACTATCATAGGTGAAAAATACTATCTGCATTCATTGGTTAACAGATCCACAAGTCTACAGAGAGAATCAGATATCCACCTGATGCCCCAGGTGCCAGAGTTCACATACAAATCTCTGGGTTAACTAATAGATATGTGAAAACTCATAGAAGCACACAGACAATTCCCTGCTAAAATTGCTCCACAGCAGAGGAGGATTGTGTGAATTGTTAATTACAGCACATAGGCTCTACTGTGTTTATGAGTGATTAGTTTCAGACAGGGGTATAGAAAGGCAGGCATGCTGGACATGAATCTTTTCCCGTCCACCTATTCTGGCACAGTATTTGAACAGGATAATGCTGGCTGCTCAGACAAGTACTCTAATCTACTTGTGTTATAATGCCTATAAATATTTGAGCCCACTGAGGAATTTTACTTTTTCTTACAAGCAGAGTTAGATTGGTACACTTTTGGAAACCCCTCCACACATTAACTCTGATGGTATATAAGCAATCTAGTTCATATGTGCTGTCAGAAGTGTACAAGTTGTGAGAGAATATTTGTGCTTAGCTTTTTCTTCTGTAAAAATTATGAAATGATCTCAGCTCAGATTACTTGTCATAATGCTGAGTGTCTTGAATCAATTCAGGAACAACGGTTTATAGCACTAAAGGCTGTCACTGCCAGTTCTGGTAAATATGCCCTGCTGCAAGCAGCTGGCACTAAACATCATTATGCCCTAACTGACAGTTTGAGTATGCAGTGTAAAGCCACATTATAAAGACAAATTATTTCATATAAAGGAAACCTTAATCATGAGAACAAAATCTGGCCTGTGAATATGTTATTTTTCTCATATAAATACTACAAGGAAATTAATTTATTTTTCATTTGGTAACATAAACAAAGATTTGTATTTAAAAATTAAGAAATATGAAAACAATACAGCTAAGAAGCAACATGTTCTAAATGGAAGATACAGAAACAGATGTATGCAGGGTTCTACTACTCACATACAATATTATTTCAGTTTCACTCAAGTTTCAAAATGTAAAATATGGTTAATAGTATTATCCCTTCGATAAGTTGGAAGAACAATATGATAGTAAAAGTGCTATTACGTGTGCTTGATCTTGTAAAATATGTATAGTAATAAGTCCATAAGCTGTACTCAGCTTTAATATCTTTGATAGGTCACTTAAAAATGGAAGGAGAATGTTTGGAAATAAATGTTTAGGAAGAAATGCAGAGCAAAAAAGTAAGTAAGTATCTAAGTCTAAATTAAGCCTAATATATAAGCTTCTAGTTTTGATAAACAATATCTATTAAGAGGAATTGATGATAAGATAGCATAGATATTCATTACAAAACTGTTTTCTTACTTTGAATAACATAGTCTTTAGTCCAATAAGCAAAAATATGCAATTGTTTTCCTCTGCATGCTTCATGATTCCACAAATACAGACATATGGAGACACACATTCACATACACAAATCCAGGATTTCAAATAATTTCTCTTGGCTTTAAGAAAATACTAAGCTTAATTTTTTTGAAAGAATATTGATTAATACTGCCAGCGGAAAATCAAACAGACTTAGCTGCTTGGAAATGAAACACTATAAGCAGTATCTTCGTCAAGTTCTCTCTGCTGCTGCTTCAGCTGTCAAAGTCAGTGGTGCACTGCAGCATTGAAGGTAATTTCCATTTAATGGTAAAAGCTGTTTTCCTCAATTTTTTATTGCCTTTATCTTTTGCCTTCTCTGTCTTTCTGCTTGCTCCCTATCCATCTAATACCGCTCAGATGTCATTGACATGCTTACATTTACCATACCCCAGTGATTCCTATCCACCTACATGACATGCCAATAGTACAAATGCTGATGATGCATTATATGTCCAGCATTTTTTGTCGCAGTGACATTCCTCAACAAAGTACTGCCTAGGGACAGCTGCTGGTTCACAGTCACTCTAATGCAGCAATTATTCAGTTCAATTACTTGTTGATGATCAGCTATTAAAAAGCACTCATGCAGGACCATTTATTTACCAACAATCATGACATTTTTTTTTTCCTTCTGCCACCTACAAACCTAATTGGAGGCCAAAACTAAAAAAAACCCATCTGACAGATGCTTAAAATGCTTGAATTATTTAATGACTGTAAATATATCTACATTAGCTATAATGTTTCTAAAACAAAAGATCTCAGAAAGAGAAAAAAGGAAATAAAATAATTGTATTCTAAAAAGTTGCATCCTTTATATGTCCTTTGTATTTTCAACTTAATTTAAGAATATCAGAATGATAAAACAAATGCATAATTCTCAGGGGCTTATACTGATGAATTAGCTACCCAAGAATTGGAAAAGAATGCTGGTGGGCAAGATAAAGCCAAAAAATACTAAATCAGGCACCCCAGTTCTTTAGCTAATACCACTCCACATGTGGTAGAGTTAGGAAGAACCTCAAATAACCCTTCTGTTTTTTAGAGACAGTGTTCAGAACTAGGTCTCTTGGTTTATTATTGTGTGAACCAGAATAAATGCTACATTTCAATTTCTTAGAGGCTCCTGTGTCTTTAAAATGGGACTATAAAAAAGAAGGAAAATGGTGCACAACTATAAAATGATCCAATACTTGAAGCTGTGTATATTACAGATATAGCAGAAATGGAGGACCATAATACAGTCAGAATCTTGGTTATACAGTAAAATATAAAGTGTTAAAATGTGTTTTAAGAAGACAAAAATACCCCTCAGAACTAGTAGAACCTGTAAGTGAATCAGAATTGCAAGCAGATTTTCTTAAAACTGTTAGAGATGACAAAAAAGGATGTAAGACTCATAAGTCTATTATAGAGTTCCAGACATTTTATTTAACAACGGCAACAAAAAACCACCTAAAAATCAACAATAAAATCCAAACAAAACCAAACCCAAAAAGGTTTTTTTACTGGCTTAGTAACTGTTCAATATATGATAAAACATGAAATTAATGTAAAGAAGTATCTGTTCTTGAGTTAAATTAGTAATACCTTAGTGCACTTTTTGTTACAGCTCACTGTGAACTAGAGTGGTCAACAAATAACTACTTTTTTAAATTGATCAACATTCAGTATTATAATTGCAGATAGGTAAAATTCAGACACAGTAAAATGCCCTGCATGTGTAACCTGTAATCTATTGACTGATTTAATTGTGTGTATTAGATAGGAAATGTAAGTCTAAGTCTTCACTTTAGGGCTCCCAGTTCTATGTGTTGAGTGAGGTAAAATGAGGTAAAATATATCAGTTTGTGTAGGGCTGTATTTTCTGTGGTGGAATTCCATGGGTCCAAAATCTGAGAGGAAAAAATATGCCATATAGTCTATAGTCTTCTTGGGATGTATTGTGATTTGGCCCTGCTAGCAAAGAAGCACCACGACAGTCTCTCGCTCGGTGCCCTCCATTCACCCCCACCTTCATTAGGATGGCAGAGGCCCCAGTGAAATGGGATTAAAAAGATAAGCAAGGTTATTGTGGATTAAGACAAGGGCAGGGAGGGCTCACTGCTAATTATGGTTCCAGGCAAAACAGACTCCAGTACTCGACTTAGAGAGGAAAGTAAGGAAAGCTTATTCTACAAGAAACAGAACAGAATAAAAGCAAAAAGGGAGTAGGATGATGAGAAAATTACAGCTAGCACTTGAAGATCTCTCCCCCCCATCCCTCCTTTCTTCCTGTCCTGGTTTGGCCCAGCTAGCACAGCAGCACAACAGTCTCTCGCTCAGTGCCCCCATTCACTCCCACCCTCCTTACGATGGTGGAGGCCCCAGGGAAAGGGGAGTAAAAAGATAAGCAAGATTGTTGTGGATTAAGACAAGGGCAAGGAGGGCTCGCTGCCAATTACAGACTTCAGCACTTGAGAGGAAAGTAGGAAAGTTTATTCTACAAGAAACAGAAAGGAATAAAGCAAAAAGGGAGTAAGATGATAAGAAAATTACAACCAGCACTTTAAGATCTCCCGCTCCCATCCCTCCTTTCTTCCCGGGACCAGCTCACTTCTTCTGATATCTCTACCTCCTCCCCCCTCAATGAATCAGGGAGGCAGGGAATGGGGGATTGTGGTCATTCTCTCACAAATGGACTCTGCCGCTTCTGTCTTCTCAGATGAGGACGACTCCTGACATTCTTCCCCTGCTCCAACACGGGGTTCCTCCCCAGGAACACAGTCCTTAATGAACTCCTCTGGTGTGGGCTGTTCCCAGCAGCTGTGGCTTCTGCCGATACAGGTTCCCTCACATGGGACGCAGTCCTTGGTGAATATCTCTGGCATGGATTCTTTACCACAGTTGCAGTTTCTGCAGTTACAGGGTCCTTCTCTTGGGACAAGGCCTCTTCTGGACATGAGTTTAATGAGCTGCTTTGTTGTGGGTTCCTCCCCACAGTTACAGCTGTGGATATTGGGTCCCTTCCTCGGGACACAGCCTGCTCTGGCCATAGTGATAAAGGGTCCCTCCTTTGGGACACGGCCTCTTCCGGCCATAGTTTTAAAGAAGAAAATCACTGCCTCTGGCTCGGTGTCTGCAGTGAAGTGGTTGGGTCTCCCCCATGGGACATGGCCTCCTCCGGCCATAGTCACTGTCCCTGGCTTAGGGCCTTTAATGAAGTGAATTGCTGCCCCTGGTCTGGGGCCAGCTTTATCAAAATGAGTCTTTGCCCCTGATATGGGGTCATTATGAAAATGAGTCTCTATTGCTGATGCGGGGTCTTTAAAGAAATGAAAATAAATATCAGCTTCACCAGTTCTCTCCATAGAATGCAGGGGAGTTTCTGCTCCAGCACATCTCCTCCCCTCTTTCATCACTGACCTTGGAGTCTGCATGGTTGTTTCTCTCACTCTTCCCACTCCTTGCACCACCACCAGCTGGAAAAGAAGAAGAAGGGACAGAAGAAGGAAGAAACAGGAAGAAGAAGAAGGAAGAAGCCTCTTCTTCTGGCTTCTTCTTAAAAGGTGATTGTGGAGTTGTCTAATTGGCTCAGCCCCAGAAGTGGGTCTGTCTAATAGCTGGGGAGAGTTTTGTGCAACTTCTTATCAAAGCCTTCTTTACAACCCCTTTCCCCTTACCAGAAAAGGCTGTCATGTCAAACCATGACAAGATGGCAAAGTAAAATAATAAGAGGAATCATAGAATCATAGATTCATGGAATGGTTTGGGTTGGAAGGGACTTTAAAGATCATCTAGTTTTAACCCTCCTGCCCTGGGCATGGACATCTTCCACTAGATGAGGTTGCTCACAGCTCCATCTAACTTGGTCTTGAACACTTCCAGGGATGGGGCATCACCAACTTTTCTAGGTAATATCTTGTAATAATAATAATGATACTACTGCTACTACTACTAGCATGAATGAAATTTGAATTAGTTGATAGTTTCAGAAACCTTTTTGAGGTAAAGTTGCTTAGATTAGTAAAAGTGTAAGTCAGTTCTGTAATTGCAGATTTATGCATATAGATCTCTTTGCACAATGTGTAAAGAAGGTAGTGCAGCAAATTTGAGGATGAAGATTACAGAGACAAAAATAATATCTAGAATATCTAGAAGACATATCAAAATTATTCCTAAGCATCCTCTGTAGAATTATTTTTGAGTCCCAAACGAAATCCCCATGAAAAAACCAGATACTGAATCAAAGCCCATAGTTGCTGCCTCTTTTGTGAACATTTACAGAAGACATTCATAAAACACCTAAGCAGCTTTCAGGTAAACCATTTTGCCATTGGAAACTCAGTAGCTTTGATTCCTCCTGTGTCCTGGTTTGAGCTAGGATAAAGTTAATTCCCGTGAGGAACCAAGAAAGGGTACAGCCTGAATAGCTGACACAGGCTGGCCAGTAAGTATTCGATATCATCCTAATGTCATGCCCAGTATATAGGTAGGGGTTAGGCAGAAGGAACTCTCTTCCAGGGTTGTGATTTTTTGGTCACCAGTCTGGAGCGGTCACTTAGGTCAGGTCCCAGATGCTGAGCAACTGTGTCACTCACTATTTTTCTTTGTAATATCCCCTTATTTTTGTTATAGTTGTTCCTCTTCAACTTTTCCCTAGTAAATTGTTCTTATTTGAGCTTACGTGGGCTCTTTTACTTTTTTCCCCTGATCTTCTCCACGTTCCACTGGGAGGCAGAGGAGTCAGGTTTTTTTCGCCTTTAGTCCAGCTGGGTAAAACCACAACATTAATTGGTGACCAACATGGGGTCCATGAGGTTGAAAATAGAACAGAGTGGGTTTAAACTCCTTGTATACACTCCTAATACTAATTAACTAATTGCTGGTCACAGTGTTGGTTGACAGGCTTTATTACATATCCTCTTATCTGCATCATGTATGCCTTGTGATAGTGTTTATCGTCTGTGGAAAATCCATGAAAATTCTCATGCTACTGCACTGGATGGGATTGGCTTATGATATGATTGTGTCATGGGTTATGAAGTTGGTTTGGAATGTATACATGGCTTTGTTGTCTCTTCCGCATTTTCTTCTAGAATTTATTAATGACACTCAATTTATGGGAAAACCTGGTGGGTATAATTCCTCCCACTATGTTACCCTCATTTCTTCAAGGTGCTTCTAATGGATTCTAACAATAAAACTTGGAATGTTCTAATTACCATGTTTGTATTATTTTCCCTTGTTTTCACCTCAGTTTGGATTGTAAAAATTGTCTTTTGGAGAATTGTGAGGTTGGAAGAGGCATACGGAACATGGGCAGGTGTCCAAGGAACTTTTTACCTCTAAAGGTTTGGAGAAAACACAAACCTATTCCTAAATCAGCTGTGCCAGAACCAGTTGATGTTCCAGTTCCAGCAGTAAATGTTGCAGTCAAATCAACTGTGCCAGAACCAGTTGCTGTTCCAACTGCAGCAGTGGATGTCGCTATTTCAGCTGTGGATACTCAGACAGCAGACTGTTGCTATTACCACTGTGGACACTCATATCCAGATTGTGGATATTGTTGCTGTGTCCACTCAAACTCAGACTGCTGCTGCTACAACTGTGTATGCTCAAACCCAGACTGCTGCTGTTACAACTGCAGCTACTCAAACACAGGCAACTGATATAATTGCTGTTGAATTAGAGAATCAATTTGTGGCAGTATCAGTTGCTCCTGTACAGAATAGAAAGCACACAAAAAAATCAGTTCACAGCATAAAGGATGAAGATGAACTGGGGATATCACAGAAGGAAGAAGAGTTGGAGCCAGAGATAATCAGTTGGTCCTTGTCCCTGAGCAAACTGTGAGATATGTAGAAAAATTACAGCCGTCGCCCAGGTGAGCACATTATCACCTGGATGCTCCGATGCTGGGAAAATGGAGCCCACAGTTTGGACTTAGAGACAAGGAGGCCAGGTAACTGGGCTCCTTGTCCCAGGACGAGGATGTTGATAATGCTATAGGAAAACCGTCACAAGCTCTCAACATCTGGAGATGACTTCTGTTGGGTGTTAAGGAAAGATACACCTTCAAGGAAGATATTACAAGACCCCCAAGCAAGTGGACCACCATGGAGAAAGGTATTCAGTATCTGAGGGAGTTAGCTGGGCAGGAGGTTATTTATAATGACTATGTGCCCACAGGCTCAGATGAAGTTCAATGCACATGGGTTATGTGGCGAAAGTTCCTATGAAGTGCACCACCAAACTATGCCAGTTCCTTGACAGTTGTCTCCTGGAAAGAAGATGAGAGGCAAACGGTGGAACAACTAGCTACTCAGCTTCGGCAATGTGAAGACATTGTGTCATCTCCCCTACAGACTGTTGTTTCAGCTGTAGAGAAAATGTCATGGAAGATTGACCAATTCATGTCTCACTGTCTGCCTACTGGTACACCAGCTGTTGAGAATAAGTGTCCCTGTGCTCAAGAGCAGGAACATAAGGAGTATACACCACAGGATGCATCACAGTCCTACCCACAAGACCAAGGAGAGAATATGAGCAAGTGGGATAGGTAATCTATGCCACCCACTCCAAGATCACCCACTCCAAGAGCACAGGTATAGGAGTTGCAGGGAGAAAGGGTTAAAGGAAGTAACTCTCCTTGGAGGAATGCCGCTCCAGTTTCCAGTAAGCAACCCCCTAGACAAGATAGGAGGGTTGATTTCAGTTTTGATTCCCTTGAGGGGACCTCTGGTGTTTCCTTGGAAAGAGTAAATGATGACTACGTTGACCAGTATTAGGGGGGCCCTGCCTCCAGACAGGTGGAAGAAAGGGATAATCGGGTTTATTGGACTGTGTGGATTCTTTGGCCTGGCACATCAAATCCACAAGAATACAAGGCTTTAGTGGACACCGATGCACAATGTACTCTGTTGCCTTCAAATTTTAAAGGGACAGAATCTATTTGTATTTCTGGAGTGACAGGGGAATCTCAACAGCTATCTGTATTAGAAGCTGAAATGAGTCAACTGGGACAAACTGGCACAAGTATCCCATTGTGACAGGTCCCGAAGCTCCATACATCTTAGGCATAGATTATTTTAAGAGAGGATATTTTAAGGAACCAAAAGGGTGCCAGTGGGCTTTTGATGTGGCTGCAGTGGAGGCAGAGGAGATTGAACGATTATCCAGCATGCCCGGCCTTTCAGAGGACACTTCTGTTGTGGGGTTGATGAAAGTTCAGGAGCAACAGGTACCAACTGCAACCACACAGTACACTGTCGGCAATACCGTACCAACAGAGATTCTGTGATTCCTATTCATAAGTTGATTCACCAATTGGAGACCCGAGGGGTGATCAGCAAAATTCACTCACCCTTTAGCAGCCTCATATGGGTGGTATAAAAGTCTACTGGAGAGTGGAGACTGACAGTAGACTATCGTGGCCTGAATGAAGTCATGCCGCCACTGAGCGCAGATGTGCTGGACATGTTGGAACTCCAATACGAATTGGAGTCCAAGGCAGCCAAATGGTATGCCACCATTGATATTGCCAATGAGTTCTTCTCAATCCCTTTAGCAAAAGAGTGCAGGTCTGTCATGGTCTAGCAAGGAGCAGCTTTTGCTTTGTAACAGATGGAGGAGGTTGCAGTGAAGACTCGGTAAAGATTTTTCGGACTCTCCCCCAGCTCCTGGGTTCACACCCACCTCCAGCCTAGCTGGGCCAATCTGGCGCCTCTACCATCACTGTTTAGGGATGAGAATTTGAAGTGCTGGTAGGAGGTGTAAGAGTGATACAAGATGGAGGTCACCACACAGACCCCACAGTCAGAGAAGGAGGAAGGAAGGAGGAGCACCAGACCAGAGACCCCTCTGCAATCCATGGTGAGAATGCAGGCTGTACCCCTGCAACCCATGCAGGACCATGGCAGGACTGAGAGCCACCAGCAGCTCCGTGTGAGTGCACCCGGATGGGCGAGAGACTGTGTGAGGAGGCGGCCATGCTGGAGAGCCTGCACACTGCAGAGCAGACCCAAATGAGGCAGAAAGGAGCTGTAGTTTTTGGGTTAAATGCATATCAGAGCAGCCTGTGCAGGGCTGCCTTGTGTGTGAGGTACCCCACAGACTTGTAGGGAGGACTGGTGCGAAGCCCACCTGCCCTAAGGAGAGATAAATGGCAAAAGCTATCAGGAATAGACTGACTGAAACCCCCACTCCCTGCCCCCCTGGGCCATTCAGGGAGGAGGAGGTAAAAGCACTGGAATCAGGGCTCTGAGCCCAGGAAGAGGGGAAGAGTGGGGAGAAGGTGGTCTTAAAGGGCTGGTCAGGCTCTTCATTGTTGTACCACTCTGTGTTCTGTGTTTGTTATGTTTTGGGGGTTTTATGGTTATGTTTTAGTTGGTGTTGAATTAAATTACTTTGTGTTTTCTTCCCCAAGCCAAGTAGCCTGGTCTGTTTTGTCCTGAATCTTAAGCAGCAATTAAGCTCTCCCTGACCTTTGGCAATCCTCGGATTTTCCGTACTTGAGTCTAATTGTGGTCTTTTGTTCCCTGTTGGGCCTAAATCACAGCATAAAGGCCTCAGTTTGCTTTCACTTGGAGACGGGTGCAGTATACTTGGAATCGACTGCCATAGGGGTGGAAACATAGCCCCATCATTTGTCATGGACTGATCCAGGCCACACTGGAGAAGGGTGAGGCCCCAGAACACCTGCAATACATTGACGATATTGTGGCGTGGGGTGACTCAGCAGTGGAAGTCCTTGATAACAGAAAGAAAATAATTAAAATCCTTTTAAAGTCTGGCTTTGCCATTAAATGCACTAAAGTTAAAGGACCTGCACAGGAGATCCAGTTTTTAGGAGTAAAACAGCAGGATGGACGTCGTCATATCCCAATAGAGGTGATAAACAAGATTGCAGCCAGGTCTCCACCAACTAACAAAAAGGAAACACAAGCTTTCTTAGGTGTTGTGGGTTTTTGGAGAATGCAGATTCCAAATTACAGTATGACTGTGAGCCCCCTCTACCATATGACATGGAAGAAGAATGATTTTGAAGGGGATTCTGAACAGCAACAAAGTTTTGAACAAATTAAAGAGGAGATTGTTCATGCGATCCATGGGACAGTCTGAACAGGATCCAGATGTTAAAAATGTGCTCTACACTGCGGCCGGGGAGAATGGCCCTACTTGGAGTCTTTGGCAGCAAGCACTTGGAGAGACTCGAGCCTGACCTCTTGGGTTCTGGAGTCGGGGACACAGAGGATCTGAGGCCTGATACACTCCAACTGAGAAGGAGATACTGGCAGCATATGAAGGAGTTCAAGCTATCTCAGAACTGAATGGCACAGAAATGTAACTCTTCCTAGCACCTCAACTGCGAGTTCTGGGTTGGATGTTCAAAGGGAGGGCATTCCCTACACATCATGCCCCTGACACTACATGGAGTAAATGGGTTGCACTGATCACCATAGGGAACCCTAGCCACCCTGGAATTTTGGAGGTAATCACAGTCGTGGTTTGGCCCAGCTAGCACAGCAGCACCAAGACAGTCTCTCGCTTGGTGCCCCCATTCATCCCCACCCTCGTTAGGATGGCGGAGGCCCCAGCGAAATGGGAGTAAAAGGATAAGCAAGGTTGTTGTGGATTAAGACAAGGGCAGGGAGGGCTCACTGCCAATTATGGTTCCAGGCAAAACAGACTCCAGTACTCAACTTGGAGAGGAAAGTAGGAAAGTCTATTCTACAAGAAACAGAACAGAATAAAAGCAAAAAGGGAACAGGATGATGAAAAAGTTACAACCAGCACTTCAAGATCTCCTGCTCCCATCCCTCCTTTCTCCCTGGGACCAGCTCACTGCTTCCGATATCTCTACCTCCTCCCCCCTCAGTGGCTCAGGGGGGCAGGGAATGAGGGATGTGGTCAGTCTCTCACAGATGGGCTCTGCCGCTTCTGTCTTCTCAGATGAAGACAACTTCTCGCATTCTTCCCTTGCACCAATACGGGGTTCCTCCCCTGGGACACAGTCCTTAACGAACTTCTCTGGTCTGGGTTGTTCCCAATAGCTGTGGCTTATGCCGATACAGGTTCCCCTCACATGGGACGCAGTCCTTGGTGAATATCTCTGGCATGGATTCTTCACCATGGTTGCAGTTTCTGCAGTTACAGGGTCCCTCTCTAGGGACAAGGCCTCTTCTGGGCATAAGTTTAATGAGCTGCTTTGTTGTGGGTTCCTCCCCACAGTTACAGCTGTGGATATTGGGTCCCTTCCTTGGGACACGGCCTGCTCTGGCCGTAGTGATAAAGGGTCCCTCCTTTGGGACACGGCCTCTTCTGGCCATAGTTTTAATCACTGGCCCTGGCTCGGTGTCTGCAGTGAAGTGGTTGGGTCCCCCCCACGGGACATGGCCTCCTCCGGCCATAGTCACTGTCCCTGGCTCGGGGCCTTTAATGAAGTGAATTGCTGCCCTTGGTCTGGGGCCAGCTTTATCAAAATGAGTCTCTGTCCCTGATACAGAGTCTTTAAAGAAAAATAAATATCAGCTTCACCAGTTCTCCCCATAGAATGCAGCACACCTCCTCCTCTCTTTCATCACTGACCTTGGAGTTCGCATGGTTGTTTCTCTCACTGTTCCTACTCCTTGCACCAGCACTAGCCAGAAGAAGAAGGGGCAGAAGAAGGATGAAGATTGAGGAAAAAAAACCTCCTCTTCCAACTTCTTCTTAAAAAGTGATTGTGGAGGCGTCTAATTGGCTCAGCCCCAGAAGTTGGGGAGAGTTGCAAGCAACTTCTTACAGGAGCAATCTTTACAGCCCCTTCCCCCTTACTGTCATGTCAAACCAAAGACTGTCATGTCAAACCATGACATCACACACTGGCCAGAGTGTGAAGATGGTGAAATATCACCAGAGAAGGTGACATGTGTTGACGAGGCCCCATCGTATGATGAACTGCCAGAAGACGGGAAGCAGTATGCCCTGTTTACCAGTGGGTCCTGCTGTCTTGTGGGAAGGCATTGGAGATGGAAGACAGTTATATGGAGTCCCCTATGCAAAATTTCAGAAGCTGCAGAAGGAGAAGGTGAATCCAGTCAGTTTGCAGAGGTAAAAACCATCCAATTAGCTTTAGACATTGCTGAACAGGAAAAATAGCCAAGGATCTACCTCTACACTGATTCATGGATGGTGGCAAACACTCTGTGGGGATGGCTACAGCAATGGAGATAGAACAACTGGCAACAACAGGGCAAACCCATCTGGACTGCTCCACTATGGCAGGACATCGCTGCTCAATTGGAGAAGCTAGTTGTGAAGGTGCACCATGCAGACGTTCACATACCCAAAAACAGGCCATGGAAGAACATCTGCATAACCAGCAAGTTGACAAGGCTGCTAAGATTTCTCAGATAGATCTGTATTGGCAACACAAAGGGGAGTTATTTTTAGCTCAATGGGCCCATGATACCTCAGGTCATCAAGGAAGAGATGCTACCTATAGATGAGCTTGTCATCAAGGGGTGGACTTAACCTTGGACACTATAGCACAGGTTATCCTGAGTGTCAGACACATGTGCTGCAATTAAACAAGCAAAACAGTTGAAGCCCATACGGTATTAAGGGAGATGGCAGAAATATAAATACGGAAAGGCCTGGCATATTGAGCATATCATACTGACACAGACTCGCCAAGGCAAATGCCATGTGCTCACAATGGTGGAGACAACCACAGGAAACATATCCTGTGTCTCATGCCACCACCTGCAACACTACTCAGGGCTTTGAAAGGAAAGTCTTATGGTGACATGGCACCCTGGAAAGAATTGCTTTTCCTACTACGTGTAGTTCTATGAATCCTGACTTCCTGAATGATAGAAGGTATTGCATAGAATAAAAAAAAAAAAAAAAGAAATTGTCCCTACTAAGATTTACAAGTCTTAGAAAGAGAAATGCACTATTTTTAGCTAGACAAATAATCTGTCAGATTTTTAAAACTATTTAGAATAAGATCATTCTGAAGTACATGCCAACTCTCAATCATACTGGCATCTTCCAGCCTTACATGAATACTGTGGTTTCCATGATAAGAATTTACTTTTAGACATTGACAATATGTATTTTTTTCCATCAAACCTTTAATTAAAAGCCACACATAAATACATGAATGTATTTATGCTTCATTGATCAATCTATATGTGTGGTGGTCAGTCTTCTAAGGCTACAAACTACCTTTGGTGAACTAAATACTTTAGCTCTCACTCTTTCAAGACCTCCATAATTCTTGACAGATGAAGCATATTCTCTGAAGGTACTCCTGTATGCTCAAGGCACAATAAATAAAACAAATACATTTTTCTGTTTTTAGAACTTAGTTCTGTTCCTTGCTACTTACAGTCAACAAACTAAGAAATGGCTTCATCTACCTGAAAAACCTTCTGTTCTTGTCAGGAACAAGACTTCATGGGGAGTGTGACTGCAGCTCTAATTGCTATGCCTTTCTGCTACTCTATGAAGGATCAGAATTGTCAGAATATTGTATCTATAGTTTCAAAGTTTCTGGGAATTCCAGTGAATAAAGGAAACTTCAAAGCTTTCTTTGAAACTTCTCGTCTTTTCTTTTTACTAACCAACAGAACACAGATGCTTTACCTTTGCTTATGCAAGAACTACTACTTCAGTTATTTCAGTGATTGATGTTTAATTATAATTTTTAGTTAGAAAAATTATAGAAATTCACCTTAGAAATTCATGCCTCAACCTTTTAAGGCTACCTTTGCAGTTCCAGTGTGAAGAGCAAAATACTATGAAAGACTAGGTCTTTTAAGTGGAACTGTCAACTTCCAAATCTGTATTCTAAGGAGGTAAATCTGCTGGACTACATAATAAGAAGTGTAACTTTTGAAGAACTACTAAAATGATGAGTATTGCATTGCAAATTATGTTACCTATTGCAGGCAATCAAAAATAGTTTCTTAGTGGCTGTGAGCTGCATTTAAGTTTGAGTAGGTTGTATAACTTTCAGTATATCTTTTGCAACTACCAAGTGGAGATAGCTTAAAATGAGAACTAAAGTACTAACAAAGGAATTTAGGAGCTAACTCCAAGGCTATGCAAATGTATTGTAAGCAAATGTTGTTACAATGCTTTACTTTAGTACCACTCAACTATATTCATAAATTTAAATATAAAATGTAGGGTTCTTTGATGTTCTGTGCTCTACATTAACACCAACATTTACATTTATATGTGATGCCTTAATACATACATATTTGACTTCAGTAATTACAGACTCATTTATCCTTCTATGTTTGATAGGCATCACTGTCAGGATCTATAAGAACATCACCAGTTTGTGATGACAATAGATGGCACAGGAACTGAACATCAAAGATTGCATATTTAGAAATATCTACTCCCTGCTAATGACTATAGTCAGAAGATGGTGTCTCATGATGACTGAAATATGGCAATAGTACTGTTTTATTCCCTATACTTTCACTATTAATTAACAATGTGTCTTATTATTTGTTTCAGTGTGCTACTGACAAATAAATCCCTAAAACAGAAGAAAGCTCAGAGGAGATAGACGATGATGTGTCTGTGAAGCTCAGAGAATAATGCAGGATATGACCATCCACAGCTGTTGCAAAGGAAGCTGACTGTTTCATCACAAAAGGGACCAGAGTGTGGCTTACATTTTAAAACAGCTATCAACAGCTGAGTGGATCAACTGGTGGTATAAATGTTTCTCCCCAAGTCTATTCAAATGAGCCTGAATGTGTCCCTGAGAAAGTCAGACTAGCATGGTGGAAGTGAGTAGTGTTTTTTTCAGTTCTAAAATGTCATAATTCGACAACTGTATTCATTTAAAATTTACAGTTGCTTCTTTGTTCTTAAACATTGACAAGTTGCTATTTGGGCTTCTACTCTGACAAAAAACAACTAAGTTTGGGAGTTCAATGCTGTTGTCAGTACCTTACGGACTCACTGGGAGGAAGATCTATTATTTCCTACAGCAAGGCTTTAATGCCGTTTACACTACCACATAGGAAAGTCATAGATGTCCTCATTGTAGCTCTCTAAAAGACACATCTTCCTGGGTTTTTAGGATGCCAGGCTGCCATTTCCATTACTCGCTGTACGTGAGTTCTACTGGTCAAGATTTTGAAGGACTCTGACATGGCGTTGACTGGTTCTCAGCCTAGATCAGCTACCGTTTTAACTTCTTTATCATTACTTGTGACTGATCTGTTACATTCAGGGCTATCAAAGCTGAGCAGATGTGTCCTACCCACAGGCTGTGCTAACTTTTCTTTAAAGGGAGCATGCAGGGAAGAGGTAAGAGTACAGCTGAGACTAGACTTGGCACATCAGATATCTACCCCAATCCCGAGGTCAATGCCTCTATCTCTACATATCTTGCTAAAGGCTGTGTTTTGCTAAGAGAAAAACTTGCTAAGTACTGTGTTTTTTCTTGAAATACTGTACTCTAAAGACAATATTTTTGACAAATTAAGTTATCTTATTCAAGAGGTTATGTTTATGCTTGCATATTTTCTGGTTTGCTCTGTTTTTCCCATCATGTACCTTACCTGAGTTGCCGTTTACTGCCATTCTAACTGTCTTGCTGAAATGTTACTCCAACCGCTTTTATAGGTTAGTACTTCCTGCCTTGATTTTGTTGCACCACAGGTACTGAATGCAGAATATCTGCAAGGGCACACTGCTGGGCTTTGTACTGTTGGATCTACACCTTAATCTCTTTCTCAAATTTCAATTATTCAATTTTCTTGTGATGAGCTATGAATTTCTTTCCAATTTCTTTCTTCACTGTCTTTAGTGGACTAAAATTATTTGCAACTTTACAGAAAGCTGTACTTCAGCTGCTTTATGTATCTTCTGCAGATTTAGTGTAATCCTAAGGCAACACAAATAATCTTTCCTGAATTTCGCCAAGAAAGACTTAGAGCTTGACTTCCAGATGAGCTATTCCCCTGAATGATCTTCGAGGCAAGAGAAAGTATCTCTCTCTTTCGCTGTACCCTAAACATCTTAAGAATACATTCCTTAAATTTCTAATTTTCCTACTTTCACATGTAGCCAAACATTTAAACCTGTGTTTTAAGTCCAAGCCAAGAAAGTGCATCACACAATACTAACTGGAATTTTCTCAGTCTTCCTCCTTTCCAAAACAATGAAATTTACACAGACACACTCAAAAAAAAAAAAAAAAAAAAAGCTGAACTGCACAATACAAGGAACAAATTTAGCTATATTGCCTTGCATGCAATTTCTGTGCTTCTATGTAGTCTTCTAATGTGTTATAAGGAATAAATGTAAAAAAAAACCCAAACAAACAACTTGTTATTGCACACAAAACTTGAAAAATAAATGTTCATTGTAGCAAGTTGTAGTTACTGGCAGCAATACAGTTGACTAGAGTCCTGAAGATGGGCTGCATTTGATTTTTTTATTATCCTAAAAATTTATATTTGTTGTCAATGTAACACAAGATAAAGCTAAAGATACTTATTTAAGTTTTAAGGAAAGATTTTACCCAGTGGATATATATACAGACATTTCTACATTGCTATTTTACATAGTTTAACTTCCTTTCTATCAGACATTGAAGTGTTGATAGTACAAATTACAGTGTGAGTAAGCTGCTCTTACATTTCTCTTTTTTAAAAATCTACATTTTACAGGTTCTGTTTAAAACATTTTTTATGCCAAGTTTTATCAAGTAGATAATTTCTTGACTATAGTGTAGTATGATGACCTTTTTCTTACATAAATCTTTTGTTATAATTCCAATAATTTTTTTGCAAGGAAGAGCTTGAAATATCATAAATAATGCTAAACTATATCAAGTTCTTAGGAGATCATAACTTTTCCCTCTGTTGGCAGAAAGTAATATTTCAAATAGACTGGCAGATCTTTATAATATGAAAACTTATTATACAGCCATGATAATACAAAGTTCACTTACTCAAATTCCTCTGTTCACTTACTCAAATTCCCGCTTCCCCAAACAGGGTCATGCTGTCCGAGATGAGCAGTTACAGTTAAGTCAATTATGCATAACTGCTTTTGCAAAGCCTGTTCCTCTTCCCTTCTTATTCACCTAGACAGCCTGACTGTAGCTTTTGCCTGTTCTGCCCTCATCACAGGAACTGTCAAGTTGTCCAAAACCTGTTGTCTCAGCAGTATCCCTGCAGCATGTAGTTACATGAACTATGAACTACAGTGATCTGTCACTGTGTGCACAGGTGTTAAAGCAGGTAATCTGACTGGGGATCTTGGATGGCTCTCCTTAGACCAAGAAATCATAAAAGAGGTACATGGTCTTTGAGTTTGTGGATTGTTTAACTACTGAGTTATCTGCTTATATTCCAAAAGCATCCACAAGATGCTCCATAGTATTTTTTATAAATTGCAATAACTTGAACTAAAAGAAAGGCATCATAAATTAGCATTATGTTATTACTTTGCTCAATCTGTGGTGGGTTTTTTCTATGATTTTGTATGAAGCTGACTTCATGGATCAAGTTCTGTTTTACCAAAATTAAATTAAGAGTACTTTAAAAAATAATAATAGCAACATCCCTACATTTAGTTCAACCTGCTTATGATATGTAATTCATGATTTTGTGTGCCATATGTAATAACAGAACTAATATAAAATTATGGATTTTGGGACTAACATTACAAATGGAAATCAACTCCAGATTTATCAGACCTAGTACTCAGAAACTCCATCTTGTATTTTTTTATTTAGAGCTACCTACTCTGCTATTTACATTACAGTTCAAGTTAACCCTACTATTACAAAGCCACTTTAATCTAGTTCAGCATCAAAGGGTTAATTTACTTTTCCAAATGCCAATTATTATTGAGTAGTTTAAAATAGTAATGTGACTTTACAAGAATGAACTTCATATAACCTTATTGTAGACATATGGTCACAATAATAAAAAACAAATATTAAAAATATATTTTTCACATGCATCTGTTTCTCTAATCTTTTCCATTCAATAATTCCCCTTCCCCAATTTGTAGACTGTTAAATCTTATTAATAAGATTTAATAAGTCATAAATATAATGTTAATTTGTCATCCTTGTCTCCTGTAGAAAGCCTGAAAATTGGGGGGAAAAAATGCTACAGTGTAAAACAAAAGGTTTTCAGCTAGCACAACGTGAACATATGACAAGTTTTGTGGCAAGATCCCAATAAACAACTCTTTTGGGAATATTTCTATGTTACTATGCCTTGAAAATGTAACTAAAGGATTGTTGAAATTCACCTTTGAGTATATTCATAGAATCATAGAATCATAGAATCATAGAATCATAGAACCATAGAATCATAGAATCATAGAATGGTAGGGGTTGGAAGGGACCTTTAGAGATCATCTAGTCCAACCCCCCTGCAGAAGCAGGTTCACCTAGATCAGGTGGCATAGGAACATGTACAGGCGGGTCTTGAAGATCTCCAAGGAAGGAGACTCCACAACCCCTCTGGGCAGCCTGTGCCACTGCTCCATCACTCTCACGGTGAAATAGTTTTTTCTTATGTTTAAGTGGAACTTTTTGTGTTCCAGCTTCATCATATTCTTGAATACAATATTTTAACAAGTGTATGATTTTTATATATATTTTCTTTCAGATTATATTTTCTTTGTAAATATTGCAAGAGACATATTGGAAATGCAGATATGTCCTACTTTTGTCTGGGATAGACTTAATTTTCATCCTAGTACCTGGCACAGGACTGTGATTTGGATTTGTGCTGAAAACAGGATTGATAACATAGGAATGTTTTGGTTATTAGTGAACAGAGCTTGCACAGCATTGAGTACTTTTCTCCTTCTCACTCCGACCTGCCAGATAGTGGGCTGGGGGAGCACTAGGCCTGGACAGCTGACCTGAACTAGTTAACGGGCTATACTATACCACAGAATATGATGCTCAGAATATAAACTGAGGGGAGTTGGTGGCGAGGCACTGATCTCTGCTTGCACCTCAGTGAGTGAATGGTGAAAAACTGTATTGTGCAATATTGATATTTTCTTGAGTTTTTTTCTCTTTTTCATATATTCCTTTTCATTACAAACACTATAATTATTCTTAATATTATAATATTTTAATTCATTTTAGTTACTACACTGTTCTTATCTCAACTCATGAATTTTTTTTTCTTTTCTGATTCTCCTCTCTGTTCCATGGGAGAGATGGGGAGGACTGAGTGTCTGCATTGTGCTTAGTTGCTAGCTGGGGTTAAACCACAACAGCATCATGGGTAGAAATATGTAAAAAAGGGGGTATTTAAATTTTTTTTTTTAATTCAAATAAGCTGCCTGCCTGGATGTTAAGATATTAAGATATTATGTTTATAAAGCTTATATTGTCTGTGAGGATAATCCAAAATCATCAAATCCCTGGTGGAATCCATCCTTCCATAGATAACATGAATGGAGTGGAATGGAATGGAATGGAATGGAATGGAATAGAATAGAATAGAATAGAATAGAATAGAATAGAATAGAATAGAATAGAATAGAATAGAATAGCCTGACTGAAGTTGTTTCCCAAAGATTAAAGCAATCTTAACACCACCTTTACTAGTATATAATTTATTTATTTTTAAACATGTGAATGATAAAGTTCATCCTCATTGACTTCTAGAGAACTTCATTTATAATGGAAACAAATTCAGAATGAAAAAGAAAGCCCTTTATAAGAGAAGAAAACACTACACTAGTAGTAAAAGTATCTGATAACCATTTGTGTCATTACAGAAACACATTGTTCTAAATATTCACAAATATTTTCTAAGATTAATTTGTATTGACTGATGGTAGCTGAAATATTATGCATATGAAATGTCTCCAAACTTTTGTTAAAAAAGGCAAGATATCTGTATATAAACTTGTGTATCAATGTGCATTGTGCTGGAAAGTATTAAATAAACTTCTTTTCTTCACATATGGTCCTAATGTTTCACTTTTGCCTTTTTGTTTTTTATGTTTTATCTCTCAGGATTATTTTTCAATCTTTATGACAACAAATCAGTACTAATGTCTGATTCTTTGCTTTATTACTCCACAACATTAAGTCACAACAGTATACTACTCTATAGTATAGTATACTACTCTACCACCATTAGTGTTTGAAAAGTCTCTAAGTTTTGAACTATGGTCTGTGTTTTCAGTCAGATGATTATTTGCTCTGGAAGTAATATCAACATGAAGAATCAAGATATCAAAGAGCATATTAGCAGTTTTAAAATGTTTTCTTTTGGGGATCTAAAAATAGATTGGATGGCCTACTTCTGCCTTTTCCAATGGATATTTAGATGCCATTGACGTTGCAAAATCTGGTCTACATCTATCAATAGCTTTGAATTTTAAAATTTCATTAAAACTCAAACTTCTATAGTTTAGAAAACATCTTTCTCTATTTAAAATGTTATTTGTACTGTGGTTTTCATATCCATTTCTTGTGCATAAGACAAGAACAATCTTACGATATATGCTCAAGGTGCAGACAGCCCATTTAAAGATTATCATTTAAATATTAATTTAAATGCATAGTTTCATGAACACTATTTTGCAGAGTGTTTACACATTACAAAAAGTGCAGCAATCATTAAATGCTATGGGATAGTTTGCAAGCCCAGTAAAATCGTGATGATAAACATCAATACATTCTTTAAGGAGAATATTGCCAGGAGTTATTGTAATGCACCAGTTATTACAGAATTTCTGTCTGAATGTTCAATATTAGGGCAAAGACATAAAAAATGTCATAAGCATAGTAAACTCTAAGGCAGAAGAATGAGACGTGACCTTTTAAAGTCACTTTTGTATCTATAATTTTACCTTAATCTGTCTAAAAATAAAATCCTCACATGTTTTAAAATGACAATTTTTTAAAAAAATTACTTAAGCTTTTAGATACTACTGACTTGGGAACCACATTTCCCAAACTTGGCCCACGCAAAATCACTACATGTGGACATCACATGGAGCCATGTCAACAACTCTGAGGATGTCTGATATACTAATAGCAAGATTCTTTGTACCAATCCAGCTGGTAATGCAACAAGGTGTTGAAATTAGGAAATATAGCAATGAGTGGCAAAATAAAAGTATTTGGATGTTATACAACCTGAAGGTATTCTAGTTTGCAGTATTATAAATAAGGCTGTTCATAATACCACTCCTGTGTTTCTGCAGCATAGCAGAACTAATAATGTGCAACCGATATAATTTCTATTAAAGCTTGATTAACAATATTTCAGTGATCAATGATCCTTTCAGCCCTTAGTTTTGACTTCTTGTGACTGTGTGACATAGGTTCTGACCAGCTTATTTTTTCCTCTACTCTTTTCTTTTTTTTCTTGGTAACATCCTTTTATTTGATTCTTTGCTACTGATTGTTAGGAACTTCTCTTAACGAATTCAGTGAAAAGAATGTGATATGTGCTGAATATTTTACACCCTAATTCAACACAAAATGAGCATCCTGTGGCAAAGAATACAAAAATCTGTAACTGCATGGCATCAATGGGCAATGACTTCTACTTTTCCTCTGATTCAAAAAACTCCTTCAAGAAGTTTGCAAAATTCTACTTTAACATTTGCCACAGTGGAACTTGCTTTGCAGGCCTTCCTGGAGGCACTTACCTTTAACTGAAGACTAGATTATAAGAAGGCAGGGCTGAGGAAGACAAGGCCACTGCATAAAGTACACTATCCGGAATAAAATATGTGTCAGATTAAAACCTAATGCGTTAGAACTCAATATGAGATTTCTTGCCCACAGTCTTAGGTTAAAAGTAATGTCAGTGGACTTTCAAGTGCCTTTTCCTAAAATGCAAATATGTGCAAAATAGTGTAAAAAGTTACTTTCTTTTCAATGAGCTCATAACCAATGTTGTTGAAACTTTTAAAAAAATATTTAAAATGTATAACTATGTTATAACAATGTTCAATAATGTTATGAAATAATTACTCCTCAGCTTGGATAAATGTAAATGCATGTAAATGGGAAGTGAGTACTTGTTAAAATTTTGATATTTATCCTAGGTAATAAATTACCTTTCTAGTAATATGGCCACTTCCAAGAACCCAATGAATCTCTACCCTATACTAAAGCTCCAGAAAGCAAATTAAGTCAACCAACTAACTAAAAGCTCAAAGGCAAAACAAACCTGTAAAAAGCAGACTCCTCAAGATATTGATGTTATTCAGTAGAAAAGTGCATTGAAGAATTGTCAATAGGAATCCAGGCCACCAGTGATAAATAATGTATGCTGTAGACAGAATATAATTTAGATATCTCCATTTTGTCTATATATGCTTCAGTGGCAGAAAGATCTTTAAGACAGTAGTATTCACAGTGCCATTCACTAGTTTTATTCAACTAATACGATATATATTCCAAACTCAACAACAGCTTGTGAAGATTGTGAATTGAGTCATGCGATTCCCTTACACAGAAACATACCCAGAAGGAACAAAAGTGTCTTCCACATTTTCCCTCATTGCTTGTTTGAAAGAATACCAAGACATAATTTACTTTCTGTTAACATCAGTTTAGCATGCTACAATGAAGAAGTAGATAGAGGAGTGTGCAACTTGGAAAGAAATCATCATCAAGATGATGAGAAACTCATTGATTTGTGTTTAGTGAATAGTCTAGTTCTTTCCAACTTCATGTTACCTAACAAAGATAAGCTCACCAGATGGTGAATCAGAAGATAAAATACATTATATTCAAACAAATGGAAAAGCACATTGAACAATCTTATCAAGAACAGCCACAACCTTAACTTTGCCAAACTGAAAATAAATCCAAGAAAGAAAATTCAAGATGAACTGAGTATCTATGAGAGACAGAGGCAAAGACTGGAATGGAAGAAAAATATGCTGTACAATGGAATTCAAAGTTCAGTACTTCAAACCAAAGGAAACTATCCAAAGAAGAACATTGTAAAAAATACTAATAAAAAATTAAACTGGAGGAAGCAAATAATAAGAAAGCATATAAACCCCTTCAAAATCAAGTATGTCTCATAGTATGAAAGCACAATGTGAAAAGAGATATATAGTGATGGAAATGTGGACTAATTCTAAAATTTCTGATTGATTTAAAAAACTTATACAAATCATACTATTCTAATAAATAGTGCATATAAATCTTGAAGAAGAACAAGCTGGGTTTAGGACCATTAAAATCTAAATAGAATATTTAATCTGAAGATACTTGTAGAAAAAATACTTTAATTCTCAGTGAAGAGCAGGACTAATTTTCAAAGGCAATAGATAGACCACAGGTATGTGATAGAATAGAGTCATATTTTTAATATCTTTCTATCACACATAATCACAATAGTTGTTAATTTTCTTAGGACAGGAACATAGCTGAACATGAGGACTAGCATCAAATGTATCTGCTTTTGATTTTTCTCATTACTACTAACATCTAGAGTAGAATGAACTAGATAGAAATCAATCTGCAAAACTGATTTCTAAAAAAGCCTTGAAATTCTAATAGAGAAAAAAATGTTTAATATTGTAAACCAGTTTCCTAGTTTTGACAGAACTTTACTGATGCATGGAAACCTCAGAAATGCAGTAATATCAAGATAAGGCACAGTATTGACTGTATGCACTTAACAATGGATGGACACAAATGTTCACAGTAAAGATTCTTGCAGATACTGAGACATTTCAACATCATCAGCTCATTGAAGCTCATAAAAATATTTGATCCACTAGCTCAAAGTTACTAATTAAGTATGAACATGCAATCAATTACATAACTTTATCAGTATCACCTTTATGTCCCTAGTTTACTTTGGCTTTATTGCCCAGAATATATATTTAAAAACAGAACCCACCAAGGGATGCTATTAGAAAAACTTTTAAAATTGAATTTGTACTCTGGTGAATATACATTAAACTACAGCTTTTTTTCAAAATGGCATTCTATAGTAATGGTAGTCAAAGAAACTTATCTAAGGAACAAGCAAGACATTGCAAGTTAGAGTCTATCAGATTGCAGAGACAAACTGTCTCTGCTGCTTGCAATATAGAGATAGTCCAAGTAGAAAGAAATTTCAAGAAAATACAGTTTTCTAGGTATGGAAAATTGAAGAGCACATATTTCACCATAAACATTTTTTCTAAACCATAAGCTTCAATTTCTTTTTCTTTGATAAACTGTTCTATTTTTTCTGAGATCAGAAAACTTATTATCCCACTAAATCCCATGCTAAGTTTTCCTCTTATCCTTTCCTGATTGTTGGTATTGTTGCAACCTGTTCACAGAAATACATCAGATTATCTTTTGCAGTTCTTTCAAGCTCTTCCACCTCCACAAGCTATCAAAGCACTATATGAAACACGCACATGTATACAAGCAGAAAGATATAATCTTGACAGAAAGTTTTTGTTCTTCATTTACATAGAAACTTGATGCTTCACTTGTTACAAACAGAAGGGTTAACTTATAAATCAAATCTTTTAAATAGTTTCAAATAAATTAGTTTTTCAGTGTCTGAGCAATCTAAACTTCCCAGAAGATAAGGCAGGGTTGAAGCATAGACAATAGTTGAGGAAGTTTATGTGTGCTAAATCACAGGCAAAAAAAAATAGCTCAGGTTTTTGGAAAAAAAAAAAAAAAAGGTGCTATTTTTCCAGATGAAAAATAAGGATTAAGTTACTAAGTACGTTGGCTACAATTATAGGTAGCATAGAATATCTCAATAAACTTGAAAAGAAGAAAGGAGATGGCAGATTCCAAAGGAAAGTTAGCATAAGAAAGTAATTCAATATGGACAAAATTAGAGGGCTAAAAAGAGAAATGTAAGACAAATTAATATATCAACCCAACTATTGTTTTCTTACTGCATGCCCTTCAACACAGTGTCTCAGAAAATGGATTAAATTTCAGTTTGTCTGTTTTTTCTCGATTTCAAGACAGAAAAAGCAAATATGTGGTTTGAAAGATGGCTGAATAAATTATGTCTGAGAAATCAGGTTTCATACTTCATCTCCAAACACATTCTTAAGTTTTAGACTTGAATACTCTCCAGTTCTTTCCTGGTTTATGCTGTTACGTATTTCTAGATCTAATAACTTTGCTTTAAAAAGGATCCTGAGGATTGCTCTTGACTTCACTTATTGCTGAGCAGGCCCTTAGATTTCCATATTTTGTTTTCTCAGTCTCATAAGGAACTGCATTCCCTTTGACTAAATTCCCCTACTACTCCAATTGACTATACCATTTCTGTCTCTAGCTGTGCATTACAGAAGAGTTATTGGGTTTCACTGTAAAAATGACTGTATTTCAGCAGATGATAAATTGATCCCTACTCATAAAATTTTTAAAAAACACTCTTGATGGCATTTTACTAATAACAAATCTCAAATGTTTTGTTAATAATTCCACATGTACAGAGCACACAGAAGACATCATTTCCTCTTGGACAGTAACATATGCTGTATATTTAATAGTTCTATTGTTATGTTTCCTATTTTATCAGCTAGATTTTAAAGGGCTCATATACAGCTTTTACAAACAGCAGTTTTATCTTCCAGTTGGCTTATCCTCCCAATACTTATCCTCTAGCTAGCTCTTGCTGTTTTTTCAGTCTCTATGCCTTTGAAAGGTTTACGGAAAACACTTCATAAAGTTTTGCTTTTCAGAGATGTCACACTTAAGATAAATTCCCCTCCAATCTGATCCTCTCCTCATATTTCCCATCTTGCAAAATTAATATTCATCTTTCTCTTCTTCAGCATGCTGTTGTCATGTCCAGTGGCCAAGTCTTGTGTTAACTTCCCATATGCAGTTAAAATATATTAACAATAAAAAAGAAAAAAAGATATAAAATAATCTTTCATTTAACATCTTTCAATAAACTGTTTCCCAGTAATTAAGTTTTACTAGCCTGCCTCTTAACAAGCAGAATGAACAAGAAGATTCAAGACTAAAAATGTACTTAGTCAATACAATAATGTTTGTCATCTGTCTGATCTGTAATTTTCTACTCCATGCAGATTGTCTTGACCTTTTCCCAGGTTAAAAGGGTTCCTTGTGATAAATACATCAGATAGCCTACAAAATACACAAGTAGTGTAAAAATAGTCCACTAATAGTAATGTAGTATACCTCTGTCAAAGTGTGATATACATCATGGGAATTCTCATATCAAGTGCAAACTCTATCACTTCAGGTTAAGTGTCTTACAGTTCTACATTCAACACTATTTTCAGAGTTCATGGCGTTGTTTTATTTGAAAAGACCTCCGCACCAATAACAGAAACAACCTTCCTCACAAACACAGTTACCAAGTATTCTTGCCAACAAATGATACAATGTCAAAAAATTGATCTTTGCCCTGGCATGTTTCATTTCCTGTTGGTTTTCTAACTAGTTCAAGTGCCTTGCTGGTTAGGTGATACTTGATGCAGGATTTGTGTCAGTCAGAATAGATCATTGAGACTGATAAGCTATTCTGAAAAATGTCTGATTAGTTGTGTTAGCTTCTGTAATGGTTTGGTGTTAAGCAAAACAAATAGATCATGTTACTCCTAGCCTGCTCCTTAGCATGTACTTTATATTGGTCCCATGTCATCGCTACCACCTGCTCATTCACTGGCAGAGCAGAACAAGATGAACAAGCAGATGTCCAGCAGCTCAATCACCGGCTCAGTAACAAAGACAAAAGAGAACAAATACTCATGAGAAAGCATCCAGAAGGAAGATCCCCTGTGACTGCCAGAACTGTCAGTCAGTCGTTCCATTTCATATTCCTTCTCTGTTCCATCTAGAGAGTCATGACACTCAGTATCTCTGGTTGTGTTGTAGATGGTAGTGTTGGAAAGGTAATTTCCATTGCTTATTGGCTAACTTTCAGGTTCCTAAGACATGAAGTCTTGACTTCATAGTGGCATGAGACATTTAAAGGATATACCATTTTAATAGAATTTACAACCCACTATCCTTTATGTTGTATACTCCTTTAAATATTTACTCATGCCAGTACACTAAAAAAAGGGCAGAAGTAAACCCTATCATAGAGACAAGATTCTGTGAAAGAAATGTTGCCTTTTTAAAATGTCATTCTGTCTGGGATTTGTTTTCCTTTAGGAAACTATATTATGATTTGAAAAAAATGCTGCAGTTACGGCTCTGATTCTGAAAAGCACTTCAGAACTTATTTGAGTATGAACTTGACATGCCTATTGAGTGCTGGCTTGTGATGATATTGTTGTAACTGAAGATACAAACCCTATATCTTTTATTCAGTACATAACATAAGTACATTTTTCATATGATAGCTGAACAAAATATTTTACCTTTTGGAAAGTTTATGCTCAATATCATAAAGTTCAGTGTGCAACTGTGTTCACAGCACTGTTTTTCCCAACTTTTCTTTGACTTATGTTGAAATAGCCCTGTAGCATTGATAAGTAGTAACTAGTTTTATCAAATGAACATTAGCAAGTGTTCCTGAAGGAAAAAAAAAAAAAAAATGGTCGATTTATTTTATGAAATAAGTCAATTCAACCTTAAACCACTACCCCTACTCAAGACTAAAAACACATTTTGAAAAGGAAATAGACCAAGAGCTTATATTTCTCTTGGCCAGCATATGGCCAGGATAGATCATTGTGTGAAAGATTGAAATGTTGGTCATATATGAAGTCTAAAATATTTAAATCTCCTGTCCAGATAAGCACCCAGCAAATAAACATTTCTTTAAATTCCAGAAGGCCTATCAATGCTTAAAAAAATATACCTACAGTAACATCTCAAGTCAAGACTGTTTTAATATTTTTCTCTTTTGATTTAAAGCATAGATATCTAGCTTCATTGTTACTAGGCCACTGTTATCTGAAAGAACAGTTTTATCTTTGTCTGCTTCTCTCTGCCAATGTTCAGTCCTTCAAGAAGTGCTATACAGAAAAGAAACTAGGGAAAGTTCAAGAGTTTTTCCCTCTTTTTTTTTTCCTTCTCCTTTTCCTTTAAGAGTTAAGTAATGTTTTATTACACCAAAGAACCAGGCAGTTTTGGAGGAGGAAGAGTCAGTGAGTTCTTTTTCTAACTGAAGTGAAAGTAAGCTCAGTCTTGCTTTGTTTGCCTTTAGGAATCTTGAGGGAAGGAAGGATTTCTCACTATAGAATCAACAAACTAAAGATTTGTAAACTCTTCTCTGCAAGTCGAACTGTTTTTCTTATACATTCTTCATGTGCTGTAATTTCAACAAATACAGTGTTTCTTATTGGATCAGGACTTGGTGAAAAAAATGCAAAATAGGAATGAAGTAGCAAAGAGAAGTTTAATTTAGTAGACACGTAGAAGGCATAGTAAATATACATAAAGGAAATCATGTGAAAAAAAAAAAAAATTGGAGACAAGTATCCAAAGTCTATGTGACTCCCTTAGGCTGAATTCCATATACCTTTCCTCAGTGATAGATTTTTTCTTGGTTGCTTCCCCAACCTGACTTTTAAACTTTTGGGGTTTGACAGCACTGAGTTCTCCTCTGATTCATTAAATTCCCATGTTCCACTGTCTGCTCTTACATTTAAAGTTTAAGAATTAATGTGGCAACAAAGTTCCAATAGCATCACAATGATTTAGCATCAAGACCATTTGAATAAATTCACATTTGTGTATGCATAGTTGAGAGACTCTTTATTAATAGTTTTGAAGAACAATGAGAGTCCATGAAAATAAATACCATGCAACGCCTTGTACATGAGGTTGTAGAAAAAACGCTATTCTTTAAGTAGAATTCTAGATCAGTATGATTTCAGTTGCAATAATATAATCCTATGTTATCTCTTTATTTTTTTTAAACTACAAACAGTTTCTGGGTGTTTTGGGGATAAATAGATTTGGCTGAAATGACACGTGTGGCATTATATCACTTCCTGTTCCTGTGCCAAAAATAGAAAATGTTGTAACTGATGTTCTATGAGTACTGCAACTGCTTGCTGTAAAGGTCTAACTGTCATCTGTCACTTCTTTATACTTTTCTGAGATAATCAATAAAACTTGTCATGTTACTCCTTTTTATGGCTCATTAAGCTCTTATAAAACACTCAGTGAACTATTGATTAATGGGGAAACTGGGGAGTATCAGCTTTTACTCACCTTGAAACAATCAGTAGTTATTAACCTTAGGGTATTCTGGTCCATGAAAACTGCAATTCAAATCAAGTGCTAAACAGAATTCTAGTCCTTTTATATGGTAAATCAGGATTTTTCATTTCACTTAGATCCATGGATAAATACAACTGGGAACCATCAAAGCATAAATATTATTTGTCTAAAAAGATAACATGTTAATTTTTTTTTTTTTTTTTTTGCATCTGGTTGTACATGAAAGGAAGTTACTTAGGTCTGTCCTGATCCAAGACAAACTGGATTTCTTATTCATAACTGTAGTATCCTTTTATTGCTTGTTCTTTTCTCTTGTCAACTCTTTCAGAGTCCTGCAGCCCTCATTAACCTCCACGTTTATGATCCCAGCAAATGTTTTCAATGTTTGCAATGTTTCTTTGTGCGAATTCAATATTATCACTCTAGTTACTGATAAAGATAAATTCTACCAATTGTTAGACAGGTTATATATTTATATGTGTGGAAAGAGGAGAGACTACTATTCTCTCAAAAAATTACAAAAACAACTCAGTCTTATTTTTCATACCATTGCTTTTCCAGTGAACCATTTTTAACATCTCATTTCTTTCCTGGAATCAATAGATAGTAAGCCTATTTTGGATCTGCATATGTGTGTGTATGATTGTGCACAAAAGCTCAAAAGACAGCTCTTTTTACTGTCTTTTTCTTTCCCTTTGGTGTTGTGTGATGTCCTAATAGGGATTAATCTGCCTGTTTTCCCTTCACTTTTTTAAAAAAAATATTTTTATGCAATTAGCTTGCTTCCTCATTCTTTTCCAGTAAAGCTGCAGTATAGAGACACCTGCTGGGAAAGGAATGAACAGAAACAAATGCAAATATCAATATCTTTATTATCATTACTAATAACAACAGCATTATACTGTTGTACAGCATTCAAAATGAAATGTATTGGCTAATCTTATTTTTACTTGGCATTTTTCATTTCCGAGGAAATCCTATGAACTTTAACCAGAAATATTCCAGACAAGGGTGTTCAATTTAAACATTCCCTTTGACTGATTACAAAGAGCTTAACCAATTCACAAGATTAAATATCTTTCCACGTATTTTTCCCTTTCGGTATCAATCAGACAATCTGTGTAATTGGACACCGGAGTAAGTAATGTCTTGTGCCACAATCTGTGGATTAATTTTAGAAGTTTAATTTTTTAGGAAAATCAAGTGCTAGTTCTAATGTTCCTACATGGTGGGAAAAAAATAAAGAAAAAAAAATAGAAGCCAGGGAATGTATTACTAAAATCCATACTGTGTCCAGTATGTTCACACAAAGTTCATGCTTCGTTTCAATCTTAGATGTTAGATTAGATCATGTTAGATTAGAATCCCTCTATTAGTCATATCATTCAATAAAATCTTCATTAGTTAGGAAAGCCAGAATAATATAATTTATTAGTAACTATTTTATTATTGTGTAATGATTTTGTTTATAAACCATATATATCAAATATTTATTTAGATATCTAGTGGTAATCAGTAGGGCTTTTGTCATGGACTCTTCCCTGTAGTTCCTATCACAATTCACAAGAAAATATCTTCCTATTCTGCTTCAGATGTCTCCTGAGAATAGTGTTGCAGCACGTGCTCCAAATCATTTGCAATGATAGATCCATGTACTTATTAGTTAATACATTCCTGGAAAAAAAATCATTCTAGCAGTTAACATTTTATGAACAGTTTCCTAAAAAATATATATTATAAACAAATTAAAATAGGAACTATAGGCTGCCCAGAGGGGTTGTGGAGTCTCCTTCCTTGGAGGTCTTCAAGACCCGCCTGGACACATTCCTATGCAACCTGATCTAGGTGAACCTGCTTCTGCAAGGGGGTTAGACTATATGGTATCTGGAGGTCCCTTCCAACCCCACCATTCTATGATTCTTCTGTATTAATTTTGCCACCAGTGGAAAAAACCAACATTTTCCACATGGTCACACTCACGAGTAAACTCACAAAGTACTTTTATCCTGCAGTGTTTTGTTTTACAGTTCATGGCTTAAGGCATCTTGCTAATGGTGACAGTACTGAATTAGGCATTTTCTTAGGAATGACAGGTGCGGGAGATTTGTGACTCATACTTGAAGGAATTCAATCATGTTTCATCCTACCACTCAGCTAAGACCACCGATACTCAGACTGCAGGACAGTCTGATGCACCAATGTCATGCATCCTTTACTTTCTATGGAGCCTAAGCAGGAATAAGGAGGATAGTATAAGAGCCTGCCGTTAAGGCACAGTAACGAGGGTGGTGTTGAAAGAGAAACCTCAGGTTCAATCTCTTCTCCAGTTGGTGTGCTTGATTTAGATGTGTGGGCATCTATTATGATGTGTGGAGTAACTTCAAATGAAAAAAAATGTTTTGGAGACTCATCAGAACAACATATTTACATATACGAAAATTTTCCCTGGAAGAATTTTAATAAAAGGAAATTTTCAAGTGCAAACAAACAAGTTTTCACCACAGCTAATGCAAATAGTTATTTTGTATGAAGAACACAAGAATCAAGGTGAATAATTAGTTCTCTAATACTTATTTTCTTAAATGAAATTCATCTCTATACCTTCTGCAATTTATTAGCTGTAAAGTTTCTGAAACTACTTTCCAAGTATTTCATTATCTGTCACTTTAATGGAAGAGTTCAAGTGTTTTGTAAACCATTTTAATCATGTCCTTTGTAACTTCCTTCTAAACTTATAAATACAACTTATTACACCTGATTTTTTTTGTTTCTTCATTTCTTCATTTCTTCAGATCAGTGGATCTCCTGATTCTATTAGTTCTTAATATCTATAAAACACCTATGGGAAGAATGATATTAATTGTTATTCCCTCAACAATCTCTGTGGTAAACGTGAGTTGGGACTAGAACAAAGTAAATATTTCTTGCTCAACCTATAATTTTTTGAAAGGAATACTTCCTCCTATAAAGTGAGATGTTACTTTTGGGGGGATTTTAATGCAGTAATGTTCGATCTATATTTACCTATTATATGACTTAGATATTATATTTCATCTTTTTTTAATGCAAGCTTCTCATATTTTTTATATTTTATTAACATTATTTCTGGGGGTAACGAATTGTTTGCCTGCTACTTAATTCCTTTGCATGGAACTCCAGTATTTTTCTAGGGTGTATCTCTTTGATATCAATCTACCTACTACCAATTTATGTATAATTTTTGTCCCAGGTTGCAGTGACAACTACAATTTTACAAGTCTTAGCGACAGGTAGAAATCTAAACTCAAAATGTATTTTCTTCTTTACTTCAATGTCTAGTTTAAATAGATTCCCCAGATAATGTTACTTTTTTGCAGCAAACTAAGAAGAACTTTAGATAGCAAGAAAATTAAGAACACCAAATAACCTTACTAAAGCTCCAAATCTACTTTTTTCTAATAATCTGAAATTATAAGAATCATGAGAAGCTTTTCTTCCCTAATATCTATTATGTTCATCCTGAGAGGATACTCATATTTTATGTACAAGTTGAAAAGTAAAGTTTTATGTACACGTATCTAAACATGTCTAGAAGAAATAAAAATATTTGTATGTACAGAGACATATATACCTATAAACATCTATCTATGTATATATTTAAACTATAACCAAATAATGTATCATACAAAGTTCAGTAACCAAGCTATGTGATTCTTTGAGATAGTATATTATTATAATTTTAATAATATTATTATTTTCATTATTCTATTTTTTGTTACGTTATTTTAATTTTATTTGAACAAACTTAAAATTGTTTCTGCATATTTCTCATGACCAACAACTTCAGTCTATAACATTCAAAATGAATATATTTTGCTATCAATATTCTTACAATAATAATAATAATAATAATGATTGTTTTTTAGGCAGTGTACAATGAGACTAATCTCCATTGTGAAGAACTTATTAGCACTGCTTTATTCATTGAAGTTTCATTAAAGTATGTATTAGCATATATTCACAGATCACCCATAAATGTAATATTTTCTAATAATTCTTTATAAAATGGAAGCTCCATGTATATTGGTGTCATGAGTCTAGTAGTGAAAATTGGAATAATAATTCTGAAAGCAGATTTCTCTCTTATATAAACTATAAACCAACTGTATCTCAGTTTAACGCAAATTGTCATTTTTAAGTTAACCAGCTAACTTTAGTTGGGAATAATATCTGAGCACAATTAATAGTTAAAAGAAGTTTACCACTGTTCCATCACTCATAACTTGTCAATAGTTGACTTTGGGGTAGGCTTTGATAGAAGTGTTTTAAATTATGTAACGTAAGCAAAAGGCAATAGCTAACTTGGTAGTAGATAAGAATTGAGACACAACATTTATTATCAACTTTTTGAAAGCATTTCTGATTAATAAAATTAGTATTTACAACACTTAGAGTCACCTAAGGGACCAATGTAATCAATGTCTTGGATCAGCCTCTACATTATTTATGAGTATAGAAGGATACAAGTTATTTTATGTGTTATCTAGTTACTTAAAACTGCTGCTGTGATTAAATTTAAATATGAACATAAATAATAACTATTTTTATTCAATGCAAACAACTCTGCAGAAATGTCTGCTGAATTCCGAAATGTATACATCTTGCTTCATAAAAGAACACTATGAATTCATCCACCTTTGTTTATGAGTCACAGGTTACTGCTCTTCTGTATAAGATGCTACTTCAGAAAGTCTGGATAGCTACCACTTTACCAATAATACTGTTGCTCAACTCCTTTTCTCTCTCTTGTAAGTGTCTTCTTGTTACATTAACACACTAAATAAAAGCCAGGTTTAATCATAATGGCTAGTTGATTATGGAATCCCTGTGTCTTTTTTAAAAAAACACACCTTTTTTATATATTCAACATCTTCACTGAATGACTCAAATGATGTCTAGTGCAGCTAAAGTTATACTACCACAACATTTTTTTTTTTCCTCTTCATAGAATCCTAGAATGGTAGGGGTTGGAAGGGACCTTTAGAGATCACCTAGTCCAACTCCTCTGCAGAAGCAGATTCACCTAGATCAGGTCTTACAGAAATGCATCAGGCAAGTCTTGAAGACCTCAAAGGAAGGAGACTCCACAATCCTTTCTGGGCAGTCTGTGCCAGGCTCCCTCACCATCACAGTAAAATAGTTTTTCTTATGTTTAAATGGGACTTCACTGGAGTCTTTAAAACAGCATTGTAATTATATGCTTGTGATTTACAAATGGAAGAAAGATTTGAGACCATTAGAAAGCCTCTCACATTCTGAGAAAATTTGTGTCAATAAGCTAATTAATAAACTGTAAGTTTTAAAGATATTAAAATAATATTATTTATTGTGTTAATATGTAATGTTCAAATAATAATAAAAAAAATGAAATCTACTCCAAATTTTAACTTACCAGACAAAAAAATAAAAGACATTTTAACCAACCTTACTAGAGACAGATATTCTTTTCAGCATGATTAAGCATACAGGTTTATGAACAATCCGCAAATTTAAATATGTTTTATTTGTATCACAGCTCTGTAAGAATTGTTTCCATACAATGAGGGGTGTGTGTATCTGCACATACACTAGTCCTTTGATGATGGAAGTACAAAATGAGTGTTCCTGGACTGCAAAAAGAACACAAAGTATAACATTCTCAACATTTTCAGGAGAATAATAATAAAACTAAATATTTATTTCCATCCTGCAACCAACCATGTGCCATTTTACTCATATGCATTTCCTAATGTGAGTAAACTGACACATCTCCATAGGTGTTTCTATAGCTTTATGGACATAACTGGACAAGCTGAACAACTTTCATATCTGACTTACCTGTTTTATTTACTAGAAAAATTGATTTGACACTTAGATATTCATCTAAAATATAATAAAACCAGAATATTTGTTTTTCCTGTATCAATGGATTTCCATTTGCAATGGCATTGTTGATTGTGAATAATTCTTACTTTGAAGTAAAATGAATCAAGGAATTAAATATTTCAGCATAAAGAACCAGTAGGAAATGAAGGACAGACGAGATTAAATGAAGTAAACACATTATCTCTTCAGTTCTTGCAGCAAGCGATGATGCACTGCAAAATTTTAGCCGTGACTTTACACCTGTGCTGGATCATGTCGGTGGAACAGGCTAGTTTTACTCTGTGTGTCAATAAGTTACACATATATTTTTTAAGCTCTTCCTTTAGAATAATTTTTCATCCTCTATTTATCTCTGCATTTTTTCCATCCCTACTAATTGCCAGAACTGTCTGCTGCTTTGGGGTGAAACCAGGTTCTTTTCAACATTTTTGATGCTCATTATCTATGACTCTAAGACCTCAAGGTGCTATAATGTAAGTTAGCCATAGTCAAACAGATCTAATATACCAATGTAAAAACAACGTCTACAAGGAATGTTGTCAGTTAGCTCGGAAGCTCTACTTTTTGTAATTCTTCTGTAGAGTTCACTGTGCTAGGAATGTCAGGGTCAATTACAGAAGCTGACTAGTGGTAGGGCACATTTGGCTCCAGAAAGAACATAAATGATTGAAAAACTCAAGTTCTGTAGCAACTATGCAATCAGTGATTCGTGTTTTCTGATTCAAATAAGCTCTTAATTTTGGCAGGTTTAATTTTGTCTTAGCTTGAAAAGTAATTTCTGTGGCTTGCCTTAATTACTTGCCATGAGGAAGGAGAGTTGGAACACTTTTCTTTGGTTCTATTATTAAACAGTGATCCGTGGGAATAAGTATGTGCAGAAAACCATCCTACAAGCTCTGTAACATGGGTGTAGCTTATAATGACAGATAAGATATACAAGAATTAAGATTCTTTATGTAAATAGATCTGGGATGGGTTATGTAACAAGTTCTTGCTAGATGGAATTTTACAGCAATGTAATCTTCATATTTGTGTGTTTTAATATTCTTTTTAATAATGATATGATTGGATATTTAATCATTGTTTTTCTCGAAAGAATAAAATAGATAATGATTTATAACAGTGCTCAATATTATATCAAAGTTTAAAGCAGGTTGAATAATATGAAAAAAATACCTCAAAATGATAAAAATTCTAACCCTCAAAAACTTCCAATGAACTAATTTTAAAAATGTAACTAACAGTATTTTGTTAGCAGTTTTCAATCATCTTTCAATCATCTTCAATCATCAATCATCTTTTAATCATCAATAGCTGTTTTTATACCATACAAATTTAAACCTTTGTTCTTCAGCTTTTCATTTAACTGGTCTATTTAGGTATTCTTGATCTATTTTTAGAAAATACAGTGGAAAAAATTTATTCTTCTATGTTCTTCTAAGGAGCTTGTCCGTGGCCAAAGGCCAAAGGCTATTTATGTGGACAAGAATTAAGGACAGCTATGTCAGAGTACAAAGTCTCTGAGGCAGGCAGTTTTTTCTACCAGATGCAGTCTAGTAACAATGTTCTACACATAATTTCTACCTTAGTTACATATTTTCCGTCTAATCTCAACTCATCAGGAAGGGTAAGATGCATTTCATTTATTTTTCACTGTCTTCAAATACTTGGTAACACCAACGATAAGTGACATTAAAGTAGTTTCATATAAAAAGTAGACACTTTCAGAGGGCAATACTTGCTATCCTAAAATATGTGTCAAATTTACAGAATTTTTTTCCTTTGAATTGAAAAGTGCTCATATAATTATCTTAAAATGTATATTTGATTTATAAAATGGCATAAGAATGAGATAAATAATATTTTCAATAAATTTTCTGTATATAGGACCATTTTGTGAAATAGGAATATAAAATTTAGAGCTGTAAGAGGAGCTTGGAGACTACCATCCAAGTAGAAATTACTGTCTAAGGCAAACAGAAATCTAAACATAAATACTGTCTTGAGCCTGCTCAGAACTTGTAGAAAGTACTGTAATAGAAATAAGACTATCAAGTAACAGTCTTTAAAAAGAAAAGAAATTCCAACTATTTAAATCTATCTCTAGACTTAATGGAGAATGACACTATTTAAATGAGATTTCTTTGGTAAACATCTATAAACTAGGCACTGATTGAGGATACAGGCAGTTTAAAATCTGACATCATTCAGGAACACCAATTTGCTAAAATACATCTGAAGATTTGTTAAGGAAAGTAATCAGGTAATTTAGATGAGAATTTCAACATATGAGAGCTGGTTTGCACTCTAATTAAGGGGACAGCCAAGATTGAACTGGAGTAGCAAAAACAGAATGACATTAACTCATTTAGATATACATGACAATAACAAGAAATTCTGACAACTCAAACAGCTGTCCAAATTACCGTACATATGTGCTACTCTGATTTTTACAAAATTTCGCACATACATTCAGCTTTTGAGTCTGCAAAGGATTCTGTGAGCAGGAAAAAATATCAGTGCAAACTGAAAATTTCAGGATAAGGAAAAATTAACATTCATGCTTCTGGTGAAAAATATACATGCAAACTATTGAAGACCAGAGCAGAAGCACAGTGGTTTGATGACTGAATATAAGCTATAAAATCTATAAAGAGATCAGGAGGACTACAGAAAGTCACTGAAGCTTTCAGAAACTATCAGCATCAAAAGAGAAACTTGATTTGTTTCTTCTTTCCTTCCTCTTTGTAAAACCTCTTACAGTGCACTATTTACTCCGTTCAGAATCTCATTGAATCTAACACTAGATTGTGTGCCAAACCAAGTAAGAACATTTCATCATGATCTGTGTTGGGTACTGTATATTATTTCCAAGAGACAGAGAGAAAGCTATAAACAGCATATTATGCATTTGGTAAATGTGTATTTAGTAACCCATTACCTTTTAATCTAAAAATTCGTTAGCTAGCAACTAGTGTTTGGGCAAACTTATAATATTGCCTCAGCCAAACACTTAGAAAGAAGGAAAAAAAAAAAGAAAAAGAAGACTGGCTACGCAAAAAACAGGATAATAAAAAACAAAAGGTTTTCTAAATTACTGTTGCCTGTGTCATTAAATTTCATATTGTGCATGGACTCTAAATACGTCACTTTGTTCTGCATGACAAGCAGAAGTGAGCATTCATACATTACTCAGACACTTAATCAAGAGCCTGGGATATTTGCAGTTAGCAGAAACTAATAAGGGAATCACATTTAAATTCAAATCACTCCTCAGGGTAGCTGTCTGCAACATAAGCAAAGCTTACTGGGTAGATGCTCTCTCTGCTAAATGCTCTGCTAAAAACTTAGTTTTACTGTATTCACGAGTAAAGAATAATTCTGTTTTTGATTAAAGAGTAAAATAAACAAATCTGTTCTCGATTTTCAAGTTATATTTTGTCTCAGTTATTTTTAAATTCCAGTATATCAATTACTTTGTGTAATAAAATAAGTCTGATTTAGGGCAGGAGATTTTATAAAATAGTCAGCTACTTACTCTTCGCATGATATTTCAAGATATTTTTCAGGACTAAGATCTGCAGTAGACAGAAATAATTTCTTGATGAAAAATACAGCAATTTTATGTAGAAAAATATATGACATCAATCAAAAAACCAGCAAATCTCAAAACCTTTCATATAAATTTTCAGCATGAAAATAATTCTCACATCATTAATGGAAGCAACGATGAATATTTAATGTTTACCACGATGTTAAGGTGTGTCTAAATCACAGTGGATGCAGTCCTACACAACATGCAAGTATGTTTAAGCTAAGCTAGTACTGAATGAGTTCAGTAAAAAACATCAAATACTTCAGCAACAGATAAGCAGTGCTTCTAGCCAAGCAATGAATCACTGCTGTAAGCCATTAGTATTTTACTCCTTGCTGCCAATCCACAATATACATGTTCCCTGTTGGCCACCAAGTCCCTATTTTCAGTATGTGTAACTGACAACATGAAATATCTTTTCTTCTGTGACCTTTCCACATTTACACTAAGTATAAAGTATTTTTTTCTTGTCCTTTGAAGTTATTTTCCCAAGGCTCTTTTTTCTCATCTGGGAGCTCAGCAGTTCTGAGGCCCTCAGCTTGTATATTTAAAGCATTACACTGAAAGTTTTGGTGATTTTTCCATGCTTTGGAACTTCAATGCTGGTAATTTACAGTTTTTAATACATTTATATGGAAATCAGAAACACATTTGTTGTTTTGACACTTCTACTTTACCATGTGTTGTCCTCAAAATCTTGTTTTCATACTTCATTATTGGCATTAAAAAAAATAATTTATTTATGGCTGCAATGGTCAAGGAAGACCCTTGACTCACAGTTTCCTGAAATACTCTGGTGCCATATAGAGACAATATGACTTTTCAAACAATAAATCAGTCTTTAATTCTCACATTCCTGGGGAATGTCTGTGCTAGGATATGCATTTATGTAGTGAAATTAAATAATGGGAGAAGTTATCACTAAGTGTGGACCAAGCCTGCTCCAAAATTAGTAGTCTGATTGCATCAGCGTGGTTATGTGCACTCAGCATTTTTGAGTGGCTTGACATATTTCTGCAAAAAATTACATTACTCCAGCACTGAGCTATTGCTTACAGATCTCAGCTTTTATGATCATGTTAAGGCTCTCTTGTGTGCTCCTCTATACATTATTGGTTGGAAGTACAGATTTCTGTATCCTATGCATAGTGCAAAAAAGCTTTCAAAGGATAGGGATGTATTCATACTATTCCTTTTCTCATAAAGAAACAGAAGAACAGAGAAATAAAAGTTTAAAATGCCTTAGGAACCATTCTTTTTTAGCCTTACACTTCTATCACCTGTGAAAATTGTGTTTGTCCAATAGTGTGGAAGATAATGAAATAAAAAACAGAACTATGATTGAGTGTGAATTTAACATTTATTAAATGACTGTTCTCTTATAACTGAAAGAGATAAACAAGTTTGAAGTCAACTGAGGAAAAGCTGTTCTAGCAGAAATATCTTCTCAGTGAATTAGGATACATCCTGTAATCTGCTAACCTTAGCAAAATGACATAAGTAGACTAAGAGTTTAGTTCTGTGAATTCTGTAAATAAGGTATGGTTTTCACCATTTAGTTTTGTTGTAACAATAGACAAAACATATCATAATACATTTTGAAAAGTCTTGAAGTGCACGGTCTTAAAGTGGATTTTTACATATAATGCTAAATACAGTCAAACTCACAAGAGATCCCCATGGCTTGAACTTCTTTGCTTTCTTTCTTTGACACTCATTCTACTTCAAAAGTTAGGAAAGTACAAGACTTTGTAGCCCAATAAAACAAATAACCCTTTAGCTATGAATAGACATTGGGGCCTGACATATCACTTTCTCAGTGCTAAGTATTTTCAATCCTTTATGACACTTGTCTTCCTTTTCTCTAGTGCAATATAAAAAAAAGAGAAGAGCAAAAAGGGTGTCTGAGCTGGCTGAGATAGGGAACCTATCACCTGGCAAGCGAAAGAGAGGTAAGAAAAAAAGCAGAGGGAATATGATTTCTCATTTTAAGAATTAAAGGAACTGTATAAAGAGCAATATAAGATGTATAACTGAGAGGAGAAAAAAATGTTTTACTACTTTTGAGTTGATAGATTTTATGTAGGAAATAATAAAAACACTTGATGTCAAGGGAGAAGCATGAGAATTTCAGAAACAACTGGGACAAGGTAAGGGATACTTACCATTGGCTGTGACGTTTGGCCTTGCCTGTGATCCTTTCACAGGCAAACCTATATGCATATAGACATTGTATTTTCACCAATGTATAAAATTAGTAGTTCTTTGTACAAATACACTTATTTTCTTCCATATTAGAGTATTTCTATGGAAGGAAGACTGTTTGGAAAGAGTATTCCTCCACACAGAAGGTAATTCCAGAATACCAGAAAATGGGGTATGCAATTTGAGCAAATAGTAATAGGCTTTTCCTCAGTCCAGAAAACTCAGCCAGTGTTCAGATCCTACAGAATAATTCATGACACACTTTGCTCTTCTTTAAGGCAGAAGGGGTAGGGAGAGGGATTCTCTACAGCTCTTCCCCAGTACGTTGTTTATTGTAATTCCATTTATTTTCAGCTGCTGTTCTTCCCAGGTGTAGAAATGAGCTTACCTATGCTAACCTTGGAAACACCAGGCCAGGAAACTTATGAGTTGTCCATTAGCTCTGCAGCAGGGGAGAGATCATGGCATTCCTTTTTCCCTAACACTAGCATGAGCTTTCTGACCTGCCTAGTCAAATAAGCTGAGCACAACTGGTTACAATCACAGTTTGTAAGTATCCCTAAGTTTAAAAAATGCTTAAGTTTAGATACATATCACTAAATTGAAAACCAAAAATACACAGATGAAGGCAAATTAACATATGATTAAATAACTTAGATTTTTTACAGCCATCTTTGGCTCTATGCACCAATTTGTCCCAGAAATCAAAAAAATATCATGTCTACTAGGATTAACTCTGGAATTTATTTTTTTGTGAGATTTTATGTATTTCTGCTATCTTTTTTGTGTAGTCAAGTCAAAGGAAATACATTCATCAAGAAATGCATATCTCTGACACGTGGGTTAGGGCAATTCCAAGCACAAATATGGGCAGAGAATGGATTGAGAGCAGTCTTGAGGAGAAGGACTTGGGGATATTGGTTGACAAGAAGCTCAATATGACCTGATAATATGTGCTCATAGCCCAGAAAACCAACAGTATCCTGGACTGCATCTAAAGAGTCATGGCCAGTAGGTCGTGAAGAGGTCTTTCTGTCCCTCTACTCCTCTTGTGAAACCTTGCCTGGAGTACTATATCCACCTTTGGGGCCTCCAGTATAAGAAGGACATGGAGCTGTTAAAGTAAGTCTAGAGGAGAGTCACAAAGATGTTCAAGGTGCTAGAGTACCTCTGACATGAAGACAAGCTCAGAGATTTTTGGAGTTGTTCAGCCTGGAGAAGGCTCCAGGGAGACCCAGATCAGTCTGACAGGCAAGTAGTACCCTAGATCTTCCTTCTGGCCCCTCTTGTAGATGGGCATCACATTTGCTAACTTTCTGTCAAATGGTACCATTATGCCTTCTTTTCTTATAATACTACCTAGAATACTTTCCTGAGGCCTTCTTTGCACCTCATTTTTATGATGTTTTAGAGTGTACTCATGGCAAGAAAAAAGTCTTTCTGGGAATGTGTATTATACTTGATCTGTGTCTTTTAATATTATTTGCAAAGTTTGATTTCCAATTAGTTAATCATCTGTTTACAGTTACATGTAATCTCCATAATGTATTGTCAAAAAAAAAGATAAATTCCAAGACAAGATTAATTAAAATATCCGAAAACCTGTGTTACAAATTAATATGTAAATAGGTATAATTCCTAACAACTAGTGTTTTGACCCAAAAAAAAGATCAAACTGAATATTCAGTACTACTAATTTGTTCTGAGGTTGCCCACATTGATCTACAATGACGTATAGTAGTAGGATGATTCTGTTTATCTCATGGAATGACACCTGAAAGAAAATTATGGCCATGAATTCCACCAACATAAGTTTCATGTGCAAATTTAAGCCCGAACTGAAACATGTGTAGACCCAGACCTTTATGAGCTTCATTTTATTTTATCCAGAGGACCAGCAAAATATCAATGTATTTCTGAGATATCATTCTTTGAAAAGATTTTAATGATGCATTGATTTTCTGTCTGGGATGAAATTCAATCTGTACAGTTCTCAGCCCTAGACAGATTCCCTTACATTAATAGAAGTTGCCATTAAATAAATATCAGTTTATTACCCAGTTCCTTCACTGTTATGTCAATTTTTGATTGATAATAAAACTGTACTTTGGAAATGTAGACATTTTAAAATGACTTCATTATTATCACAACAAAATTCATAAGTATATGGATGTATTATATCTGAATTTATACCTGCCCAAAAGTTTAATTTAGGGGAATTCATTAATGAAAGTCATATTTTTATGTACCATTATGTCTTTCTGCTGCATCACTTTGATTTTATAAACCATTTTACATTCACAATTTCTAACACCAGGCATTATGGAATGAGTTTCCAGGCACTATAGAAAGAGTTTTGTTAAAGATGTGTTAAAGAATTGTAATAAAACTCAGTGCTTATGCCATCTTAAAGATTAATTTCCACTGATTTAAGCTTTCTTAGATGGGAAAAGTTTCTTCAAGAATAGTTTGCTTCTTTTCTGAATAATTAGTAGTGGTTATAAAAACAAGTGAATTTCCAAAGTCCAGACAAATATGAAAAATAATGTTCTCCTAAAGCTAAAGTAACAACTCTCACAGAACTCAATAGGATTTTCTTTCATGCACACTCAGGGATGGTATTTGGTCCTTGCTGGGGATAAACATGAGATCTAAGTCCTGACAGTGTAATATACCTTTGATTTCAAAGGCCTCGCTATTTCAGACGTGTGTCTGTCTCAGACAAAGCCTTGAAGTTTTGACAAATTATATGATAGCATGATTACATGGTTGTAAAGGGGATAAAATGTCCACAAGGAATTAGTGTATGATGAAAACTAGATCTGAAATAGCTGATGCCTCACCTTAACTGTGCTTTTCTTTTTTTAATACATATTAAAATTCATTACAGAGACAGCTGAGGTTTTGTTTCTGCAAATGGTCTTTTTAGGATGTGAAATAAGAGTCATCTTTTCCAAACCTCATACTTTAAAGCAGTACTAATAAATATGGCAGGGAATCCGATAACAACTGATCTGGAGAAGTCTGAGGAAGTCAACTTTTTTGCTTCAAATTTTGCAATTGTTTTTCACACACCTCTGGTCCCTGAATCTTTAGAAACTGTGGGAATGTAGTGCAACTCATCATAGGAGAAGATGAGATTCAAGACTACCTGATGTATCTGAACATACACAAGCCCATGAAACCTGATGAAATGAATATCGGCTTTCTGAAGGAACCTACAGCTTCCTAATAAACTTTCCCTGGTGCAACTTGCAGCCATTTCCTCCTGTATTATCACTTGTTGCTTGAGAGAAAAGACCATTCCTGAACTTGCTACAAGCTCTTTCAGGTAGTTTGAGATTGATCAGGTCTCCCCTCAGCCTCTTCTTCTCCAGGCTAAACAATGTGGGCCAATGTGAACCTCATTAGGTTCAACAAGGCCAAGTGCAAGCGATGAATGGATTGGGAGCAGCCCTCCAGGAGAGGATTTGTCAGTATTGGTAGGTGAAAAATTAGCTATGAGCTAGTAATGTGTGCTTGTATCTCAGATATCCTATATAATCCTAGGCTGCATAAATAGAAACATGGCCACTAGGTCAAAGGAGGGGATTTTCTCTGACTCCACCTGCAATATTGCAACCAGTTGGAGTCTCCAGCATGAGAAAGACATGGACCTGTTTGAGAAGGTCAATGAGAGAGAGGGTCATGAAAATCATCTGAGGTCTGGATCACGTCTACTATGAAGAAAGGCTGAGAGAGTTGCAATTGTTTAGTCTGAAGAAGATAAGGTTTTGTGGAGATCTTATTGTGGCCTCTGAATACTTAATTGGGGTTTATAAGATGGAGAGGCTTTTTCCCAAAGTCTGTACCAATAAGACAAGAGTTAATGGCTTTCAATTGAAGAGAGTAGATTTAAGTTAGATGCAAGGAAGAAATTCTCTTATATGAGAATTTCAAAGTAGAAAAATCACCAGAAAGCTGCAGATGTCTTGTCCCTTGATGTGTTCAAAGACAGGTTGAATGAGGCTTTGGGCAACCTTATCTAGTAAGAGAGCAGAGTAGAGAAGAGAAAAGAAGCAAAGAGTTCAGTTGGAAAGAAGCTATAATGACAATCTACTTTTGTCTGACCACTTCAGGACCCACCAAAAGTTACATCATATTATTAAGGGCATTGTCCAAATACCTCTCAAACACTGACAGATATCCTCGCACATGGCTGGGGAGTTCGACTAGATAACTTTTAATGGTCTCTTACAACCCAAATCATTTTACGAGTCTATGATTTGATAATTTTATCAATTCATAATGTAAAGACATTACCAAGAAACTCTTCAGTGGTGGTTGCACTAGGGTTTTGTTTAAAAAAAAATCTCTCTTAAGAAAACCTTCCTCTTAAAATTATAGTTAGGAACAATTTTAGTTCATGAAAATGAGTAAGGGCTTTTCAGACTAAAATTACCAACTAAAATATTGCTCATGTTGCTAGGAAGCAAAAGTTCACCACAGTTCACCACCATCTGAGTTGTGCTATGATTAGAATTATTAACATATCAAGTACATATCACAATAACAGAATAACTAAACTTGTACTCCTCCAGTGTACACAAAGCCACATGTGACAAAAAAAATGGCTAAACATCTGTAGAGCTTAAATGGGGAAAAGGATAGTTTTTCTATACTTTAGAGTAGATGTTCAAATTCTAAGACAAGGCAGAGTGAAAGTCTTTATAGAAATAATGTTTTTATACTGGTAAATCAATCAAGTGTTGTAAAGATAGGTCCATATAGTGAATGTCATATATACATATTTATATCCAATTCTTTTTTAAGCACTTTTACAACTTCTGCAGTACATTTGTGAGTATAGTATATAATAACTTTTAAATTTTATTTTATTTTAGATGAAAGGCATTAACATTGCTTTTACGGCATTAGGGTGCTTCTGAAACAGCTTTGGAGTGTGTTCATGACTGCAGGGTATATCTTCCATTACTTCTTTAAATAAAAGAGATACACCAATTTACAGGTGATTCAAAACTGCAGCAGAAACCTACATTACTGCATGCAGACATTCTTGTTTGTGTAATCACAAGAATTTGATGTAGTGCAAAGCAAAACACATCTGAAGAGAGCACTACTGTTCTTATGTCGCAGGCAACTTTTCAGATGACTGATGCATTCTTCACTACTGCAACAGTTGAAGTAAATCTTTCTATATTACCTTTCATTTCATTTTGTGTACAGTAAATGCATGCAGGGATTTTATAGTTGAGATTTTTGAGTTTTAACATAACTAAACCTTAATTAGCTTACTTGCATGAGAAGCTGCACACTGTTCATTCTGCCAGCTAATTCAGGCAAACAACCCCCTTAGGTTTTCAGTCACTTGCTTAATAGGCTTCTTTTGTCTAGCAAACTAGAATTCATCCTCTATATTTACTATTAAATATGAGACCAGAAAAAACCCAACTGGACTAAAACTGGAAGATTGAATCCTTGAGGAGAAAAGGAAAGCGGAACACTGTATCCAAAAGCTGGAATGAAACACAGGCCAAATCACTACAGCCCTTTGAAAAGCATGCTATGGCCCCAAAAGATGAAGATGTTAGGAAATAAAACTTGATTTTTAAATACTCTAGAAGGAAACATATCTAGACTCCATGCTAATAGTTTTATCGGTATTATAGTATTTCCTTATAGGGTCGTTAATTCTGCTGTTTCTACTGCTGTACACAGAGAGTAATGACCTGTCTTTGTCTTGAGACAGGACGTGAGCTGCTTACTCTCTGTTGTACACTTGTCCCATGGACAAAGGCAAAGAGAACTGGCAAAGCTCCTGTGTTTCAAGTAAAACTAGTAAAGGACAAGTTTATGAAAACTAAAGTTCTCTGTTCATGAGCACAAGAACAAATACAAGCACACTTAGTATATTTTGAGCTATCAGCTGTAATTTAACTATAGATCTCAGGGGAGGAGGAGATGGAGAGAAAACAGTATGATTTTAGAGATCAACTAAAAAAAAATACATATACATAAGAACTATTGTTGAAAATAATACTAGAGAGATAAAATTGATATTATGTAAGCCAATAGTACAGTTTTACCTTGAATACCAGTGATTTCTGGTCACCCTGCCTGTAAATTATATAAAAACTGAAAAGCTCAGAGAAAAATGAGAAAAAGGATAAACATGAACAGAGTCCATGGAAAGTGGATTGAAAAGATGAGTAGCAGGTAGTGTGACAAAGGCACAGAAAAATCATGCTTCTATTCATATTCTCTCAGAAAATAAAAAAGATTTCTGCTAAACTGAAATGGAGTTTTGTGCTAAAGTTTCCATAAGATTAGATATTTTTCTGCTCTTAAACTGAAGGGATAGAAAGGCTCCTCATTATGGAGATTATGACATTATTTTCTGGCATAGATGTTTTTTTACAAATTTTCCTGAATCAGCTGACACAGGCCACTATCACAGACCAGTTCCAGAGTACAGGAAGCCAAAAATACAATACAACAAAAAGAATAAAAATATAGTCTTCATTCTGCTTTCACTTTTGCTGAAGTTTATAGAGTGTAATTTAATAAGTCTATTTAATACATTTTTGCTGGCATATTAACATTTCATAGATCTGTAGTCCATGTCACTTTGACAAAGTTCCTTCAAATTAGTCTTAATTTTCAGATTCTGTTAATATTTTCCTGTCTTTTGATATCTGTATTTTCTTGAATCCTTGGATCTTCTCAGAAAAATCAAATCTTCCAATATGGCTTGATAAATGGGGTTGCTTTCTAATAGAAACATAGTATACTTGTACTTCTTTATGTATTTTAATTTGTGCATAGTGACCAATCAAGAATAAAAGTATTAGTTCAATAAGATACATAGAAAAAAAGACAGAATGGGAGAAAACGATAAAGAAAAGAGAGAAAGTAATAGAGGAAAGGGGAAGAGACAGGGATTCTAAAAGAAATCTGAAATTTTATTATATCTGTTAGCATTTTAGGAATGCCTGAATTCTGCTTTTTTTCTGTAATAAAACTTATCAAACTGTAACCTGAATGATTTTTATACAGTATTTCTCTAAACTACTCCCTTTTTCCATTTAATATAGCAGTTTTTAGTGTATTAGAAAATTGTTTTCGCTTGCAATGATCCCTCACTGAGACTCATTTGATAGACATAATATCTATATTTCTTCCTTTTTTTTCCCATTTACATGGTTAATCACAATTCTCAAATGCAAAGGAATATTCTCTTACTAAACATACCAAATTACTCTTTCTATATTGGAACTTTCAATGTTGTACGTTCCCACAGTTTTACAAGTTTATAGAATGCCAACTGACAAACAGCAACCATCTTAATAATTTTTACACTGTTTTTATTGGGGCATTCTTTGTATTATTTTATGTTATAATTTTTTAAATTTATAAAATGCACGATGAATTCTTCCTGGTCACTTCTTAAAGTTTTTTATTCTAAGAAATGTCTGGGTATTTAAAAATGGTGGTATACACAAGATTTTTGGCATGCCTAAGGGCACAGAGGAAACAAGCTGAATAACAGTAAAAATACAGTATTAAAGCAAACTGGAGTATTTCCTAGTTCTCATTCATGCTCTTCTGTACAACTACAACAGCAAGCATGAGACTATGGTAATCAGAGCATACAGAATCAGAGTTTGAAATAAATATTGCAATTGTTTTTCCAGTTCTTGATGTCTATAAAAAACAATTTAAAGGTAATACTTCAGGACTAGAAACAGATGATTAGTATAAATAGTAACACTAGATTATTCAGAAAGTAATTTCAGACAAAATATATAGTGTTTGTGTCTCCAGAAATGCTTGAACTTTAGTATTGAGTTAAGTCTAGAATATTGTCTCTACCAATAGCTGGTGGACATGTTCTTCTCCAGAAGGCCTTTTTTTTGTTATTATAACAGAATTAGAAATTTCTCTCTGCTTCTAGTCAGTTTATTTACTATGCCCCTTGCCCAAACTGTAATCCTTGAAACACTGATAACAAATTAGTATTGATCATCACAGAAACTCATCACTGAGTTAGTGGAGATTTTCCCATAGACTTTGAGAAAACTTGGATCAAATGTTTAAGAGACTATTTTAATTACTACCAGAAGCAGCTTTCATGATTTCTTATTAAACTTTCATACACTGGTCTCTATTTTGACCCCTTTATAAAAAACAATAAAATTAAACTTCTTTCCTCTGTTTCTTTGAAGCAAAGAGTCATCAAAGAGATTACAAATTGTTACTGCTTTTCACTGAATGACCATCCATAGCAATTAAATAAAAATGTAGAAAAAGGAAAGCAGAGAAAGAATATTTGTGTGACTAATTATTTCCTGAAATAGCATACCACATGTCTTTATAGTCTTCTGTTTTATTGATAAATGTAAGTGCCAAATATTTTTCATTCTTCACCTTTCTAGTCACCATAGAGATATAAACAGCATCATTGATTTTTACATTAGTTATTTGTAGCATTTGTGTCTTGCTGCTGCACTTCTTTCTTTCTTGCTTCTCTCTATGAAAGCTGTAATTCCTCTTAATGAAATCAGGAGAATGTAGTAAGTAATTTAAAGGGCTGAAAATTTCTAAAGGTGCTTATTGAGAAAGAAATTGCTAAAAAAGAAATGTCCTAATTAAAATATTCTCAATTTCCATTATACAACTTATTAATTGTAATAAAATTACCTGTGACAGGTAACATTAGGGATTTTAATATTTCTTTTTTAATAGTTATGTGACATACCTTTTATCTTTCAATAAAGAAAACAATAATGAGACAGGTGAAAACACATTGATATTGGATCGTTTTTTAAAATTATTTAATAAATCCATACTTAGAGGATACATAGAACAAAGTTCAATGAGATAATGCATTGATTTCCAGAGAACCTCAGAAAAAGTATTTGGTACAAAAACTGTAGAACAAGGAATAGATGCTGTGTATTTATGTATATTTATCTCAGGCAAAAAGATGGCTAATTCCTATTAATTAGCAACTATTTCTGTATTTGAAAATACCTTGTTAGGAAAATAATATCTTTTTTTTTCAATCTGTCTCCTGTCAAAGAAGATTTTAAAATTTTCATCAATATGAAGAATGTATCAGTTCTTCAGTATAAATAATTAGGCATCAAAACCGAAAAAAAAAAAAAATCTAGTGGATTTGGCTAGTTATGCATGATTTGCTATATTAATTCCATTTTCAAATCAAATGAATTTTTCTGTCACACAGGCCTTCACAATTTCTGTCACAGTATTATAAAATGGCAGGTTTTCTGAAATCAGTAAGTCTATTCACATATATATATATATAGTAATTTAGAGAAGCTAGTCCTTTTAATCTCCTGAAATTTAACATTTGAGTGTTGCAGAGTTTGTTTTTCTAATAATCGTCACTATTATGCAAATTTGGTTTCTGAACTAGAAGACTTGGAAGTAAATACAAAATATTACAACAAAAAAAGTATTCAAAATGCTAATACTTTTAGCATTACTTTACAGTTGCAGCACTTCTTCAGATTTTACTGATTTTGTCATCAGGCCACACATCCATTCAGGGCTTAAACATGTCTGAAAATATAAGACCCAGTAAAAGAAGGATTTAGGATTTTATTTACTTAAGGATTTTCTAGCACCTACTCTTGCAAACTCCACTCACTCTGTAAAAGTCAAACTACTTTAACTCTATCTCAGGAAACAGAAATGACAACCCCTTTGTTGATGTCTGAAGCACAACAGAATTCAGATGTCACTCTTGTATAAATAGAAATCTGAAATATTTAGTCATTTAGTGGTTTCAGCCTGATGTCTCTGTTTTCTTTTCTTTCCTCTTACATTCAGAATAATCAAACTGACTAGATAAATAACACTACTCTTCAAAACAAACTTGCAGTGTCCTCGTATAAGCTTTGATTTGTGATGTTGATTTACACCAAATGAGCTGGCCTTTTATAACTCTTATGTTTTGTCTTGCCACCATGGTCAATTAAGCTATTATGTAAAAAGGGCAAAATGCTAATTATTTTTTTACAGTTTATCACTAGAAATATAGCCAATAAAATAAAATAATCAAAAAGGTAAAAATTTTAGTATAATCTCAGTGAAACCATTCTATAATTCTATGATTATTTTGAAAATTATTCAGTGTTTTATTTAATTAATAATGATACTTCTGTGGGTGTTTACTGCAGGCCAACTGATCAGGAAGGGGAAAAATATCAGGTCTTCTATAGACAATTGAAAGCAGCCTCAAGATCACAATCCCTGGTTTTCATGGAGGAATTCCAGAAACCTGATATTTGCTGACAAAGTCACACATGTAAACATGCCCAGTCCAGGAGATTCCTGCACTGTGTTGATATGAAAATGATTCACCTTACAATACTGTATATAATCTTTTTTCAGAACATATTTCAAGGAAGAATGATTTCTAAAATGTAAGATGAGACTATTTCCTTCCAGCCTTTTGTGTGATCTGGATCACAAAGACAGCTTATGGTAAGTTCTCATAGCATTTGCTTTGGACTATGCTATAGCCATCTATTTCAGGTGGACTTATCAACACTAAAATTTGGATTATATTAAGGGTATTGTGAGTGCTTCCAAAGGAAGATTCACATCAGTAGTCCAAGTTATAACTTTGGTGGAAGCACAATAAACAAAAGTAGAAGGGAGCATTCTCATTTTAAAACTCTAACTCTTCTCAGCTCTTTTTTTCACTCTTTATATAATTCAGCTTCCATATACTGCAGAAGAGTCTGCAGTGTGCTCTCAACATCATACATTTTTTATTAGTATAGTAATTATATTTAATGTTCCTTTCTCCCACTAGCTGCTGAAAAAATAACCATTTATTCACAATTTTTTCTCCTAAAATCTGCTTGGTTCAGCCAAAATGTGAAATAAAATTTTTGTAGTCTTGTTAACACAGACAGATAAAAAATACTGTCAATACTCTGAAATAATAATATTGGCCTAAATGTTCAGAAGAGTTTTTAGAGCCTCTTGCAGATCATTTATATTTCACAATACATTGAAAATTTAACATTAAATGGGTGGCAATGTCTATTTCCTGTAATTTCCTATCCTGTTCAGATCTCTCTAGTTATTTAACTTCTTTAACTTCTCGTATATACTTAACCCTTCCTGTCATATCACCTCCAGCAAGCTGTCAAAGTTCCGTGTTCTTTTGATCCTCTTGCAATGCCCTCCTGACCAATTTTTCTTCTTCATTTTCATCTATCACATATTTCAAAAAGGGAGTAAAAAGAGTACTAACTTATGTAAGTAAAATTATCATATCAATCTATGTTGAATACAACTGACTGCTGACTAGCACGGTTCCAAATAGCTTTAAGACAACCACAGTAAAAAAATGTCTTTGTTTAAATAAGTAGAATGAATTCACTTTTGAAGAAAGTTGGGGGTTTTATTCTGTATGTCAGTGTGAAAGTAGGGAATAAAATAAGGCAATGACTACTAGAGTATTGTAAGAAATAAGTAGTATATTTACTTTGATCTCATCCATAACAAGCTTACATTGAAACAACTAAGATAAATATTAAGCATAAAATATTGTTGAGGAATAAGGTCTTCTTTTTTAACCAAGTATGTAAAAGTAAATGTAAACATATCCCTGACAACTGTTAGGTTTTATTGTGAGCTCACAATACTTAGCTTTTATTGAACAAAACGTCCTAGCTTTTACTGAATAAAAGATAGAATTTCACTTTTCATAGCAACAAATCCATTCACTGTTTATTGCTCTAGAAAAGCAGCCATGGACAAAAGCCCATTGCAGAAACCATTTACATCAGCAGCTTTCAAAGTCTTTCAAGAAACATGTAATCTTAAATATCACTGTATTGACAGTGAAAGCTCTGTAAAAGTTCTACACAAAATACATCTAAGTTGAAAGAGAAAGTAAAGGACTACTATATGAAGCCTGACAACAAATGGATTAATAAAAAAATCTATCATTTCAGTATTTGACTGTCACCAAGTGGACATGGAAGCCACTCCTACCCAAGCTCTAATGGTGTAATTTCAGTCTAACCTATGACTATCTCCTTCCAAACTCAGATGCTTCTGCTTGTGGAATAAATTCCTAAATTTCACATAGAAAATTACTGCTTATAATCCATTCTTTATTGCTAAGATATTTATCTATCCTTCCATTCTTCTTTACAGCTGGGTAAGTTTGGACATGATTTGTTTCAAAAACCTTAGCATGCTTTGAATTTTTACTAGGGGACTGTCATTCAAAAACCTTCACCATGCTCCCAGATTCTCACTCCCAGATTCTCTCAGTGTAAGCAAGGAGACATACAGCCCTTTATCTCCTAACTGCAAATTACTTTTATCGACATAAAAATGTTAGGTTAAAATTATGCTGAATTTTTAATAATAATGTTCAGTATTCATAAACAGAGGTGAATGTAATTAACCTGTGTAATTAACCTATTTGATGCTGGCAAATATTCTTGGCATGGAGTACCCAGTCTGTTGAGGTCTCCTCCCCAGTAAAAAGTGACTCTAAAGTCAGGTAGTGATTGTTTACAAAAATCATCTAATGATAGCCAATGGCTGGAATTTGCAGTCAAACAAGTTCAAATTAAAATAAAACCATGTTGCTATAAGAATGTATTATTGGATTCTCTGTTTGCTTTTGCCTTCTCCTTATCAAACTTTGAAGTTTTCTAGTGTATCTGTCTTAGTTAAGCATAAAATATTGAGCTTAAGATTGAAATAACTGTTTGAAAATGACACAAAGTGCTTATATAAGCCTGGTAAATGTTTGATCCTTATACCTTAGGCAATATCATCAAATCTCACTGTCTTCATGGAGACATAGCTTTGTAAACTTCAGAAAGTCCCTTCTCAGTATGAACTAAATTCTACTCACCTACCTCATATGAGTAATCGATCTATTTCCTTTTGAAGTGCACAGTGGACTCATGTTTCATTATTCTACAGCACAGCAAATGATGTAACATTCAAGCTATCATTTTTTTCCCCAGTTTTCTTTCTTTTTTTAATGTACTACCCTTGAATGTACAGTGTATTTCTGAAAGCTTATCTCCCTAGTTTACCACCATATGCTACAAGTTCACAATTAAACTCATCCTCAGACACTGATGAAACAAGAACAGAAAGTAAATGAACAGTTTTAAAAGAAATATTTGGCCATGATCTCTGTACTTATGCCAAGTTCATCAACCAATCTTACCTTACAAATTTGTGCTTTCTGCCAATTCTGGTGTTAATTTTCATAAATACCACAATACCACAATTATCAGAAGCCCAGACATGAAAAAGATAAAACAATGACTTAGAAATAACCTGACAAAAGATTTTGATACATTGCTTGTAGCAATGCTTAGTGACCATTTATCCTACATTATATATTATGAATCTTATGGTAAGAATACTATTAAAGCATTAATTCAAGCAGTGTGGTGGTTAGCTTGGCCAATTTTAATCAAATACGCAAATTACATGTTTGGGGATTTAGTTGGAAAAAACATCAGATAATTAATTTGTTTTAGAAATACACATTGTACATATGGCGAAACTTTGTCTATTATGTATTTAAGAATGTATCATAAGCCTAAAATTTGATATTCCAGATTTGTGTATTTAAACACTTAGGGTCAACATCCAAATTCATACTGATAAGTATTGATTTATTGATTTCAGTGAGGCCAACTGTGCAAGTGCTGTAATTACTAACTCTTCCACTGCTTACTGAAACCTGAACCTGAAAAAAAAAGAAAATAAAGCAAATTTAAAGACTACAATATTGTAGAATAGAAATATGAGTATCAAAAATGGATCACATGCAATAACATCCCTCTGTAAAATTTGATCTATGATAATAAAATTACAAGATGGTAAAATGAGCGCTTGCATTTTTAGAGAGAAATCTAAAAACAGTTTGTTGAAGCTGTCCTTGATTTCTTAAAGCAATATTTTTCTGAACAGAGTTTGAAATGCAGCTTATTGACTATACTGTGAAATTCTTGGTTGAAGAAAAGGGTAACAGAAACAAAATAGACAGTGTGTGCCAACTGTATATGTGTTGTCTTTCAGTAGTTGACTTAGAGTTGACTAACTTCAGAAAATCAATCAGTATAGAAAGTAGATCAGATAACTCTGAGTGCAGATTGTTTTCAGATTACCTTAAAGGCATGGTTCATGTAAATATTCATTATAAATATTTATCTGTCTGTTATGAGTTTATATGGTGAGCCCTGGGAGTCTCTGTTCAACCAATATTAGGAATTAGTGTTATTTGTAATATGTCGACTCGTTTCTTCTCAAACAGCCATAAGGCAGAATACTGGAACCCTCTTAGCTTAGCTGTGAAAACCAAAATTTAGAGGAAATTCTACTTCCTCATTAGTCAAAATTATATAAGAAATTATCAGCAACTGATAATAATACTATTTATGTTCCACAATAAGGCTAATAAGGTCAACACAGTGCTTTAACCTGGAAAGGAAGCACATGTTATTACAGCAATCCTATGATTAAATGTTTGACTCTGCTTTGCTTTTCAATTTACAGGTATATTTTCAATGAATTTCTAAAGGATACACTGGCAGAATAAAACCACAGTGCTTAAGGTTGTAATTTTATGTCAAGCTTCTAAAACATGACTGCTGAAGCCAAAAAAAGATGACAGAAACCTGTGTAGAAATGCCTGAGCTGGCTTTAAACTAGCTGAATGAAGTTAATAACATTAAACATGCAAGAGACTGAAGCCTAGCATGAGCTATAAAATTGATCTGGGGAAAAGTATCAATGCTTAGGAAATTAAGCAAATAAAAATGGAAGTACAAAACCTACAGTTTTACTGGTAATTGATTTTCTATATTTTTTACTAAATTATAAACACAAACAAGAGTATATTCTCTGTATTCTTGTAGAACTAAGAATGGATGTATAGAGCTGACTTAAGTTTTATCATTGTTTTTCTTGCTTTGATGATGCATTACAAATATTGAGACATTTGTAAGATCTCAATGCTTAAAATTGTTAATGTAACAGAAAATTCTAAGAGAAAGCTAACAATTACAGTTACTTTGTACTGTTGTGATATATGTTATAGATTTGTGGCTTATGGATATGGGGTATGTGGATAAGAACTTCTGCAGAGGCTTTGCCTGTCAGAGTTAAGATATCATATATCCCTGTATGATACACTCTGAAAAAAAGCAAAAAGGCATAATTTCACACTTTTTTCTTTTAATATAGATAATCTGGTTTATTCTGTGAATTTTAAAAATTTCATGTTTTATATTAAGTGATTACATATTTAAGGAGATCTCCAGCTTGGAGAGTCACTCTAGTAGAAAGTAAGCCAATATTTTTCAGGAGTGATGAAAGGTTGATTGCCACCATACCTGAGAGAGAATGAACACATTTTTTACAGTACTGAGTGCAATGAAACAACAGTGAAATATTAGATATATGAGATCTCACTGTACTACAATTTTATACAATTTTAAATAAAAAATAAACTGAGATTTTTGGCTCTGTGTATGAAATATGTAGTATCATGGTATCACTACAGTGAGGTTTAGTCAGGGTTTTCACTATTACAATTGAACTAATTTATATATCCAAATACAATATGAAGAGACTCATTTACAACATAAAAACAATGGCCCAGATAGGGCACCCCTGGGAAGAAGCCAGTGAGACAATACCATTACTGTTTCATCAGAAAGATGTTGTCCTGAACAAAAGAATTCAGTTAGCTATTCCACAGTAACTTTTAGTCAGCAGAAGCAAATGGTAAAAAAATGTATGTGTCATTTTGCAAATGGCAAAAATAATAAACTGAAATACTATCAGGAGGCACATAACTGTGAGGGAACTGGTATGACAGGAATGTCCAAAACTCAAATTTCTTGCCACATGCAATTGGTATATACGGGTTGTAATATTTTGTAACACTCAAACTAAGAAAAATTGTCATGCCTTGACTCCTCCAGTTAATAAAGAGACATGAGACTGTATCAACAATTGAACGCTGACCACATAGAATGGCAGGAGTTGGAAGGGACCTTTAGAGATTATTTAGTCCAAATCCCCATGACAAAGCAGATCCACCTAGATCAGGTTGCACAGGAATGCATCCAGATGGGTCTTGAAGACATGCTGTGCTTCAGCACATCTCTGTTTTGATTGGGCAAACTGGTGATTTAGGAGCCCAGAAAAAAGAGAGAATGAATAATAAATGTTCCCAAAAAGAAGTGGTCTCAGAAAGAAAGCATAAAGAAAAAAGTGAAGATATTGTCTGGGGAAAAGATGCTGGAAGGAAATGGGGAACAGTTCTGGACACCAGGGACGTGCATGAAGGTAGATGCCAGGAGATAGTCTGGCACTTCGGCTGGTAGGTCTTCAAAACCTTCCTGGACACGTTCCTGTGCTACCTGATCCAGGTGGACCTTCTTTGCCACAGAAGTCAGACTAGATGATCTCTAAAGGTCCTTTCCAACCCCTATCATTCTATGATTCTATGCCCAAAACTGGTAGCTGCAAACAGTGGGAAGCATCATGACTTTCTGCCCGACCTCCAAAAGAGGCCATTGAACAAACTTACAGTCCTCATAAACTCCAAGCACTACTGAATGGCAGAATAATTTCTGTAAAGACCACGTGCAGCCTGCTGTTATGGTTAACTACCTTGGTGTACCTGCAGTGGGCTCTTTGACATTGTAGACAATGATACTGAAGCATTTGTCTTTCCTATAATAGCAGGCAAACTCGATTGAAAAATGTCTCTATGACCTCATATATAATGGAACACAGTATATGCCATCTGAGTCTGCAGTTTAAGGGTAAATGCAAAGGGGAGATAACTCACTATCATATCCACAGCAGAACATTTCCTTTACATATCCCTTATAGTATTTAAATTCAGTTAATTTACTTTTGTGTAAGCTTTGCTGTTCAATTCATATTCTTTGTGGTATGAATTATTACTGACATTTAAGAACCTCATTTTACAATTGTGATTAAAATGGAATGCAGGTAAATAAAAAGTGACATTCTACATAACACAAAATAGAAGGCTATAAAAAAATACAAATTCTAATAGTTCATCCATTTTCATATTTAGGGCCATTGCAATACTAGAACATTCCATGAAATGAGGCCTAATGTCTACCGACCTATGGTAAAAAAAAATGAAAGACAAAACAATTAATTTGTAAAACTTTCATCTAATCCTGAATGTTGGTTTCTGATCTTAGTGTGGCACTTTAAGTCACTATCAAACCATGTATTCGAGGAAAATTCTGGAAAAAATAAAACAGACGAACATTTATGGTAGTAAGGAACATATAGTATGAAGTAGAAATGATGTAGTAATTATTCTTTAAGTATTACATCAACCTAAAGTCATATAAAATGGAAGAGAACCTAGTTTTAATGAAGTTACTTGGTCTTTCATACCTAACTAAAGCACAACACAAAATCTTAGAGGCTTAGCTGGGAAAATGCATGCATCTTTTATCATTAATGATTGTTAATGACAGATAAAACTTTAAGCTTTCCCCCCTCCTCCCCCACAAAAAAAAAAAAAAAGAGTTAAGTTTCATGGAAGTGCTTTATTTTTCAGTAATGCTGACCAAAAATAGTAACTGTCACTGAGCTCTTCTAATGATTCTTTTACTACACAAGACATCCTACCGATTCTCAGATCAAAGACTTACAGGTCTATGGACATAAACTCCATGGTGAATTCTGGAAAAAAGACTTTGGTGAGTGGATTATTGAAAAATTCAAATATTAAAACATTACAACAAAAGCACTTTTGTATTTTTACATAGATGTAGATAGATAGATATATATTTAGGGAAAAAAAACCAAACCCTTAAGACGCAGATTGAGGTTCACCCATACATTCTTCAAACATTGAACATTTGTCAAAGACACTATTGTAAGGATTATCCTTCGTGCCTCTTAATGTTCTTGCCCTTCCCTGTTGGTGAAAGTGATTAAGTAGGGCAGAGGGCTGTCATTAAATGTGTCCTGAGTTTCAGATACTGGCATGCAGGTGAACTGAGACATCTCATCATTATAGACACTCTACCATCCTCGATAAAGAGGCTTGGATGGAAGTGAGAATTTTTCATATGATATTCGCTCAGGAGAAGCTCTGTTGCTTCTAGAACTCTTCATTGTTTTCCCTAACCAGAGCTCTGCATACATTGTTCTGATGGTAGGCTGTCCAGGGAGGTTGCAATATATCTATTATTAGGTGTTTTTAAGAGCTTCCTAGACTAAACATGTATTCCTGATCATCTAACTGCAGTTGAGACTACCTTCAACTCTGGATGGTCAGTTAAGGTTTCTTCCACTTTGACTCTTATTTTTCTGTGATTTCATGATCATTTGTATATGATTTTATATTAACTCTCATGAACCCTAGTAAGAAAATGCTTATCTACAGGGAAAACTGGCACATACAGAGGTAAACAGTTCAAAGGTCAAGCTATTACTGAATCTAAGATGGAACTCAAGGAAATTAGTTTTGTGCACAAGTCTACTAGACAACAATCCAGCTCAGAAATTCTATATAAACTAGGCAATAGATTTTTGTCACTTCTTCAGATTCTTCAGTCACTGTAGCATGGTATGAAAGCATCACTTTCAATAGGTTTAGACATATCACATTGGGATTGTTCTGGTTTAGCAAGGAGCAGCTTTTGGCTTAGTAACAGGGGGAGCAGGTTGCAGTGAAGACCCGGTAAAGTTTGCGGACTTTCCCCCGTCTCCTGGGTTCACACCCACCTCCGGCCCGGCTGGGCCAATCTGGCGCCTCTGTGATTACTATTTAGGGGACAGGACTTTGAAGTGCTAGCAGGAGGTGTAAGAGTGATACAAGATGGAGACGACCACACAGACCCTTCGGCCAGAGAAGGAGGAAGGAAGGAGAAGCAATAGACCAGAGACCCCTCTGCAAGCCGTGGCGAGAATGCAAGCTGTGCCCCTGCAACCTATGGAGACCCATGGCAGGACTGAGAGTTACCAGCAGCTCCATGTGAGTGAGCCCGGAAGGGTGAGGGACTGTGTGGGGAGACGGCCATGGCCCAGGCCGTGTTGTAGAGCCTGCATACTGCAGAGCAGCCCCACACAAGAGGCAAAGAGGAGCTGCAGCCTTTGGAATAGGTGCGCGTTGGAGCAGCCCGTGCAGGTCTGCCATGCGTGTGAGTTACCCCACGGACTTGCAGGGAGGACTGGCGTGGAGTTCACCCGTCCTGAGGAGGAACAAACAGCAGAAGCTATCTCGAACAGACTAACTGACCCCCCCTCCCCAAACCGTTCAAGGGGGGAGGAGGTAAAAACACGGGGATCAGGGCTCTGAGCCCAGGAAGAGGGGAGGTGTGGCAAGAAGGTGTTCTTAAAAAGACTGGTTGGATTCTTCATTGTTGTATGACTCTGTGTTGTTTTATTTTGGTTATGTTTTGGGGTTTGGGGGTATGTTTTAGTTGATGTTGCATTAAATTATTTTTTTTTGTTTTCTTCCCCAAACCGAGTAGCCTGGTCTGTTTTGTCTTGAACCTTAAGCAGCAACTAAGGTCTCCCTGCCCTTTGGCAATTCTCAGCCACTTCGGTACTCGAGGGTAATCGTGGTCTTTGTTCCCGGCTGGGCAAAACCAAGACAGGGATCCATTTGACCTACAATCTTTTCTCTATTTTATCATATATATATATTGATTTTATTGGTTAATATATCTATTTTATGTGAAGCCATCATTTGTTCATATGAAATGCTGTTTAACAGATGTTAGAGTTCAGGTAAGAGATGGCAGAATAAGAATAAAACTAATACAGAAAATATTTTAACATCTGGCCTGACAACAGCAGTATTAATGAATTGCACTTTTAAAAATTTAGTCAGTTATTGTTAATTATTTTGACTCTGATGTCAGTATGGATTGTTCTGAACTTTTTTAAAAAAAGACTTGAAAAAAAGAATTTTTACATATAGAGTTCTTTAAACACTTATGTATTTGTACCTTTTTTTCAAATAAAAAAAGCTGTTTCCTATTCAAGTTATGGCTCAGGTTTACATATGAATTAGCTCATATCACTTAAAATCAACACATTTCTCAATTAAAATGATAATGTAGCAAAGAAATTTGGAGTAATGTTTACATGATAATTTAAATTCCATTTCATGAATAAAGCTAGAATGCAAATTTTCACTGATTATTTCACAAATTTTCACAGTTTCAGGGCAAATAATTCTAGAGTATTTACAGAACAACTGATGAAACACCTGACAAAATTACAAAGTGTTAAGTCTGTGGCCATGGTGAGATTCTTTTGATTTTGTATGAAATGCCTTTGCATCTATAAGGTTGAATGTACTTGAGAAATTTTGTATAGGAAGCCATATTACTTAAAATACTATGTACAATAGCAAGTAAAACATCTTTTACAAGATTCTGATTATACTGTGCTGCAGAGACTTGGTACTCTGCTCAGTAGCTTTTCTATGAGTGTGCTGGCTGAAAGAACAGACTTTTTTGTCTGTTAGAAATTGCTTCTGTACCAAAGAGTTACATTATTTTAGATGAAGAAAATCACCAAGTGCTGCATACCACTCTGCTCTTTTCAGTGGGAAAATACTACAGTAAAATTGCAATAAAGATACTGCATCTTCCTTTATGAATTATATGAAACGGACTTTGGCCCATTTGGAGGAACTGATGGAAAAGCCAAAAGCAACAGCTAATCAACTGTTAGAACAGATTAATGAATTAACTAAACCAGAGATTACAGTTTCACCCCCACAGGTGCTCAGAGACCCCCGGCCAGATGACTATGATCCGGCTAAGAAATTGAGAGATCTCATACGTGATGCAGTAATTGAAGGATAATTTTTTCCACAAGCCTTTCCAGTAATAAGAGCACATAAAAAAAACCAAAGGGCACCTTTGGATTGAAAGTTGGTAAGGGAAGGCCAGAAAGCTGTGATGCAATATGGCTTGACCAACCCATACATTCAAACTTTATTGGATCATATTTTCACCAGCGGATTAATGACTCCATTTGACTGCTGGAAGCTAGCAGAAACCTTCCTGAAGCCCATTCAGGTATTACTATGGGAGTCTGAATGGGAAAAAAGAGCCAATGAGGCAGTAGTAGAAAATATGGACTTACAACAAGGAGATCTGAGGCAAGTCGTCACAGCAGATATGATGTTAGAAAAAGGACCGTTTGCTGACCCTCAGGTACAAGCCCAACTGCATGAAGCTATTTTGCAGTAAACACAGATACTGGCTCGTCAAGCATTTAAGATTGTCCATGACATGGGGGTGCCAGTTCCCTCATACACAATCATTATATAGAAACCCAATGAATCTTTTATGACCGTTTTAGATCATATACCAAACACGTCAGCTGAAGTAAAAGCGGAAATAGGGTTACACTTATCAGTTGCTAACGCTAATCATGATTGTAAAAAGATCCTACAGGCTCTCCCGCGGACGGCGACTTTGGTCAACATGATAGAAGCCTGCTTTTGGGTAGGATCATCAGCAAATTTAGCTGAAGCCATGGCAACAGCATTGAAACCATTACTTCGACAGCACAAAGGAAAAAGGAGGCCAAAATGCTTTAACTGTGGGAAAATAGGACGTGAAAAATCAATGTCAGTCCAGACCATTGGTATGGACAAACAGCTCCACCAGACCATCGGGGTCCAACAGCAGATTTAATGGTAATTGTTACAGATGTGGCAAGTTTGGACATAGAGCCCCTGAATGCCATTCTTGAGTGGCCAGACACATAACGCCTAAGGGAAACGGGTTAATGAGAACAAAAAGGGGGAGCGCAATGACACAAAAAACACCCTTCAACACCAATAGCTGCCTGGATAGCCTCAGATCAGCCACTGCACAAAGCACAGAAGTGGATGTGGAAACAGCAATAGATGTAACCATCCACAACACAGATGTAAAGATTATCTCATCAAATGCTATTGGACCCCTTGGTTATGGTTTAAGTGCTCTGCTTTTAGGATGGTCATTGGCCTCTCGACAGGGTATTTTTGTGCTCCCCGGTGTTATCGATGCAGATTATGAAGGAAACATTGGAATAATAGTTAAAGTTTGGCAGACACCAGTTTATGTACCTAAAGGAACTAAAATAGCTTAATTAGTTCCTTTCAGAGCTTAAATTCCATTGCAGGAAGTCATAAGCATCGAGATGGTGGTTTTGGATCCACTGGAGTACCTGAGGTAAGACTTGCAATGCTACTTTCGCAGGGAAAGCCCACTCAGACAGTTATATTCCAACATGGGGAACACATGGTTGGGTACAATATGTTACTGGATACGGGAGTAGACATTACCGTTGTTCCATTATCCTATTGGAAAAAAAGCTGGCCTTAGAGAATTTAGACACCCCTGTTGTCGGAGTAGGAGGAACACAGATGACAAAAATTAGCAGAGACCTGATTTCAGTATGAATACAGGATGAAGAGAATAGATGCATACAAATTAAACCCTATGTAATGAACACTTCGGTTTGGCTTTTAGGTAGAGACACCTTAAGCCCATTTGCTTTCGTTTGTCTAATGAAAATTTTTAATGGAGGCCATTGATGGGCGACCAGTCCTGAAGTTTACCTGGTTTACAGATAAACCAGTTTGGATTGATCAATGGCCGCTGAGTAAAGAAAAGCTCGCCCAGATTCATGAATTAGTAAATGAACAATTAGAAAAAGGTCATATTAAGCAATCCACTAGTCCATGGAATACACCAATTTTTACTATCCCAAAAAAATCAGGGAAATAGAGACTGTTAGACAATTTAAGAGCTGTTAATGCAGTGATGCAGGATACGGGTGCTTTACAGCCAGGATTACCCTCTCCTGCAATGCTTCCAAAAGAATGGCCCCTAAAATTGACCTAAAGGACTGTTTTTTCACAATTCCCCTACATAAGTACGACCGTGAGAAGTTTGCTTTTACAGTACCATCTATTAACAAACAAGAGCCAGTAAAATTATATCAATGGACTGTTTTACCTCAGGGAATGAAGAACTTGCCAACTATTTGTCAAACTTATGTTGCATGGGCACTAGCACCTCTGCACAAAAAATACCCTCATGTTTTATTTTACCATTATATAGATGACATCCAGATTGCAGCAAAAGACCTGCAGCATCAGATTCTACAAGTGAAGCAACAGTTGGGCATCTCTGGGTTAGAGATCATGCCAGAAAAGGTACAAATGTAGGCGTCTTGGAAATATTTAGGTAATATTATCACCAGTGCACACATTTATCCTCAGAAGGTGGCAATTAAAACAGAAATTGCCAATTTTTACAGACCTTCAAAAGGTAATAGGTGATATCCAATGGGTACGAACCATATGTGATATCACAGATGAGGATCTTGCACCACTGATGCCTTTGTTAAAGGGCTCAGTAGAGGCTGACAGTGCGTGAAAACTGTCCCGGCAGCAAATAAAAGCAATAGAAAAGATAGGAAACAAGATGGTCAACAACTACAGTATTTGATATGATCCTGATTTGTTAATTAACATTGCTATGATAAGTCAAAACCAGCATGTAACAGCAGTGTTGATGCAATGAGATTAAAGACCCATTGAGGAGTGGATATTTTTGCATTATAATTTGCAAAAAACAATCACCACGAGACTAGAGGCAATTGCAAAAATAATAGTTAAGGCCAGAAAACATCTGCTGGAAATAGCAGGGATTGAACTGGGCACTGCAACAATCTGATGAATTACAGTGGGCCTTATTGTCATATCCAGGGACTATAAATAATCATTATCCAACCCATAAATTCTTTTCTGTTAAATTATCAATATATTATCCCATTATCAAACATACACATCATACCTTTAAAGGACTGCTAGAAAAACAAAAAATGGGGGAAGAGGGAGTGAGCCTTCAAGATAGACTTATGAAAACCCTTTATACAATGAATCATCTCAGAATTGCGGCAAACCGGAATGAACCACCGGCATTAACACACTTTGCCCAAATGAGTCAGGATTCGGATTTTACTGACAAACCTAAAGTTTGGTATAAGAATCCCACTACTGGAGAGTGGCAACAACCTGCAAATCTGTTAACATGGGGAAGAGGCTATGCTTGTGTCATTACAAATCAAGGTCCCCAGTGGATTCCAGCAAAATGGATCAAGCCACATCAACTGAAAGGACTTAATGACTATAAGACCAATGGAAAAAACAATCTTGAGGAAAGAACCAAGTGATCCACCCTCAATCCATCACCCTATTAAAAGATAAACCCTGTCAACTGTGGCACCACATATGCTGCTGTAAATTCCTCCAGCAATCTGTATCGCAATAAAAGAATTGAAGAACTTAACAAGACAGCCGCTGGAAACTTGAAAGCAAAAATGGTGTGTTTTCTATGGATGGAGAGTTTTTTCCAACTTACAGATAATGCTCACAGATAAACATGCTAAAGAAGTTGAAGAAAAGTCAGAAACTACATTCAGGAAACAGAAATATCAGTGGAGTTACAGAGAACTCCCTTCTAGCCAGTATGCGTCCCTCCTAGCAACATATATCAGATTATGTTTATTTTGAGTTTATGGATTTTTGTATTATATTGTTCAGCGATGTAGCTGTTATTGACCTTTTGTTGTAAACTCATGGCCATGGGCAAAAATATTTATGTTTTCTTCGTGTACCTTTAGTTTTGAAATGTGTTGCTAAAGGCTGGCTGGTCCAAAAAAGAAAAAGGGGGGAATTGTAGGCACAAATGTGGCTTGGAGCAGCTAGCTTGAATAAAGATGGTAGGGACAAGTTAATGTAGCCGGCAAGCTACTTCCAATTATCAGAAACAGGTGCTGCAAGGTAATCAGTTGTGCCCTGGGTGATCACATGGGCAGAAGCAGCATAGAAGGAAGCGGCTAGCAAAGGAAAGGTGGCTTTGAGTCAACTCTGTTGGTTGTACTATGTTGCCTGTGTACGTCTCTGCATGTGCATTACCTAGATTCTCTACATCTTTGAATGAACATAGCTTGCACCACTACAACAGTAGGTACACAGGATGAGAAGTGCCTCAAACAGTAGTCTTCCAGTAGCCTAACTTCAGGAAAGCACTGCCTCCAGCTAGGGCTAATAGCACCGAAATATTTGTATAAGTTAGGCTGATACTCTAGTTATTCCCCAAAGAAAGCTTGCGTTTTCTTTTACACAATTCACACAAAACATAAGTATAAACACTGCAACAGAAGGATCCCTGGAGTAAAAAGGGATGAACTTGAAAATAGATCTCAGATTGCTTTGACTACAAACGAGAATATAGTCTCCTACTACCAATATTACTGCTGCACTTTCATGCAGGGAGAACAGCTATTATTCCTCTGAATCTGCAGCCTTTGAGTTAGATAGATACTATATGAAAATCCTCAACTGTTCAGCAACATTTTCTATGATAATCAAATTGAAAGTGGTAAGTTATTTTTTCTATTTTACATGTTTAGTTCCAATATAATGACAGGTTTTGTTTATTCAGTAGCTTCTTGTAAAGACACATAATTTTAATGACAGGATAAATTCAGTATTATCTTCAAAACAGGTACAACACATTCCTATGTAATACACTTCTGCAATATAACTATTTTTTATTTCCCTGACCACTAGACTGAAATTTACTGATGTGTGATTTCTGATGGAAAACATTGACTACAAAGAAAGTGATGTGTTCTTGTCCTTCCTTCTGTTTTTAAAACTCTTTTTTCAATTTTATTGATCCCAGGAGTTGTTCATGCACATTTTTTTTTTACCAATATAGCCAAAGAGAATAACATGGTTGATTTCCAATTACTGCTACTCTTGTTATGTCAGATCTCATTCACACTATTTCTGTCCAGATAGCAATGAGCTCTGAGGTGTATTTCAGCTTACCAGAAATAGGTGTTCATTTGCCCACCTGGAACTTCCAAAATATTGAGAATTGCAAACTCTCAGCTGACAGTTCTCATCTGGAAACTGAGTTCCAAGTAAGGACAGCTTGAGATCTTGGGACTAGTGAACGGTGACAGACAAAACTGTCTTGGGGTGGCTTTCCTTGATGAAACAGTGACAGCCTGCAATGGGATCACTGACAATTGTATATCAGGCTGAGTGTCAGTTATTATAACTTGATAAAAGGTAAGTAAAATAGGACACTATGCACATTACAATACCTGGATGAAGATACATACCTTCCTCAGGATCTGCACTTTCTGCTGTTATGGTCCAGATTTCCCATATCAGAAAATAAAAAGTTTTTGTTCAAATACTAAAAAAGGAAAAAAGACTAGAATAATCCATGTGTTGTTTAATAAATACATGTATCTTCAACATTTTCAGCTTTCCCTCTCTCAGAATTCATAACTGAGTTGTGAAAGTTTGCAATGACAAAGTTGAACAGCAAAATATATGACCAGATTTGACCCACGAAGGAAATAGAGAATCAACCCAGGTTGCTAATAATGAGATTTTAAAGTCACAATCACTCCCTCAGTCTTAAGTAATTACCATTACCAAATTACCATTACCAAAAAAAAAGTCTAAGATTATGAATAAGATGTTATTTAAAAGGTTTGGTAGATTAGAAATATGTTGTATAGACAGATCTATGTAAAATCTTGCCTATTTACTTGAAAAATGTCATCTTTTGCAACAAAATTTCAGCTTTATTAAAAAAAAATTAAAAAAGCAAAATAATTTAATATCTTTATAGAAAAATACCAAGCCAGAGAATGTATATGTACTGGGATCCCCAGTTCAAGAGAGACAGAGAACTTCTGGAAAGAGTCCAGTTGAAGGCTACAAACATGATGAGGGGGCTGGAACATCTCTCTTATGAAGAAAGGCTGAGAAATCTGGGGCTGTTTAGCCTGCAGTTGACTGAGAAGGGACCTTAAAAATGCTTATAGATACCTAAAGGGTGGATGACAAGAGGATGGCAAGGCTTTTTTGTGGTGCTTATTGACAGAACAAGGAATAATGGGCACAAACTGGGACATGGGAAGTTACACTTAAACATAAGGGAAAACTTCTTCACTGTGAGAGCGAGAAAGCACTGGCACAGGCTGCCCAGAGAGGTTGTGGAGTCTCCTTCTCAGGAGGTTTTCAAAACCCACCTGGACGCATTCCTGTGTGATCTGATCTAGGTGAACCTGCTTTAGCAGGATTGGACCTCTAGAGGTCCCTTCCAACCCTGAATGTTGTGTGATTCTGTGATACATGTTCCTGGGTGGTCAGGTGAGCATGTTTATAAGCTTTTACAACTGAAGACTCTTCTTTGGTTGTATGACAAAAGCTAGAAGTTGCCAGTTTTCAGGGCATTGTGTTTTTTTTAATATAATTTTAAAATATTTTATTTTCTCATATTAAAAAAACCAAATTTTAAACAGCTTTAGTAAAATAATTAATTATTTAAAAAATAATAGTCAAAATTTAGGTGATAATATTCCTTATGTAGTACAACTTAACACAGTCAAACATTAGTTTTTCACTTTCTTGATCTCTATTGCAGTGACAATAAGATTATATATGTTCGTGCTTTCACAAATTACTGCATAAGCTTGTTCTACAGTGGACAGATAGGTATCCATCATTAAATGCTAACAAGTGCTTTTGGAGTAAAATAGAATATATTTACATTTCTAAATTCTGATCATATGGGGACCTCTTAAGCAAAAGCAAAGAGTGTAGCTTTTAAATGTACCTATATTTTAGCTGTCACTCATTACCCTGCTCACTAATCTCAGGGCAGAAGGCACAAGAGAAAGTGGAATAATCTAAAATGTCTCTTTCTTTTGAAATAAATCTCCTGTGTATTTTACTTTCTTATGAGATGTAAAATGCAAATTTACACAGCACGAAGGAGAACTACAGGAACACCTGGAAAAGAAATAAAAAAATAACCTGGTAAGAAATCAGGAAAGGGAGCCAGGAGACTTGCATGGTTAAACAGGGAACTATTGGACTAACTCAAGTGGAAGAAGAGAGTCTATAGATCATGGAAGAAAGGGATGGCCACATGGGATGAATATAAGGCTGTTGTTAAAAGGATGCAGAGAGGCATTGAAGTTGTACCTTGCAAGAGAGGTCAAGGACAAAGGATCTTGTGCAGTAAGAACAGAATATCAAGCAGGATCACAGACCTGGACTTTAGCAGGCCCAACCTTGGCCTTTTCAAGCAATTGCTAGGGGACATCTTGTGGGACAGCATATTGTATTAGAGGATAAAGGGGCCCAAGATAGTTGGTCTATATTCAAAGATCACTTTTTCCAGGCTCAGGACCAGAGCATCCCAGTGGGTAAGAAACCAAGAAAGGGAACCAGGAGACCTGCATGGTTAAACAGGGCACTGTTGGGCTAACTCCAGTGGAAGAAGAGTCAATAGATCATGGAAGGAAGGGATTGCTACTTGGGATGGATATAAGGCTGTTGTCAGAGGATATAGGGAGGCAACTAGGAAAGCTAAAGCCTTGTTAGAGTTGTAATTTGCAATCAAGGTCAAGGACAAGAAGAAGGACTTCTTCAAACACATTGTGGATAAAACTAATGTTAGAGGCAACATAGGCCCACTGTTGAATGAGGCGGGTGCCCAGTTGACGGAGGACACAGAGAAGGCAGAGTTACTGAATGCCTTCTTTGTCTCTGTCTATACTGCTGGAAACTGTCCTCAGGAGCCCCAGATTCCAGAGGAAGTCAGGTTAAAGGAGGAATTTTGTTTGGTTGATGAGGACTGGGCTGAGCAGTCTGGATGTGCATAAATCCATGGGCCCTAATGGGATGCACCCACGGCAGAAATCATTGCTAAACTGCTCTCCATCATCTTCAGTAAGTCATGGAGAACCCAAGGGGTGCCTGAGGACTGGAGGAAAGCAAATGTCACTGCAGTCTTCAAAAAGGACAAGAAGGAGGAGCCGGGTAACTACAGAATGGTCAGCCTCACCTCCATCCTTGTAAAGGAGATGGAACGACTTATCCTGGGTGTTATCTCTAGTCATTTAAAGGACAAGAGGGTCATCAGAAGCAGTCAACATGGCTTTACCAAGGGAAGTCCTGTTAGACCAACCTGGTAGCCTTGTATGAAGATGTAACCAGGTGGACAGATGATGATAGTGCAGTGGATGTGGTTTATCTTGATTTCAGTAAAGTATTCAACACCATCTCTAACATCATCTTCACGGCAAAACTGATAAAGTGCAGGCTGGATGATCAGGTAGTGAGGTGGATTGTTAATTGGTTGAAGGGAAGAAGGCAGAGAGTGGTGAGCAATGGGGCAAGGTCCAGTTGAAGACCTGTATCTAGTGGAGTCCCTCAGGGGTCAGTAGTGGGACTAGTACTGTTCAATCTATTCATTAATTACCTTGGTAAGGGAACAGAGGGCACTGTCAGCAAGTTTGCTGATGATACTAAACTGAGGGGAGTGGCTGACACACCAGAAGGCTGTGCTGCCATTCAGTGAGACCTGGACAGGCTGGAGGGTTGAGAGGAGAGAAATTTAATGAAATTCAACAAGGGCAAGTATAGAGTGTTGCAACTGGGTAAGAATAACCTCATGTACCAGTACAGGTTGGGGAATGAACTCTTAGAGAGCAGTGTAGGGGAAGGGGACCTGGGGATCAAGGTGAACAGCAGGATAAGAATGGCCAGCAATGTGCCCTCATAGCCAAGAAGGCCAGTGGCATCCTGGGGAGTATTAGAAGGGCTATGGGCAATAGGTTGAGAGAGGTTTTCCTCCCTCTCTCCTCTGCCCTCCTGAGACCACGTCTGGAATATTGTGTCCAGTTCTGGGCCCCTCAGTTCAAGGACAGCGAACTGATGGAGAGAGTTCAGTACAGGGCCAGAAAGATGACTAAGGGTGTGTAGCATCTTCCTTATGATGAAAGGCTGAGAAAGCTGAGGCTCTTTAGGTTGGAGAAGAGCAGATTAAGTGTTATCTCATTAATGTTTACAAATATGTAAAGGGTGGGTGTCAGGAGGATGGAGTCAGGCTGTTCTCAGTGATGTCCAATGATAGGACAAGGGGCAATGAGTATCAGATGGAACATAAGAGGATCCAAAGAAATACAAGGAAAAATTTCTTCACTGTGAGGTTGATGGAGCACTGGAATGGGTTGCCCAGATCAGTTGTGGAGTCCCCTTCTCTTGAGACATTCAAAACCCACCTGGATGAGTTCCTGTGTGACCTACTTTAGGTGGTCCTACTCTGGCAGGGGGGTTGGATTAGGTGATCTTTCTAGGCCCCTTCCAACTCTTAAGATTCCCAATTCTGTGAAAAGAACACCAATGTTTTGTGTTCTTTGTGCCGTATGAGATTAAATATTTTCATCATCATATAAACACAATGGTCACTAATTTAGAAGTTTTTAAGACAAGTAAAAACATATTAAGACAAACACCATGATAAAGAAGAAACCTGCTTTTCTTCATTATCAATTTTGCCTTGTTGAACAATCAACAGGAGTTGCCAGAGGAAAGAGTATGTGTCATTAGCATGTCTATAAAAAGACTTTTTTGCATTTTATTGCAAAATGGAAAAACAATCTCTCTTTTGCTCCTCATTTCTTTGTTGCTCACCTACATTTTATCAATGCAGACACTTAGAAAGACCATTCCGTTGATTTAAAGCACAGCAGACATGATTATCTTTATATTATTAAATATTGTTATATTTAGCAAGCTTTAGCTTCTTTCACTAATATAAATAATAAAAATGTTTCATATCTCTGAGGAATTTTTTGAAGAGTTTTCTTCTGAGTTTAACTTCCTGAATCTGCTCTTAATCCCTTACTAAATGTCATTGGTGAGTATTGGCCAGGAATTAATTGTAATGTGTAAGCTTTTTTTAGCATCTGCAAATAGCTGTGAGTAATTCTCGTCTAGGTATGGATCTAATTCACATGTACTTTTGGAACTGAAGAATAGCATTAGAATTAAAATGAGTGTATTTGAGAATTTACTTAAATACAAATTAATGAAAAATGAATATAATTATGTAACCTTATTTTTACACATATTTTTGATATTCACTTTAAAGAATGCAGTCATAGTTTACAGAAGTAACTAAGCTAAGATAGTCATAAAACTTATCTAACCCTAAGCACTTAAACTTGTATAATTTACATGTATATGTAATATACATGTATAAGGAAGTTATTTCCTGTTTTTCAGTTTAAGTAATAACTTGAGTTTTCAATCTCAGTAATAGGTGGTATCCCTGATAATTATGAATATTTTTGCATTCTCTACTAGCTGGAATAAATTGACAGTGTTTTAAGATTAGTTTTTAATAACAGTACACAATAAAACAGGTAATTAAGAGCATACAAAAATAGAGTTTATAGTTAAATTGACCTATTATTTCTGTAGGAGTTGGATAATCTAGATTCACATCAACTCTTTATTACCAGTTCATATGGTATTAATTACTGATAGTCTGTGGATCTGAAACATACTGGAGTCATAAACAATTCCAAAAGAAACCTAAAATGATGTATTTATAACTATTTCTACACTGTGTTTGGTTATGGTCCAAAGAAAGACAAAAATTAATATATTTTCAATGTTTCCATTATCTGAGATCTAAATTTTTCAAGAATGAACTGAAATATTTTTAAGTAGCTGCACAAACAATTCCTACTTTGCTTTCAAATTTAAATGAAACTTACTTCTAATTCAAATTAAAAATTCTGTTTCTTTTTGCTACAGAAAGATCTTGTAATTACGCGATCATTCAATTTCTTTTCCTGAGGATCTATCAGCTAAGCATCTTTTACTAGATTCAGAACTCAAGTAATACTGCATGGGAATTTGAGACACTGAAATGAATACCAGACAGCAGAGCAGCATGACTGTGAGATGTGATCTTTGCTGACTTACACGTTATGTGGTCATTTACTGTTGTGCAAAGTGGATACAGGTTGCTACCAAACTGGACAGAAAGGCTGATGTTTCTGTGAAGTAAGTACACTAGGTAAAAATCACTATATCAGGCAATAGGGAATGTTGCTAAGTGACCAGTTGGAACATTTGTTCAAGCACTGTACAGAGAGATATGGAATTTGAACTGTGCAGGCAGTTCTCTTGTTCAGGTTAAACTCATCTGTTTTTTTCCTTGCTTGAGATGAGTCCTAAGCTTTTAGGCACAGTATGAAAAAAGGAAAATATTCTATTAGCTCCATATTCTAAAATAGCTAATGCTGCTACACAGAAGAATCAAATCCATTAGAGGCTTTTGAAAATTCAATATTCTCTTTTTCATATAAATCTGAACTATGAAAATGAGACTGAGTATTGTTTGTAGATACTGACTTTTATGAATAAAAGATGTGATCAAACATTTAAATAACTGTAGTGTGCAAAAAAACCAGCAAAATCTGTTTCTCAATGTCTGTTCACAGTACTTAAGGATCCAATTGTAGATTTATGTCACATCTTTGTGCAGTGCAGTATAAGAAACCATTTTCAAAGCACTAATAGAAATCCCAATCAAGATATTGATCAGAGGAAAATATAATCTATATGGATGGGATGTTCACAAGTATTAAAAAATTTCTTCAGTAAAAAACCCATGATTATTTAAAAATACTGAGTAGAATAGCTTTTTGAGCAGTTTAGCAATGCCAGTAGCACTATTTCTACAGAAATATTGTTAACAGAAACCTATTTCAATTTTATCCACTAGGTGGTCATTTTATATCCATGTAGCAAGTAGATTTAACACAACCAACATATTTCTCAATCAAATCTATTTTATTTCAAGTCACATTATATTAACTGAATATTTTTGTCAAGAAAAATTGAAAATTAATGTAGTTTTTAAAATATTAAAACATTTGTTGATAAAACAGAAAAATAATCTGATTCAAATTAGAGAGCTCAATTTCCAGTCTTAGAAATTCAGTTGTTCCCATGGTATATGCAGAAATCACAGTTTAAGTCACAATTATTGTATGTTCTTTACACCTGAGCTGCTTTGTGTATAGGAGCAAATATTTTGATCTAATATCAGTCCTTTCTAAAGAGATAGAAAACAAGTTGTTATTTTTGAATAAGCAAATAATTTTTAAAATCTAGTGACCTTTAAGCATTTTGTTAATTTAGTGGAATATTTTTCTGAGTTCAGACCAGTATGCTTACCATGTCTCAGAACAGGACTACTAACTTGAGCGTGACTCCTAGAAACAGTAAATATTGATGATATTCTGATACACAGAAAAAGCTGGGTGTGGCCATTAGGCAATATGGCAGAAGCTTTGGAATGATACTGCAGAAACTGGGGCTGTTTAGTCTAGAAAAGAGGATACTGAGGGGGAATCTTATTAATATTTACAAACATCTAAATGGTGGGTGTCAGGAGGTTGGGGCATCCCTTTTTTCTATGGTATCTAGCAACAGGACAAGGGGTAATGGGATGAAACTGGAACACAAATAGTACCATTTAAACATAAGAAAAAATTATTTCACTGTGAGGGTGATGGAGCAGTGGAACAGGCTGCCCAGGGAGGTTGTGGAGTCTCCTTCCTTGGAGGTCTTCAAGACCCACCTGGACATGTTCCTATGTGACCTGATCTAGGTTGACCTGCTTCTGCAGGAGAGTTGGACTAGATGATCTCTAAAGGTCCCTTCCAACCCTACCATTCTGTGACACAACCTCCTCCGGCCATAGTCACTGCCCCTGGCATGGTATCTTTAAGGAAGAGAATCACTGCCCCTGATATGGGGCCTTTAACTAAATGCAAACAAATCTCAGCTTCACTAGTCCTCTCCACAGGGTGCAGAGGAGTCTCTGCTCCAGTACACCTCTTCTCTTCCCTCACTGACCTTGGAGTCTGCATGGTTGCTTCTTTCTCTCTTCCCACTCCTTTCATCACCACCAGCCAGAAAAGAAGAAGGGACAGAAGAAAGAAGAAACAGGAAGAATCCTCCTCTTCTGGCTTCTTCTTAAAAAGTGATCATGGAGACATCTAATTGGCTCAACCCCAGAAGTGGATCAGGCTCAGAGCTAGGGAGAGTTTCTTACAGGAGTCATCTTTACAGCCCCTTCCTCATTGACAGAAATGGCGTCATGTCAAACCATGACAATATTATTCTAAGTAAAAAAAAAGAAAAGATCACTTCTCACTTAGAAAGTATAACTTTTCAGTACTTCAAGCAAAATCTTCTATCATGGCACACCTTGGAAAAACTCTATGATATAAAAATTATTTAATGATTTTGAGGTCACAAACCAAAAATAGTCAGCAACATTCACTGAATATTCTCTCTTCTCTGTGAAGTAATTTCCCTAATTAAAGATGTTGCCTACCTAAGAGATGAGTAACTATAGGTATATGCAGCCTCTATACACTTGAGTTAAATAATGGTCTCCATATCGAGATTAATTCAAAATTTGTTTTTCATTAACCACTGTCATTTTCCTTCTACTAATTCCCTTTTGCATTGATCTCAAAGTTTGCTCCTACCACTCCACCTTAGTAAAAAAGTATTTGCATACATCTCCTAAGGAGATATGTCCTTATAATTAACAATCATCAAGTACTGAGGAACATGGTTTAGAGATGGGCTTGGCAGTGTGAGATTTGACTAGATGATCTTACAGGTTTTTTTCCAACTCTAACGATTCTATTCTATTCTATTCTATTCTATTCTATTCTATTCTATTCTATTCTATTCTATTCTATTCTATTCTATTCTATTCTATTCCATTCAGATGACTGAGAGCTGAGAAATGAACACTTTAGTAATGAGGGCTAGGTTACAGACAATATCTCTGTATGGATACTGTACAGAGACACAGATACAGATACAGATACAGATACAGATACAGATACAGATACAGATACAGACAGAACTAATCTCCCATTTTGCAACTTTGTGTTCACTGTGCTTATATAATATATATTGATCTGTAAGCTCTTTGGTTCTCTTGGTTTTTATTTATGCATCTTTATGTAACTGCAGATGAATAGTAGCTAATAAAAAATGTCTGTATCTGGTTATGTTTACATCTAATGCCATATTTTTTTCCACTTAAGAAAAAATCAAACTTGTTGCTACCAATAGAAGGAAAGGAAAGGAAAGGAAAGGAAAGGAAAGGAAAGGAAAGGAAAGGAAAGGAAAGGAAAGGAAAGGAAAGGAAAGGAAAGGAAAGGAAAGGAAAGGAAAGGAAAGGAAAGGAAAGGAAAGGAAAGGAAAGGAAAGGAAAGGAAAGGAAAGGAAAGGAAAGGAAAGGAAAGGAAAGGAAAGGAAAGGAAAGGAAAGGAAAGGAAAGGAAAGGAAAGGAAAGGAAAGGAAAGGAAAGGAAAGGAAAGGAAGATTATGGGAAGAACTTCCATCATGTGACCTAAAGAGATATAATTTAAGAAATTTAAGGAATGATAAAGGGATGAAGTATTTATTTTCAAAGATGAAATCTAGAAACTAGTCATCCATATCTGCATGTTGTTATCTTTCATTACAAACAAATATTGAACATTTATTTATAAATCACAGTCAAGTTTATTAACTAAATACTTTAGTTAGTGAAGATTAAAGAGTGTGGAAAAGTAACTTAGAGAAGATCCTTTGGTAGCCTTTTAATTTTCTCTCTTCAGTGAGAAGTGTTTCCTCTTAAAGAAGGTGCTTCAGTGCCCTGATCAAAATGAGAAAAAACAAGCTCAAGACAACTTTTTCAAGTGTTATTCGAACAATTCTGCCCCACAAAAAAAAAAGTCCTAAGACTACAATGAGAAGTTACATTAAAAAGAAGAGCATCTCAGACACTTTTTCACTGTCATTGTTATTTTAGGAGTGGAAAGCAAAATGTGAGGAGGACAGAGTAGCAGAGCAGAACTTTCATATTAACCATATGCACTGCTTAGAGGGCATTAGGTCGAGGGAAGAAATGAGTGAAGTCTGGAAAAAAAAAAAAAGATGAGAGTGATGGGAAAAGTTTTGTGATTGCTTCTGGTTTTGTTTCTTACTCTCCAAATCTATTTTAATTGCCAAATAATATTATTTTCTCAGAATCAAGTCTATATTCTTTGTGATAGTAAATGGTAAATGATCTCCCTATATTTATTTTATCATCTAGATTTTCATCTTATTTTGCCCCTTTGCCTGTTGGGGGAGATGAGTAGGTATATGTGTATACCAAATAATATTACCAACACAATTAAAAAAACTCATTTGACAGTATCATCTTGTTCATTCTACTTTTAGGGCCTTATAAAAATGCTGTCATGACGTAAAGCATGTCAATAATTTCATTTGAAGTGTATTCCAGTATTTATATACTGTAAATCACAGAGCTCTTAAAATACTTTTTTCAAACTAGACCTTAACCAAAAAATCAGATCACTCTCAGGAAGTCAAACAACCTTTTCAGGCGAGGTTTTGTTTTCAGTTTCAATCTGCTTCAGGAGATTTCAGGTAAATATAAAGAAATAAAAAATTTCCAGAGTTTATTTTAAGAGACTGCTGAAAAGGGCTCCTGTAATAAATTCAGAAATATAGCCTAAGCAGAGGTTTGAAATTGGCACTTTTAAGACTGAATCATGTCTCAAGAAGAGACTCCTTATATTAAGACATTACAGAATATTCACTGATCTTTATATATTTGATATATCAGATATTTAGATACTCAGATGTTTTGTTACTTATACTTTAATTTATACTTTCATAATTTTTTAATGTATGTTTACAAAAAAAAAGCACTACATGGCAATGTAGTATACATCACTAACAATCAAACAGTATAAAAGAAGAAATGTAAGAAAATGATTTAATGTGGATCATATTTGAGGTACAGCATCCTTCCTTAGATAAAAAGCCTGTATAGTTATCTGAATTCTAAAGACTGACAATACTATTTCAGTAAAATTTGTTGTTCATGCTAGACAATTACAAAATGTAGTAAGAGATAGAACAAATTTGATTTGAAGTTGACTCTTTGTGTTGAGAGCATCTGATGAGGGACAATGTTCTGACAGTTCAAGCTTACTCAAGCTTAATGACTGATCTAAATTGGAGCTTGGAGATAAAAGAAATTATTTAGTGATGTCTCAGTTGTCATTGATTGCTATGAGCAATTTTAAAGCTATTCGAGATGAGAATTGTCAGCTTGATTCTGAAGAAGGAGAAAGTAGTACATAAGACTGAAAGTGAAGAAAAATAAAAAAGGAAAGGTTTATATTACTTGTAGATGGAGGTAATAATCACAACTAGATACAGCTTTAAACATCATCAGGGTACAATGTAAGCAGTAGCTGTGACAGGAAAGACAAAATGAAAGCCTGGGAATATTATAAATATCAGCAGCAGCAAAACGACTGAAAACAAAATGTTCTAAACTAAAGACAATAAAGAAGTTAAGTGCAGAGTAGAAGTTATTCTTCTGAGTTCAGAAAGTATTTATCTCTGAAAAAACTATCCCTATTCTTGCATGTAGCATGTTTTATAGCTAAACTCCTATGACTAGAACAGAATTTAAGTCATAATAGTGATAGGGCAAGATCATACAGAACCATGGTTGCATAGGTATTGAGAGGAGCTTTTATACCATCAGTTTGCCTGGTGAAGTGTCAGATTATAAGGACAAGGGCTTGTGTTTGTGTGAAAAAAAGACTATAACTGCTCTGTACTTTCAGAGGTTTTGGGAGCAGCTAGGTATCTTCAGTATTGCTATGTCTTCTGCAGACCTCACTTCAAATCCAAAAAACTGTCTCTTGAGCAGTGACAACAATATAAGTTGTCTTTTGTGCTGATGTAAATGGACTGTCTACTTATGGTGGCATGGATAAAGACTGTGAGCAAAATTTTATTGCATAAAATGGTTTGATGAGTCCTGTCTCATAACCACGAAAAGACTAGTCTTCTGTTAATTGTATTAGGTTTAAGATAAAATGTGGTAATATAGGCTTTCTTAATATTTTCAGGCTTGGAAGACATCACATCACAATTTTTAGGAACCTTATTGAGTGCAGTTTATTTTAATGTTTACATTTGTTCTATTTTATATTATTTTGATTGAGGTAAATAATATTATATGCTAGATATAACAGTCTACAGCTGAATGTACCACTGACATATGTTTTATCTTTGTTGAAAATAAATTGGTATATTTATATGATTTGGAGATTTATGCAGAAAGTGGTTTTGTTCATTGTACATTTTTCTGACCAAATATCACATTCGTTTTCTCTACTTATCCTTTTTCCAGCTGTAAAGATTTGTGCATCTGTAAATATAAAAGGTATATAGGTAAACATAATGCCATAGAAATAGAAAAGTTTCTTAAATGGCCTCAAATTTTAAAAATGCACTAGTGTAAATATTTAGAAGATATTAAAATTTATTGAGTTAATTTCTTTAGAAAATCAATATTGTTAAAAGAAAAGCCCATGATGTCTGTATATCCAGTATTTTTTAATTAAAGGAATTTAAGATGCTATATTTTCTTGCTGTGCAGAGTTTCATCACTCCCCTGATCACTAAAGGATCAGCTGTACTGGGGAGATTTTTTTCAAGTAATTTATTTCCTTCCTGCCCCCGTAAAAGGTAAACGGTCAATACTGTTGTTTGGATAGTCCTGTGACTTATCCAGTTAAAAAATGTCCTAATGAAGGAGTAGCTTTTTTTAAAATCATATGGAATTTTATGGACTCCTTCTTATCTCTCTTGCTTCACTTACAGTGTGAATATGGACAATTACAAGTTCAAGTCTTTTTTCCTGTTTTTTCTGTTTTTTTGTTGTCTGGTTTTGTCTTCCCAGCAATTTTTTGCTAAAGACATGGAACTTTTATATATATTTTCACAATTCAAGAAATGCATTTGCTCTGCCTAATTTTACATTTTTTTTATAACCCTCCATTTTGCCTAATTCATCTTCTCATCTGGCATGGTACATGCAACCCTTATCTGACCATTCTACAGTGTCAAAGATATTTTTTTTCTTTTAAGAATAGGGCTACTAAGTGGTGAGAGTCCTCCTAACATAGCGTCCTAGCCAGGGAAAGCATTCACCTCTTGGCGTGTCAGTAAGTCATCTGAAGACATTATATCATATAACTACTGAATGTAAATCAATTTGTATAATATATAATATTGTGCAGTATACTTGGTTTAGGTATGGTTTTAAATACTGCATAATTCATGTTGTCCTAAAAAATCAAATTTAAATATTTCTGTTATGTTACTAAATAATGACTCTTTTGTCTTCTATAAACTCTGATGAATTTTCACCAACATTTTTTTCTCTATCCAATACATAGATAAGTTAGAATACATCATTCTATTGCTGCTTATTTCTGCCTAGGCTGGTGTATTCACTTTTCATACAGCAAATTTCAACAAAATGCCTTAAAAGGGGAAATTTCTCTTTATTATTATGGTTAGGAATATCCATTTATTGCTAATAATTAGGAAATACAGATTTGGAATACCAGAGCTGAAAAACAAGTAATCCCTATTAAGATTTCCTTAAATTCTGTAACAAATGAGTGTGGGTGAGTTTTCTTTGCAGGTGCACTTTACTTCCATAATATAGTAAGAAATGTTGATATTCATCTACTGACATCAAAAAAGTAAAAAACCACAAAGCTATGAAAATAACTCGTCATTATTTTGAAAAAGTATTGTGGTAGTTTGAGTCTGGCTGGATGCCAGGTGCCCACCACACCGCTTTACCCCCCACCTCCCGAGAAGCAAGCCAGGGAAGGGGAGAAAATAAGATGGGAATCTCGTGGGTTGAGATAAAAGCAGTTTAATAAATAAGCAGCAAAGCCGCGCGCGCGGGAAGCAAAGCAGAAGCAGATAAGCTGTTACTCTCTACTTCCCATCAGCAGCGATGTCCGGCCACCTCCCGAGAAGCAGGGCTTCAGTACGCGTAGCGGTTGCTTTGGGAAGGCCAGAAATGAATCTCGCCTCCCCTTCCTGCTCCTTTCCCCCAGTTTATATTACTGAGCTGACGTCATATGGTATGGAATATCTCCTTGGTCAGCCTGGGTCAGCTGTCCTGGCCATAGTCCCTCCCAAGATCATGCCCACTCACAGCTATTGGTGAAGGTGGGGGAAGGAATGCTGGAGGGACAGCCCCGATGTTGTGCAAGCGGTAGTCATAATATTGATATCAACAGTAAGCACAGCACTGCAGGACCTGCTGTGGAAAATCACTACCGTCCCAGACCCACTACAGTCTCCACCCCTTATTCCATACCATTTATGTCATGCTCAGACAAACCATCTTAACAATCCATATACATTCTTATATACTCTCATTAACCAGTACCCCCACTCTTCAACAGACAAACATCATTCTTGTATTCCCTCTTGCATCTTGCATCAAACAAACAAACAACATTCTTATATCTTTCATCCTCTGTAGATGTTCACTGGAGCAGGTCATAACTTCTGTCTCATCCATCAAGATGAATATCCAGGCCAGGGGAAACAGTATGTTCAGTGTTGGGCACCAGCACCGGCTTGGTTTGTCCACTTGTCCGGTTTTTCTTGCAAAGTTCATCTACAACAGATAACTCACATAACAGGTTATTTTTCCCCCAAGGTTAAGTCTCCTTGAGGTACACATCGAGTTTCCCCATCCTTTCTCATCACCCACCAAGTACAGCCAGGCCCCTGAGCAAAGACAATCCCACGAATGGGTTTGCCTTTTCCCATGGCAGGTGCAACCCATACTGCCTTCCCCAGCCATTTCCCTTTGTGCACTACGGGGACCTTATCTCCTCCCACAGTATGTAGTGGTTTTGTTTGGGCAGGACCAGGACAGTTAGTTGAACCTCTGCTATTGACCAGCCAAGTGGCTTCTGCTAAATTTTTATCCCACTGCTTCCATGCCCCATTGCCCAGTGCTCTCAACATGGTCTTTAGTAACCCATTATATCTCTCAATCTTTCCAGAGGCTTGAGGGTGATAGGGGATGTGGTATATCCACTCAATGCCATGTTTCTTTGCCCAGGAGTTTATGAGATTATTTCGAAAATGAGTTCCATTATCTGATTCAATTCTTTCTGGAGTGCCGTGTCGCCACAAAACTTGCCTTTCAAGACCCAAGACAGTATTTCGGGCAGTGGCGTGGTTTACAGAGTATGTTTCCAACCAACCAGTAGTTGCTTCCACCATGGTGAGTATATACCGCTTGCCTTGATGTGTTCGTGGTAGTGGTCCAACATAGTCAATTTGCCAGGCCTCACCATACTGAAAACCCAGCCATCGGCCTCTGTTCCAGGGAGACTTGATTCGTGTGGCTCGCTTGATTGCGGCACACGTTTCACATTCATGGGTGACCTGTGTGATGGCTTCCATGGTCAAGTCCACCCCTCGATCACGAGCCCATCTATATGTTGCATCTCTTCCCAGATGTCCTGATGTTTCATGGGCCCATCGAGCTATAAATAGCTCACCTTTACGCTCCCAGTCTAGATCTACCTGAGCTAGTTCAATTTTAGCAGCTTTATCTACCTGTTGGTTATTCCATTGTTCTTCATTGGCACGGCTTTTTGGCACATGAGCATCTACATGACGTACCTTCAGAGTCATATTTTCCACCCGAGCAGCAATGTCTTGCCATAATGCAGCAGCCCAGATGGGTCTACCCTTGCGCTGCCAGTTGGTCTTCTTCCATTGCTGTAGCCATCCCCATAGAGCATTAGCCACCATCCAGGAGTCAGTGTAAAGATAGAGTACTGGCCACTTCTCTCGTTCTGCAATCTTTAGAGCTAGTTGGATAGCCTTCACTTCAGCAAACTGACTTGACTCACCTTCTCCTTCAGTGGCCTCAACAACTCGTCGTGTGGGACTCCACACAGCAGCTTTCCACTTACGATGATTTCCTACCACGCGGCAGGATCCATCAGTAAACAAAGCATAATGCCTCTCATCTTCTGACAGTTCATTATATGGTGGTGCCTCTTGGGCGCGAGCTACTTCCTCAGGCAATGCTCCAAAATCTCTGCCTTCTGGCCAGTCCATGATTTCTTCCAGGATTCCTGGGCGATTAGATTTCCCCAGCCGAGATCGTTGTGTAATCAACGCCATCCACTTACTCCATGTAGCGCTGGTTGCATGATGTATAGAAGGGGTTTTCCCTTTGAACATCCAGTGTAACACAGGCAGACGTGGTGCCAAGAGGAGATGAGCTTCTGTGCCAATGACTTCTGAAGCAGCTCGAAGTCCCTCATATGCTGCTAGTATTTCTTTTTCAGTTGGGGTGTAGTGGGCTTCCGATCCTCGATATCCTCGGCTCCAAAACCCTAATGGTCGACCTCGGGTTTCTCCAGATGTTTTCTGCCAGAGGCTCCAGGTGAGACCATGCTCTCCAGCGGCAGTGTAGAGGATATTCTGCACATCTGGTCCTGTACGGATGGGCCCAAGGGCGACTGCACGAGCTATTTCCTGTTTAATTTGTTGAAAAGCTTGTTGTTGCTCAAGGCCCCACTCAAAACAGTTCTTTTTTCTGGTTACTCTAAAGAGAGGGCTCACAAGCTGACTATAACCTGGGATATGCATCCTCCAGAATCCCACAAGGCCCAGGAAAGCTTGTGTTTCTTTCTTATTAGTCGGTTGAGACATAGTAGCTATTTTATTCACAACATCCATAGGCACATGCCGACGCCCATCTTGCCATTTTATGCCCAAAAACTGTATCTCTTGTGCAGGTCCCTTTACTTTGTTTCTTTTTATAGCAAAACCAGCTTTCAGGAGAATCTGTATTATTCTTTTCCCTTTCTCAAACACTTCTTCTGCCTTGTTGCCCCATACAATTATGTCATCAATGTACTGTAAATGTTCAGGGGCATCACCCGTTTCCAGCACAGTTTGGATTAGACCATGGCAAATAGTAGGACTATGTTTCCACCCCTGGGGCAATCGATTCCAGGTATATTGGACACCTCTCCATGTGAAGGCAAATTGTGGCCTGCACTCTGCTGCCAATGGAATTGAGAAGAATGCATTAGCGATGTCAATCGTAGCATACCACTTGGCTGCTTTTGACTCCAGTTCATACTGGAGCTCTAACATGTCTGGTACAGCAGCACTCAGTGGTGGTGTCACTTCGTTCAGGCCACGATAGTCTACTGTTAACCTCCACCCTCCATCAGATTTTTTCACAGGCCATATGGGACTATTAAATGGAGAATGAGTTTTGCTAATTACTCCTTGAGCCTCCAGTTGATGAATCAACTCACGGATGGGAGCCAGGGAATCTCGGTTCGTGCGATATTGCCTCCGGTGCACTGTCCTGGTAGCAATTGGTACCTGTTGCTCTTGAACTTGCAGCAATCCCACAACAAAAGGGTCTTCTGAGAGGCCAGGTAAATTAGAGAGTTGTTTGATTTTCTCTGTATCTACAGTGGCTATACCAAAAGCCCATCGATACCCCTTGGGGTCTTTGAAGTACCCTCTCCTGAGGTAGTCTATGCCAAGAATACAAGGGGCCTCTGGACCAGTCACAATGGGGTGTTTTTTCCATTTGTCCCCTGTTAAGCTCACTTCAGCCTCTAATACAGATAATTCTTCACATCCCCCTGTCACTCCAGAGATCCAGACAGAATCTGTGCCTCTATACCTTGATGGCATCAATGTACACTGTGCCCCTGTGTCTACTAAGGCTTTATACCTTTGTGGGTTTGATGTGCCAGGCCATCGAACCCACACAGTCCAGTAGATTCGGTCATCCCTTTCCTCCTCCTGGCTGGAGGCAGGGACCCTCTATTTCTGTTCTTCATCAGAGTATTCGCTATCTGATCCTTGCAATTGCAGACCTGAAGTCTCCTCATTGGCTTCGAAGGAAGTAGTTGCAGTTCTTCTATGTCTTGGAGATTGTTGATTGTCCTCTTTTGGTTTGGCAGCCACTCTGCTGACAGCTCTCCTGGGCGGTCCTTTTCTAACAGCTGTCTTCCCCCTTAGTTCACGTACACGCGCTTCCAGCTTAAAAGTGGGTTCACCATCCCACTTCCTCATATCCTCTCCTTGGCCACGCAAAAAGAGCCAGAGTTCATTTCGCGGTGTACTCCTGCGTCTGGGACTTCCCTTTCCCCTGGTCGGGACAGTGGATGACTGAGTTCTTGAGGCAGATCTAACAATCAGGCCATCATCCCACACTGATGAGGAGGTGCAGAGGCTCTCTTCATAGTTCTGTAACCAAGAAGATACCCTCTCCACTGTTGGTATGTCCATGTCTGGATGATACACCATTGCCAGGATATTAGAATATGTAGCTGGGGCACTCTGGATCACTTTTCTCAACATGGCCCGTGTACACTGGACATCGTCTGGATCTGTGGAGGCCTCGACATTATCCAGATCACCATAGATGACTTCCAACACAGCTAATTCCCTTAGATATTGGATCCCTTCATCAGCTCTAGTCCACTTTCCTCGGGCATTTACAAGGTCTTCCTTGAATGGGTATCTTGCCCGTACACTTGAGAGGAGTCGTTTCCAGAGACTACAAACTGAGGTTTTCTTTCCAATGCCTTTATCAATTCCCCGGTCCCTAGCAAGAGATCCTAGCTGTTGGGCTTCTCTGCCTTCCAATTGTTGACTGTCAGCCCCGTTATCCCAGCATCGGAGCAGCCAGGCACCAATCCGCTCACCTGGCTGGCGACTGTAATCTTTTCGCATATCTCTAAGTTCTGTTGAGGTGAGGGACCGAGTAGTTTCCATTTCCTTTTCGATTTCTTTCACTTCTCCTGATCTCCTTACCGAAGGACCAGTTTCTTCTTCTAGCCTTTCCTCTTCCTCCTCGTCTGCCCTTACTAATCGATGGTATGGACTTGACCTCCTTATCCACTGCTTCTTTTTCACTACTGGGGCAACCACTGTGGTTGTTGTTTGGTTCCCTGACTCAACCATGGTAGTCTCAGGTATAGTTTGAATTTCCACCTCGGCCATAGTTCTCTGAGAGGGCTGGACTTCGACTGACTCAACTATGTTGGTCTCAGGTACCGTTTGAGTTTCCATTTCAATCACAGTTCTCTGAGAGGGCTGGACTGCGACTGACTCAACTATGTTGGTCTCAGGTACCGTTTGAGTTTCCATTTCAATCACAGTTCTCTGAGAGGACTGGAATGCAGCTCGGTAGGCAGAGGCTAGGCCCCAGTATAGTGCCTGAACCTGATGGGCCTCATTAGGGTAGGTAAGACACCCTTCTATCAGGTAGCGTGTCAGTAAAGCAGGGTTTTTTATCTGTTCAGATGTAAAATCCCAGATTACAGGAGGTGATAACCGTCCTAGGAATTTGCCTAAATTCATCCACATACCCTGCCACCCAGGGACTGACCGCTTCAGGGGGCATTTTAACATGTTTCCATCACAAATTTGTACTCTCTGATACCCAGATGACTCCAGATTCCACAAGATATATAATATACCAACCATGTTAATTAGTAATATTAAAACTCTCGTATAAGGGTGACTAAGGACCTGGGAAGTCTGTGTAACAGAATTGTCTAGATCAGTCCGAGCTGAGGAGAAAGAGGTGCTTTGCCCCATGGCCTCCACAAGATAGCTCCCACAGCACACTAAATTCATCAGTAACAGAATGAGACTTGCTATTATTATTTGGGCCATCATGTTCCCAGGCCCTTTCATCCTCTTCACAAAATTATATAGCCAGCTTAGCAAAGCTATTAAGGTTAAAGCACAGCCGAGAGTCAATGTTAGGAGCATCGTGTTCCCAAACATTAGAAAGTGTAAGATAAGCTGCATAGCAGCAAGGCTCCGTGACCAGCACAGGAACTTTGCTCTCATTGGTTTACTGTAATTGCAATGCAGTTAATGTAAATCTGCTATTATCTCGCCCCACGTTGGGCGCCAAAAGGGCTGTGGTAGTTTGAGCCTGGCTGGATGCCAGGTGCCCACCACACCGCTTTACCCCCCACCTCCCGAGAAGCAAGCCAGGGAAGGGGAGAAAATAAGATGGGAATCTCGTGGGTTGAGATAAAAGCAGTTTAATAAATAAGCAGCAAAGCCGCGCGCGCGGGAAGCAAAGCAGAAGCAGATAAGCTGTTACTCTCTACTTCCCATCAGCAGCGATGTCCGGCCACCTCCCGAGAAGCAGGGCTTCAGTACGCGTAGCGGTTGCTTTGGGAAGGCCAGAAATGAATCTCGCCTCCCCTTCCTGCTCCTTTCCCCCAGTTTATATTACTGAGCTGACGTCATATGGTATGGAATATCTCCTTGGTCAGCCTGGGTCAGCTGTCCTGGCCATAGTCCCTCCCAAGATCATGCCCACTCACAGCTATTGGTGAAGGTGGGGGAAGGAATGCTGGAGGGACAGCCCCGATGTTGTGCAAGCGGTAGTCATAATATTGATATCAACAGTAAGCACAGCACTGCAGGACCTGCTGTGGAAAATCACTACCGTCCCAGACCCACTACAAGTATGTCTTGCATTTATGAATAACATTTTTCTTCATTTATTCTATGGATAATATAGATGATACTTTCCCAGAATCAGAAGATATATATATATTTTAATTGTGACCAGTCAAAATAAGCAAAATCTTCAAAAGTTAAAAACCTTACAATGTCTTGTATATGTACTTCACAAAATGTGGTTATAGAGACAGCATAACATAAAGTTGTTATCTAAAGATTCTCTTTTATCCATAAAGGATTTATATAGCAACAAGATACATGCCTTTCCTAATACAAAGAACAAGAATAATGTTCACAAAATTGAATAAATCCACCAGAAAAATAGAGTGTTGGAAATAGTAATATATGTTCTTATCATAAAATGAGGCTAATATGATTTTTTATGCTAAACTTAACTTGAATGTTTCCCATTTATTTTAATTAAATAACACTTGGAAAAGTGTATGACAAATGACCAGTAATTTGTGTAGTTTGAAGGGGAAAAAAGACATTTATTGTATAATTGCCTACCACTCTCTTAATCTCACCCTTGTTCTCTCTCTCTCCCTCTTTTTAAAAAATATCTGAGACGAATAAACTGAAGTTTACAGTTTCAGAAAACTGCAATGCCTTAGGACAAATCCAGACTTCAGATTTGGTCATGGGGAATATGGAAGATATTTTGGAATTTCCCATTGACCTCAGGAATATTTGCCATTGATATATTGTTTCTTACACACAAAAAATGACTTTTAGTAAAATTTCCAATGTATTATTCAAGATCTGTGATTTTCTGTGAGTCTTAAATTTATCAAGAGCACAGTATGATAAGACTACTTTACACAGGTATTTGCATACCCAAGTAATCACTGTAATGTTGTCCAGTTAGAGTAGTAAGAAGCAGTACCTAGACCCTTTTCCTGTTTGTTTTCTGATTTTCTTGGCTATAGAAAGAATGTGTTCGTTCTTCTTTTTTTAATTTTCTTTATATAAGTTACTTTAACTTAGTTGGAAAATGCTGACAAAGATATGCTTTATTCTTACCCCAGAGTAAGTATGTCGCAGGGTAATGTAGACGTTGAAAACTTCAAGCATTCTAAAATACATTGGTCCTTGATTTTGAAATCTATGTAAAGTCAGTGCTGGGAAAGAAAGTAGGCTTTATATTGTCTTTGTGAATCAGTCTTAAGAAAAAAACTGTAACCTTTCTGCCACAATGTAAGGATTGTTTGAGTTCATATTACTTTCATCACCTTATCCACACTACTCAGCAGTTGGCTTTGACTTCCTCTGGACCTCATGTAGTGCCCTGTGGACAGAAGTCTACGACTGCTCTACGAACAGCTGAGAGCTGCCTCACAATCACAATCCCTGGTCTTCATGGGGGAATTCAACCACCCTGATATTTTCTGGGAAAGCCACACAGCCAAACACACACAATCCAGGAGCTTCCTACAGATTGTTGACGACAACTTCCTGTCACAGATAATAGAGGAACCAACAAGGACCTGCTAGTGATAAATATGTAGGGCCTGGTTGGGGATGTGAAGGTTGGAGGCAACCTCAGCTGCAGTGACCATGAGATGGTAGAGTTCAAGATCCTGTGTGGAAGAGGCAGAACACAAAGCAGGACCGTGACCCTGGATTTCAGGCGATCTGACTTAAAGGTCTACTTGAACAAATCTCATGGGATATGATTCTAGTAGACAGAAGTGCCAATGAAAGCTGGTCAATCTTCAAACACCACTTCCTCCAAGCCCAGGATCAGTGTGTCCCAATGAGCAAGAAAGGAGGAAAAGGAGGTAGGAGGCCTCCATGGATGAGCAAGGATCTGCTGGGACAACTCAGGCAGAAAGCAGCCATCTATGAGAGGTGGAAACAGAGGCTGGCTTCTTGGGAAGAGTATAGGAACATTGCCAGGGCATGCAGGGATGCAAATAGGAAGGCTAGAGCCCTTCTAGAATTAAATTTAGACAGGGATGTTAAGGATAGTAAAAAGGCATTTTTCAAGTACATCAGCAGCAGAAGGATGGCAAAGGGGAATGTGCACCTGCTGCTAAACGCTGAGGGTGCCCTGGTGTCCGAGGATGCAGAAAAGGCCAACTTACTGAATGCCTTCTTTGCTTTAGTCTTTACGGCCAAGGCCAGTGCTTGGGAAGCCCAGTCCGGCAAGGATAACAGGATGGCCAGGACAGAAGAGGACTTGCCCTGGGTGGAAGAGGAAGAGGTTAAAGACTTGTTGGCCAAGCTTAAGGCTCACAAGTCAATGGATCCCTATGGGATGTGTCCTAGAGTGCTGAGGGAGCTGGCTGATGTGATTGCTAAGCCTCTCTCCATCATTTTTGAACAATCATGGAGGACAGGTGAGGTGCCTGAGGACTGGAGAAAGGCCAGTGTAACTCCAGTCTTCACAAAGGGCAAGAAGGATGACCCAGGAAACTACAGGCCGGTCAGCCTCACCTCCATCCCTGGAAAAGTGATGGAACAACTCATCCTGAATGTTATCACTGAACATATGAAGAATCAGATGGTTATCAGGGGAAGTCAACATGGCTTCACCAAGGGGAAATCCTGTTTGACCAACCTGATAGCCTTCTATGAGTGCATAACCGGCTGGCTAGATGAGAGGAGAGCAGTGGAGGTCATCTACCTTGACTTCAGCAAGGTTTTGACACTGTTTCCTATAACATCCTCATCAGAAAACTCAAGCAGTGTGGCTTGGATGAGTGGACAGTGAGGTGGATCGAGAGCTAGCTGAATAACAGAGCCCAGAGGGTGGTGATCAGTGGCACAGAATTGAGTTGGGTGCCTGTGGCCAGTGGAGTTCCACAGGGATCGATTCTGGGGCCAGTCTTGTTCAACATCTTCATCAATGACCTGGATGAAGGGACAGAGTGTACCCTCAGCAAGTTCGCTGATGACAGCAAACTAGGAGGACTGGCTGATTCTCCAGAAGGCTGTGCTGCCATTCAGCGGGATCTTGACAGGCTTGAGAGTTGGGTAGAGGGGAAACTCATGAGGTTCAAAAAGGACAAGTGCAGAGTCCTGCATCTAGGCAGGAACAACCCCTTGCACCAGTACAGGCTGGGGGTCGAACTGCTGAAAAGCAGCTCTGCAGAGAGAGACCTGGGAGTCCTGATTGATAATAAGCTAAATATGAGCCAGCAATGTGGCCTTGTGGCCAAGAAGGCCAATGGCATCCTGGGATGTATCAAGAACAGTGTAGCCAGCAGGTCAAGGGAGGTTCTTCTCCCTCTCTACTCTGCCCTGGTGAGGCTTCATCTGGAGTACTGTGTCCAGCTCTGGGCTCCTCAGCTCAAGAGGGACAGGGAAGTGCTGGAGAGAGTGCAGTGCAGGGCCACCAAGATGATCAGGGGAATGGAACTTCTTTCATATGAGGAAAGGCTGCAGGAACTGGGGCTGTTTAGTCTGGAGAAGAGGAGGTTGAGGGGAGATCTTATTAACATTAATATATATCTAAAGGGTGGGTGTCAGGAGGTTGGGACATCCCTGTTTTCTATAGTAGATAACAACAGGACAAGGGGTAATGGGATGAAACTGGAACACAAAAAGTTCCACTTAAATATAAGAAAAAACTATTTCACTGTGAGAGTGACAGAGCAGTGGAACAGGCTGCCCCGAGGGGTTGTGGATTCTCCTTGGAGGTCTTCAAGACCCACCTGGACTTGTTCCTATGCGACCTGGTCTAGGTGAACCTGCTTCTGCAAGGGGATTGGACTAGATGATCTCTAAAGGTCCCTTCCAACCTCTAGTATTCTATGATTCTATGGAGTCCTTTGTGTGAAGAAGGAAGATGAACCAGGAGCAAACTAACATGTGTGTACTTTAGAAATTCAGGGCAGTCAGGCCCTAAAATAATGCAGGAAATAAAACTGAGGATATGGAGAATTATATCACTCAATGCACTCACTGTTTCTTCAGGCCAGCCAAGGGGTGGTTAAAACATACATGAAAAGTATTCCTGAATGAAACATTGTGGATTTGTGGATGCCACTGAAGAAGAACCCAACATCAACAAGCCCACCTACAATACTCGTAAACTACTAGAAGTCTCTGAGAGATCTTATCTTGATTTTATCTGTATTACCAATAACCAGGTCAGGAATGGTTAATTCATGTAGCACTGAGCATGGCAGTAGACCTAGAACAAATATGTAGTAGGCCTAAGATGCATGTTTATTTATTCTTTTTCTCTCTGACAGCAAACATATATAGCCAAATGAGCCTATAATCCTATATTTCAGAATAAAAATCCACATATCTGACTTTATTAAAATCTATAAATTGTTAGGAGATTTTAAAATCCTCCTCCAAATTGTTCTAACCCTTATAAGATAAATTTTATTATTGTGGGGTATTTTAACCATGAAATAATGCAGATTTCTGCAAATTTCAAGCAAGAACTGATACAAATGTCCAACAATATACAGGCTCAGAAAAGATTATATAAACGCAGAAAAACATTTCCAAGTGTTCTAACAGTAATTAATTTGTTTTTAAGATTCAAAATTCTCATAAAGAAAGCATGATACTTCCGTGGCTGGACTTTATTTAAATGCCATTTCACCCTAAGTATTTAAGAACATTTTACAATATCAAATGTTGAGCTATTAATTACATGAAAAATAAGAATCTGCTTACCCTTTCATTTTCTAAAATGAGTTAAGCTGTAATATATCTTAGTCTAATGCAATAGATACATAAACCATCAAATAATCTAAGTACCAGCAATGTCAAATAGTACTCATTTTTCCTTTTATTTTCAATCACATTCTAAAAGAAAAGAAAAATCACACATAGAGAAAATTATTTAATATGTCAACAACAAAGTTGGCAAAATTCTAAAGCAAATAAAACTGAAAAGTATTAGTTTTATAACACTTCTGGTTCCATTATGTAGTTTGTATTATATCTATCTCCTTGCAGCAGTTGTTCTTACATAAATTTCAGTATAAGAAGGAGAAGATCCTAGAGAGCTGTTATATTTCCACTACAAACTTGATTAGGTAAGTGGATTGGCAATAACTTCACTCTTATCCTTAGAATGTGCTAGTCTGTAAAAACTTGCTCATCTAGAAACACTTGCAGTGCCATGAAAAATAAGGGTGTATCGCACTGCTTCCCTGCTGCAGTGAAGGAGAAAAAAGAATAACTGAACCTCTGAGGGGAAGTAAGGTACAAGGTTTGTAAAAAATTGTAACTTATTTTTCCCTTCTCTGGTTCTTGGTTTTTTTTTTTCTTACAAGATAAAACTTGTCTCCCTGGTCTCCTTATTTAGTCAATGGAGAAATATACAGTCCTTCAGAGGGCTATTCAGAGCAGCTAAGTCAGAACTAGAGTATCTCACTAAGCCAGATGCTGAGCAACAATCTTCCTGTCAGCAACAATATATTATGTTGATTCTATCCAGAATAGATTGTGTCCTCATAACTGAGGGCCCCCTAGATATTGTTCCAGTCTTTTTTTTTTTTTTCCCCAAGAAAAGTCATGTGTCATTGCTTAAGTTAAGAAAGTATGAGTAGCCATACTTCAAGGCCTCATCAACTGTCTGATCCAATGGCTTGTTCTTCTCCTTCCGTGTTGTGCACATTTGCTTGTTCTGTCTTCTATCTCCTTAATTTCTTAGCAGTGTCATTTCTAGTTAATATTTTGCTCCTCAGGTCTTTCCTAGACAGTTGCATTAGTTTACCATTTTGTCTTATAGGACAAAATACAAGGGAAGATGGGGATTCCAAACTTTATTTCTTTCCTTTTCCATACTTTCCTAAAATGAAATAGTAAAAAATCCCAGTGAGTCTTTTAGCTTAATTTACTCCAGGCCTTTTCAAGGAATTTATAGCAATACCCATAACAATTTGTTGTGTGTCATAAATTACAGTATACAGCTGTTTTACTTCTGGTTTTGAGTGACCAATATTGAGTCAGATACTCTCTAAAGCATATAGTTAACCCTCATATTCTGTAGTATAAATAATGGCACACACTGAGCCTGCAGTTTTCACAGATCAAAAATTTGCATGCATATTAATGCACATATTGGATGTGTGAAAAGTGAAGTATTTAGTTGCTCAGGTAAATGGAATAAGCACCACGCTTTCTGCTATTTCGTGAAGTTTCAAGGTTATAGGAACATTCCCACTTTAGATTTCCATTGAGGTAAAACTGGAGACCGATAATCTGCAGTTTTCAAAATAAAAATTTTGGGATTTTTTGAAGTATCTTTTATAAAGCACTGAGATTGGACCGAATGTTATTCTTAAATTCGATCTTTATTTAATAGACAGTCCCTAAGAGAATGTTTAAAAGAAGAACATGATAAGTTATTATCAGAAAAACAGAACATAGAAAAAGAAACTGAGTAAATACTTAAGGATGTGCTTATGATTGTGATTGTGCTATATGTGGAGTTTCTTGTTTCTAGTTTTCATTTAAAACTATAAAGATAACATTTTTTTAGATACAGTTAAAGAAAATTAATAGAATTGGGACACAGAAATGTTTTAATACAGAAAAAGCTACAACTGCAAAAACAATCTAGTCGTGGATATAGAGCAATTCAGGAATTAACATCAAGAAATTCAAAGAAACTATTAGTTCAACAAAGAACACTACGTAGGGTGCAAAACAAATTTTATAAGCCTCACAACAAACGTTGATTTGAGAAAACTAAAAGACTGAATACAGAAAGTTATAAGAGAAAGCAGGATTCAGATAAGTAGATTAGCAGGCATTATATGAGAACTGTTGGTTTTAGAAGCTCCTTTTTTCTTAAGCTGAATATATTGCAGATATTTACAATTTTGGGCTATAAGTCCAAAATATAATGTGAAGACAAACTGAATAAAGTTATTGGAATAAATTCAGAATAATTAAACTGGTGGTAGAAATAAAATTTCTTGCACTCAGTAAAGTAGAAACATAAAGTAACAGATGCTCAGAAACTTTCTCCCTTTTGTAGACAAAAGTTGTATAAAAGACAAATTAAAAACAATTGAGTCCAGTTGCAATAGATTTCAAGCTAGTTTGAACTATATTTAGTCCCATACTTCATTCTTGCTCCAGTGAAGTCAATCAGAGCTTTGCTATTATGTTTAACAGAGGAAAGCTAAGACTTCAGGTTTATAACTTTATATTTTAACTTGCTTGCTCACTCTCTAGTCAACACTGATGCCAGTAAATGTTCTTAAATTAAATAATTGCTTTCCATGGGGTAAAACATGTCTTGTTTCCTTGAATATGACAAATACTTGGATATTTTGCTGCTTTATCTTTATATGTTTCTAATATTCTCTGAATAAAATTGAACAGCTAGACAAACTGGAATAGCTCAGAATATCTATTTTACTTTGTTTTCCTCTAAAAAAATCTACTAACACTCTTTTCAGGGAATTAAGTGTGAAAACCTTGCTGGAATTTCCCCTAATATTCTAGACACTCAAAAAATCCAAATTGATGTTTATAAAGCAACATGATCTTCTTTGTATCTGTGTGTATACATCCAAGAAAATATACATGCCTGCAAAGAAATACACATTTTTGCTGTATGAAATGTAGATTTTTTTAAATACTTATAAAATATGTAGCATAGCAGTGTTTCTCTACCTTTTTCAGTCACGCCTTCCTGTCATTAGCTTCTGCTCTAGCCCCAGGGTTCATTACTGCCTCCTTACCTTCTCCCTTTGTTTATTTGTCTCACACAGCAGCTCCAGCAATGCTGGTCAAATGCCCAAACTAATAATCTAAGTTGAACTCTGCTGTCTTAGGCTACACCTATAGGGATGCTCCTCAGTGCTCATAGTCCAGTGTGAATCAAGATGGTCAATCACAGAGCCAGAAATTATTGAGGAGAGATTATTATCTGGGCTTCAAACTAGACTTTATCTTGTCTGGAATATAATTATATTTCAGTACTGATACAGATTGCACTGTTTGAGGACTGTTTAAATAGATGCAACAAAAAAAACAACTTTTTTTTCCCTATATTCTTGAATAACTCAGCCACAGTAATCATAGAATCATAGAATGGTAGGGTTGGAAGGGACCTTTAGAGATCATCTAGTCCAACCATAAATTTTGACTACATATCAAGATGTTGCAAGCATCTTACTTTTTATGTTAAATATAAAACATTTCAATAAATAAACTTTACATTCATTTTAGTATCAAGCTTTTCCATAATTGTCTTAGTATTCTCATGTACCTAAAAACCTGAAGAATAGAACATGTTTAAAGAATGTAAATGTGATGCTTGTGTCAGTTGGATTATTTAACAGATGCTGTTGTACTGCTATTGTAATAAAAGCATCTGATCTCTTAATTCTGAATTTGCTTCTATTTCAGTAAACATCTTTGCTTAGTCTTTGTTATATTCCCCAGAAGTAATTAAAAGCAACATACCCTAAAAATACTATATGTATTGCTTTCCTTCACTTCCAAGAATTTCTTTAAAAAATCCTCCAAACACTGTCTCCATGCTCCAAGGGAGAACACAGTAAAAGATGTAGAACACAAAATATGAACAGCATTTCAAACAATATGTATTGTGTCAAAGCCTTGTACTCTGAAATTTTGTATTGTACCAGTGATTACTATATAATTCATCCTGTCTGCTCATTCAGAGAAGGTAATGCAGATCTACTCAATAACACAGACACTGATATACAGGTTTCTATCATCTTTTAAAATCAAATATTTCAGTACATGAAAGCTAAATTGCAAATTATTAAAATTATATTCTAAATTTCAAATAATGCAAGATTGAAATTAATCATAAACATACTTGCACTGATTATTTTTATTTATAATAAAGAAAAGGGAGGAAGATACAGTGGAATTGAAGAACTGGAGCAGAAAGCCCTTCATACAATTGCACAAATGTTTTACCTAAGGGAAGAGATTTGAATTTGCCCTTCATGGAACCAAGTTGGGCTACTAAAGCTGTACAAACTTCCTCTCCTCAGTAAAGGACCAGAAAAGATGAGTAATGTTTGCAGGGCTGGCACAGAATTCCTTCTGAAGAACCAAGCTTCCATTGTGTTTTGGGTCTCATAGTGATGATGGCAAGGGATGATGAAGAAATTAGTTTATATACAGATTGGAAGATGGAGGAGGCCTCACCTTGTCCATTTTCAGACATCCACGACTGTTTGGTTAGCTTCCAGAATTGTGATCAGTAAGATAAACTCTTGTCCTTCTTAAAGGCAGACATATTTGCAAAGCTTCAGTGTATGTTCATGGAATCCAAAAGAGTTCACCACCCAGGAATCACCTTTCAGTAAGACCGTAGCCCAACAATGGCACTTAGTAACAGTAAGCTGTAATTGAAAAACAGTTGTTTGTATCAGTTCATGAAATAGACTGACATTCCTGAACAGTTTGCAAAAGTAATCTCTCATGCCTGCTTATGAGAGAACTGCAATGTAGAAGACAGCTGAGCCTCAGTCTCAGCCTGCTATTTCTTTAGATTCCTGCTCATTGATCATATTGCTTTCTGGATCTCCAGGTCTATGGGAGGATAAGAAGTCACAAACTCGTTATATACAAGACCCAACTGCAGCACAGAATTACGTCATGGATTATAAATGCATGAGTCATTGCAACAGAACAGAGAGAAAAAGCATAATTACTTTAAGTTAGAATAAAGGAACAGAAGATTTCATATTATCCAATAAATGTTCAAAATATGAAACATGCATTTGATGAACTCTCCATCATTACGGCACTCCTGCTCCATTTTCAGTATAGACCCTTGATGCTTTAGAAGAAAAGTTTTCCAAGTAAAGAGCTTTCCCTATAGCTTTTAAAACTTAAATCCAATTTTTTTCTGGCAAATATAACTATCTAGATGCCAGGACAAAACAGAACTTTGGTCAAATAATTAATTAGTATTTTGAAATACAAATTCTCATATAAACTTCATTATATCTTCTCTATAAAGTATTTTTAGGAACAGCTTAAACTAATAATGGAGCTCTAATAATTCTGCTCACTTTGATTGCAGTGGGTGCAGGAGTGATCACATGGATAGATCAGCTGATAGATGCGGGGAGAAGTTAGTCTCAGAAGAGAGATACTGACCCATGAATGTGAGAGAAAAACTGCTGAAGCAAATTTAGGTGAAAAAGATGTGTAAATACTTATACTGGTACATGGCTTGAGTGTAGGCTAATTGAAACCTTGCTAAGATTTAAACTAACCTGTATGGCTTCATCCTAAAATGGATTAAGAGTGTTCACACAATTTGCTAATTAATCCTCTTGAGCTGACAGGTTAGTATCAAACAATTTGAAACTATGTTATATCAGTGGAGAACTCCAAATTCTTGTGATTATTGACTTAATGGGATAAAAACATTGTATCAGATGTTCTGGGAGCAATTTCTTAGTCCTCAATGAATCAGAAGGCACAGCCAGCATCTGCAAAAGAGTCTATCAAATTGAAGAACTTTATGTACCTATTAAAAATAATTTGCTTACTCTGTGAAGACAAATTCTGTTCCCCAAAGATACTTCTTTCTGTATCTGGTACTTGAAATACAGGTAATATTTTGATTTTTTAGTGATGGGGCCTGAAGATTATTTACTGCAAGGATTTCCTTTAGTAAAGACAAAAAACTAGGGGGTTGGACTAGATGATCTCTCAAGGTCCCTTCCAACCCCTACCACTCTATGATACCATTCTATGAAATCGTCTACGTACTAAATTAATTATTGACTATTAATCTTCTGAAGTGAGCAAAAGCATATGAAAGATCTATTTCTATCATGACTACATGAGATCTGCACTGTCTTTATAGATCAAAAAAGGCAACTGAATTTTGTCGTGTCTCTAACATGAAATTTGTAAACTCATTAATTCAAAGGTAATCATGACCATACACAAACACACATACAAAAAATAAATTTTAAAAAAGTACATTTTATTTTAAATTGTCCTGAAAATTTAATCAAGGTAATGTTTTATTTTTAAACATGAGTCCACAATAGCAGCAATGAACATAGTAACTCATATACTGTATAGAAATTCACCTATCCATCTGAAGTATCATGGATAGGCTTAGATGAGGTTTTCAATTAAGAGCATTTATACAATTACTGTAGAAGTTATTTTACTTGAAAGAACAAAAACAGAATAAGGACCATCAAGTAGGGTCTGGTTGAAGCAGTGAAGGCTGAGGGCAGCCTTGCCTACAGTGACCATGGTGGACAGTGACCATGGTGGAGTTCAGGATCTTGTGCAGTAAGAACAGAATATCAAGCAGGATCACAGACCTGGACTTTAGCAGGCCCAACCTTGGCCTTTTCAAGCAATTGCTAGGGGACATCTTGTGGGACAGCATATTGTATTAGAGGATAAAGGGGCCCAAGATAGTTGGTCTATATTCAAAGATCACTTTTTCCAGGCTCAGGACCAGAGCATCCCAGTGGGTAAGAAACCAAGAAAGGGAACCAGGAGACCTGCATGGTTAAACAGGGCACTGTTGGGCTAACTCCAGTGGAAGAAGAGTCAATAGATCATGGAAGGAAGGGATTGCTACTTGGGATGGATATAAGGCTGTTGTCAGAGGATATAGGGAGGCAACTAGGAAAGCTAAAGCCTTGTTAGAGTTGTAATTTGCAATCAAGGTCAAGGACAAGAAGAAGGACTTCTTCAAACACATTGTGGATAAAACTAATGTTAGAGGCAACATAGGCCCACTGTTGAATGAGGCGGGTGCCCAGTTGACGGAGGACACAGAGAAGGCAGAGTTACTGAATGCCTTCTTTGTCTCTGTCTATACTGCTGGAAACTGTCCTCAGGAGCCCCAGATTCCAGAGGAAGTCAGGTTAAAGGAGGAATTTTGTTTGGTTGATGAGGACTGGGCTGAGCAGTCTGGATGTGCATAAATCCATGGGCCCTAATGGGATGCACCCACGGCAGAAATCATTGCTAAACTGCTCTCCATCATCTTCAGTAAGTCATGGAGAACCCAAGGGGTGCCTGAGGACTGGAGGAAAGCAAATGTCACTGCAGTCTTCAAAAAGGACAAGAAGGAGGAGCCGGGTAACTACAGAATGGTCAGCCTCACCTCCATCACTGGAAAGGTGATGCAATGATTTATCCTGAGTACTCTTTCCAGGTATCTCAAGGACAGGAGGTCTCCCACAACATCCTCACAAAAAAACTGAGAAAGTATAGGCTCAATGATCAGGTAATGAGGTGGATTGTTAACTGGTTGAAGGGAAGAAGGCAGAGAGTGGTGATCAGTGGGGCAAGGTCTAGGTAGAGGCCTGTATCCGATAGAGTCTCTCAGGGATTGGTGCTGGGACCAGTACTGTTCAATATATTTGTTAATGACCTTGATGAGGGAATAGAGGGCACTGTCAGCAAGTTTGCTGATGATACTAAACTAGGGGCAGTGGATGTTACACCAGAAGGCTGAGCTACCATTCAATGAGACCTGGACAGGCTGGAGGGTTGAGTAGAGAGTAGTGTAGGGGAAAGGGACTTGGAGGTCCTTTCTGGTGGACAGCAGGATGACCATGAGCCAGCAATGTGCCCTCGTGACCATAAAGGTCAATGGCATCCTGGGGTGTATTAGAAGGGCTATGGGCAGCAGGTCAACAGAGGTTCTTCTCCCCCTCTACTCTGCCCTTGTGAGACTGCACTGGAATATTGTATCCATTTCTGGGCCTCTCAGTTCAAGGACAGTGAGCTGATGGAGAGAGTTCAGCGCAGGGCCAGCAAGATGGAAAAGGAAAGGCTGAGGGCTCTTCAGCTTTGAGGAGACTGAGGGGTGATCTCAAGAGTGGGCATCAGGAGGATGGAGCCAGGCTGTTCTCAGTGATGTTCAATGATAGGACAAGGGGAATGGGTATAAGCTGGAACGTAAGAGGTTCCAAAGAAACACAAGGAAGAATTTCTTCACTGTGGGGGGTAATGGAGCACTGCAACAGTCTACCAAGATGAGTATTGAGTCTCCTTCTCTGGGGACATTCAAAACCTATCTGGACAAGTTCCTGTGTGACCTAGTCTAGAAGATCCTGTTCTGGTAAGGGAGTTCAAGGTCCCTTCCAGCCCTTGATTCTGTGACCATAGCATTCACAGCCTTGCCTGTACCCGACCACTCCTCAGGTCCCGTAGCAGGACCCAGGGTGGGATTCCCTGCAAACTGCCTATGTCAGCCCCCGAGGCCACCGGCAACTCTCTAATATAGATTACACAGGTTATAAAAGCTCTTTGACATGGCTGCAACCTATTTGTGTTTAAGTTCACTGCTAATCTGCTTGCCTCCTGAGATCTTAGCTACATTCCAGAGGAATAGTTTCCATATTTTAAATGGGTGCTGTTGGAGAACAATTTTTAAGAAGACTTTTAAAAAGACCTCATCTTAACTCATCTCCACTATGATGTCTCTGTGAAAAAGTAAATTTCCATTAAAAGTTGACAAAGTAAATAGGCAAAAGTATGCAGTGCTGTAGAGAAAAATCAAAGTGAAAATGTTGGCTAAAAGAAGTGTAAAAAATAGCAATGAAAATTACTGTGTCATAAAAAAAAAAAAGTTTAAAATAAATTATAAAAAAGTAATTTCATAGAATACTTCATAGAAAATGCAGTGTAACTCAAGACAATAAAAACAAAGGAAGTTTTCAAATAGGAACTGTTGCTAATTAGATACTGTTAAAGACAAAACTGTCATTTTAGTTTTATAATCTGAGAAATAAAAACCAAAAAACACCCAGCTCTCTTAGCATTGCCTGATTTTATCAGCAATAATAATGCAAAAGTATGGCAATATTACATGTTATTTTTCAATCAACAGCCCAGAAGCAGTACAGTGGTAAATCATGCATGGGCATCTATATAAAAAAGGAATTTGAAATCCCTGATATTTATGCCCTAAGGGTCTTTTTATGCATTTGGGAGGTAACAGGCTTGCAGGTAAAACCCCTGGTACCTGGAGGCCACTGTAACATGATTTGAACTAGACACTTCATTCACTGTACAATTAAGGACTCAAGTCCACAGAGTCCTGTTCACATCAGTAATGTCCTTAATGTCAGTGAAAGTATTCAGCTGATGAAGCAATGGGAATGACAGACTTCTTTGGTCCCTTTCAGACATTATTAAATGCTTAGAAGAACAGCATGGAAAATCATAACAGATGCCTTCCTGTTGTTTTTTCATGACTCATAAATTCTCGGTTGCTAGCAACATCTTTACCATGCAAATTTCAAATAAGAGCATTTATAAACTAGAGCATATGATTGTAAATCTGCTTTCTATTGTCAAAACTAGTAATGTTCTCAATACTACATATATATTGTTGGTAATGCAAGGATTTTGTACTCCTCATCACAGATGACATAACAGTTTGGAAGACACTCTGATGGACTCATTGATCCTGGTGGGGACAATGCCATTTGAAACCTATGAGATAATTTTTCCAACTGTGGTGGTTTAGCCCGATGTCCACCCAGTCATAAAATCACTTCCCCTCCTAAACTAGACATGAGAGAGAGAAATACAACAAAAGGCTTGTGCGTTAAGGACAGAGAGATCGCTTGGCAATTAGTGTCATGGGCAAAACAGAGAGGGAGAAAAAGGTTTGATTTATTAAGAGCAGGAAGATGAGAAATAAAATTGTCTTAGAAACACCTTTCCCCACCCCTCCTCTTCCAGGAACTCCCTTTCCTTTCCCCTCAATGGCGCAGGAGATGGGGGATGGGGGTTGTGGTCAGTTCATTACAGATGGACTTTGCCACTGCTTCTTCTCAGAGAGAGGCCTCCTCACACTTCCCACTGCTACATTGTGGGGCCCCTCCCATGGGAGACTGTCCCTCACGAACTTTTCCAGCTTGGGTCCTTCCCATGGGCTGCAGCTCCTCACAAACTGCTCCAGTATGGGGCCTCCCGTGGGGGAAGCTCCTCACACCCTGCTCCAGTGTGGGTCATCCACTGGGAAAACAGTCCTTCAGGGACAGACTGCTCCAGCCTGGGTCCCTCACGGGATCAAAAGTCCTGACAGCAAACCTGCTCTAGTGTGGGTACCTCCCCCATGAACTCCTAGGTCCTGCCAGGAACTTGCTCCAGGATGAACTTAGGGAGTCACAGCCTCCTTAAGGCATCCACCTGCTCCTGTGTGGGGTCCTCCACAGGCTGTGAGTGAATCTCTGCTTCCTGGTGGTCCTCCATAGACTGCAGGGGGACAACCTGCTTCACTATGATCCTTACCATATATCACAGGGGAGCCTTTTTAGTGCCTAAGCACTCTCCTCCTCCTCCTTCTCCACTGACCTTGGTGTCTGCGGACATATTTTCACATTCTCCCTCCCTGTTGCTGCTGCAGTTTAGCAGCAACAACTTCTTCTCAAATATGTTATTCACAGAGGCATTACCTAAATCACTTATAGGCCAGGCCTGGGTCAGATGCAGGGTTCATCTTAGAATTGACTGGCCCTAACCCTGTGAGCTACACGGGAAGCTTCTGGCAGCTCTTTTTGTTTAAAGAAGCCACCCCTGCAGCCCCTCTGCTACCTAAAACCTGGCCCAGGCAAAACCACTACAGGAGCCCAGATGTTATCTGAAGTAGATTTGTTTGTTTTGTTTTGTTTTGTTTTCCCCTGCTGTTTTTTTTTCCTTTGTTAAATTATTAAAAAGACTTAGCAGGAAAATTCCATGTTGTAGGGAGGATGTGAATTTAAGAGTCTGGAAAAGTCTTAAGAGCAGCAGCTGACGGAGCTGGGGTTGTTCAGCCAGAAGAAAAGGAGGCTGTGGAGAGACATGATCACTCTCTATAACTACTTGACAGGAGGTTGTCGTGAGGTGGGGTTGGTCTCTCCTTCCATGTAATGAATTATAGGACAAGAAGAAATGGCCTTAAGTTGTGCCAGGGGAAGTTAAGGTTGGAGATTAGAAAGAACTTTTTCTCTCAAAGGTTTGTTAGACACTGGAACAGACTGCCCAGGGAGGTGGTGGAGTCACTGTCCCTGGAGATATTTAAAAGATGCATAGATGAGGTGCTGAGGGACATGGTTCAGTGATAGACTTGGCAGTGTTAGGTTAGTGGTTGGATTTGATGACCTTAAAGGTCTTTCCCAACCAAAATTATTCTATGTAATTGTATTAATTAAAAGTGACATAACTTTTGAATAATTTTCTTTCTCTTGCATTTTATTATTGATTGTACGTTATTGCACACTCACAAAACTGAGACATATTCAAAGAACATGCATACCATGAAAATGTATATCCAATGACAGAAGTAGTTATTAAAAAAAGCAGACAATGAATTAAAGCACATCTAATTCAGAAAAGCCATGTTAAATTATGTAATATTAAGCATTACCAGAAAAGCACAGTGAAAAATCAGGAATGAGGAAAAACAACAAAAAATGGTGGCAAACTTTGAGATCTTACAGGCCATGGATGACGCAAAGGCAGCATTTTTATTTGTTATACCTCACTGAAAGTATAGCCTTCAGCAGTGGTGAGTAGAAGCAGAAAAACTATTAAGCTGAATAAACCTCCAAAGAAACTTTTCAAAAGGACAAACAACTACCATTAGGACTTTTATTATCAACTTGAAATGGCTGACTGCTAGAAAATATAGTCATAAAAAGAAAAAAAAAATAGATATATAGCTTATCTCCGTCATTTGCCTAAGCTTGCAGGAAAAAGAAACTTTTATAATTGAAAGTCACCTAATGATGACATTTCTTTAGACTGTGACTTAGGTGCAAACACAGGGTCTCAATGTTGTTTCCGTATTTCACAGTTTAGTAATCTGTGCTGGTAATAATACTACAGCTCGCTATGAAAATGTAATTTATTTGCAGAAGTACTTTTTTCTATTTGAATGATCCCTTGATATTCTCAACTATAACTTCACAGTAAAATAGAACATTATTCTTATTTTTCTCCATAACATTGTAAAACATGCTTCTAGATGATATTTCCCACTCCTAATTCCCTCTCTGAAAGACTACTTCAGAAATAGTTTAAACATATTGTGTGAACTCTCCCTGAGTTTTATGGCAAAGCCTTCCATTTGATGCAAGCCAACACTGTTTTTGTCTTCTTAGTGCCAGATCTTTCAGGTATGTGCTGTAATGTGAGAGATTTTGTGCCTCCTGCTCATGTAGGATAAAAGCTGGACAGTTATGCTATGTTTCTCTGGGAATTTCATGAAGCAGAGTCAAACCATGCATAATGAAGGTGAAAGGATGTGGTTCATACACAGGGCATATGTGAGGTCACTCTCAGAGCCTGGCACTGGAGAGACACTTGAGAGTTCAGAGGTGGTGTTTTAAGGGCACCCAGAGGAGACCACTAAGCTCTGTATAGTCTGAATGGTCAGGACATGTTATCCTAAGGGAACTTCTAAAATGCTGTAATTGGGCAGAGTAGATACAGTCATTACATCTCTGCATAATAACCATTACATCATGCTGACTTGCTATTCACAGCCTGATTAAAGGCCCAGTGACAGATGAGAGGATAAGCCTGTGACCACCTTCCTTCATATTATTTTATATACTAGCTTGCTATTTTGGTCTGCTGTTGTCACCAGATGGCACTCATCATTTCATTCTTTTACATGCTCTCTGACTGTGAAATAACAAACGTGATGTACCTAGAAAAAAACACATTGTATTCTTGAAGGTTACAGACTGGCCCACTGAAATACTTTTCTAGGGAAAAGTGGTATCCACTGAAATATCCAGATATTTTCTTTGTCAGCCGTTTCTTTGTATTACAATCTCAGCCACTTCTTACAATGAATTTGTACATAGAACTGTGTGTAACACTAGTATTTCTATGTACATAGGTAGACTAGTGAAGAAAACACTGTCATTAATAATTTCTATTTGTCTAGAAAAGCTAATCTTTAAATCCCTTTTTGAGGACTGGTCTATAAGCTACTGCATTAAGGAAACCTTTAGTGCTTCCACTTTATTCTGGCTGTTTCTTTGGCACTATTCAAAGTCTCAATGAAAAGCCCTTCTTGCAGTTCTGCAGTTGAAACAACAAAGCACTGCCTATGTTTCTTCTTTAACACAGCTCTAAGGATTTATTCTTTGCTGCTTTATTCTTTCTTTTTCTGAAGTTTACTTGTGCTTTTCCCCTTTAAAATCTTTTTATCTAAAGCTGAATTAGTTTTCGCAGCTGGCTGGCAAACTGCCATCATTTGCTGCTCTGACACTTGTCAGTTTCCAGTTCCCTTCAACTTTTTACCTTCCTCAGCTTGTATTTCTTTTTCCTCTTTCACAGTTTCACTGATTCAAGTTTTAGTTGTCTTAAAAGGAGAGAAAAATCCCTCCTGCAAGACAGAAAAGGAGCCATTCTCTACAACGACAAAGAGAAAGCAAAAATACTATAAGATTTGCCCATTGAAGGCTTTGAAATCACAAACTGTGCTCTCTACAGATACTTATAATCCAATCATACTTTCAGAAAGGTAGCAGGTTAATATGCTACAGTATTTATATTCTGTCCCAAGAAGTAAGAAATTTGTTAAAGCAATTAAAGCAATCTATCAACCTTTATTTAATATATACCAAAAGTTAAGAGGTTTTATGAGAACTAGAATACAAGATAATTTTGATTTGTTTCATTCCTTGAAACTTTTCTTTTGTACAGTTTATAATAGATGTTGCATTTCAAGCATGTCATTGGCTGTTGTACCATCAGAGACAGAGGGAGATAGACATTTATCGATATTGCCTTCCTAGACTTTGAATATCAGTATGGTGGCTAATGGAGTCATTGTGCAGTCAGTATTCTGCCCACTCAAATAAAAAATAACAGAATATTTAGCAAAACTTAGTCCTGTCAAGGACTAAGTACCAAAATATCACATCTTAATTTCTGTTCTTTAGTGTTCAGTATTTAAGCTCAAGGAAAATGCGTTATAAACCTTCCACACCAGACTGAGCCTTTTCTTTCTGCCCTTTCTTATTTCTTATTCCATTACTGCTACTAATAATTACTGTACTGATTACAAATTACTGTTATATAGGCACTGCACCTTTACTTTCTTTGGAAGTGGCATAGAGTATTTCTTATGCTGCCAAAACACAAATAGTAGGTATTTTTACCATCCCTATAACCACAGCTTAGTAGAATGGGTTAGAGTGCTGCATACATCACCACATCTTGGCAGTTTGAATAAAGTAGATTAAAAGAAAGGCCACATCTAAAGAAGAGGAAAACAGAGTTACAGCTTTCAGTAGCTTTTCTTGTATGTGAGATTGTAGAAATTAGCTGGACTAACTCTGAAATGCTGAATACCGGCAGCAGCTGTCCAGTAAGTGGAAATGTATGTAATGATTACCCTTGTGGTCAGAATTACTGCAGGGTAGTTCCCAGCTGACTTAAATTGTTAAAAGTTAAAGCCTAATCAAACCTCACTTCTTGCATCAAGTATTTCTTTGTACATAACTGAGACGTCTCATGTGTCTATCCTTATTACTTGTTCATGGTTGTTCCATTTCTAAACATATAGTATCATACCTTTTCCCTTTTAATTCCTTCTAGTGCTGTGCATAGACAAATCTCCCCAAAGAAAGAGAATTAAAGAATTTTACATATGAACCAAATAATGCTTAAAGGCAGACCTTTAAAGCTGAATTAAGTGCAGAATCCAGGCCAATAACTTAACCGTATAAGCCTAACATTATACTTTTTGCCTAGTTTTAAAATGACACTAACTTAAAATTGAACTTTTTGGACCTGAGTAATAAAAATGACTAACAAAATTACAGTCATTTTATCATATGTATCTGATGTACTATTAGATATTTAAAATACCAGCTTCAGACTAGTGATGCATTATTTCATTCCATTTGAGAGTGGGGAAGAAATAATTTCAACTAGTTAATTTTTTTAAAATCATGTTGTTTTGAACTAACTTCAACTGGAGACATTTTTTTTTAAGGATTATCATAATAAAGTTCATTAAATGTATTTAATGCATCAGCATCAACCACAATGAATCAGAATGAAATTATTATAAAGGGCTCATATACATTGAAATACTTTTATAATTGCTTACATAAAATAACTTTATTGGGATTAAAAAAGTATTGTCCTTGAATAAGAAGTTTGAAAAAAAAATAGTAGAAATTACTGTCATTTTGTCTCACTTCAGGAGTCTAAGTGGAATTTACAGCTCTCTGATACATTCATTTTACATTATTTCAACTTATTCTTTTAATTTATATGTAAATAATTAGGACAAGAAATTTAGATTTCAGAATATAGAAGCACTACTTCATGTAATAATTTTGTAGGCCTAAAGAAAACATATTTTAATGAGATAAGTTGCTTTACATTTTCCAGGTTTAATTTAATCCATATATACAATACCCTGATAAGCCAAATTGTTTTCTGTGGAAACAAGCAGAATAGCACCATCTAGTCAAAGGCAGTATCACAATATTTTGATTTGTGGGAGAATGGAAACTCAAGATAAGTTTGTTAAGAGCCATGATATAGATTAGATCTGTGTGCTTAAGCTTGCAGCCCTAACATCCTTTTAACATATTATTTTAAAAGTTTGGGGGTTTTTCCCTGAAGTAAAACTGGAAATAATGAAGATTCGAAGAGAACCACGTTTTGTGATTTTAAACACCAATTTAGCAATTAGGCTGGCAATGTCTGTGTGATTTAATTTCTCCATCCAAACTCAGTTTCTTTTGTCTTTGCTCTGGTCTTCATGCTCCTTGCTCTTTAACAATTTCTTTACCAAGACTCCTAAAGTTTCCTCATCCCAGTTTGTATTATAATGTCACTGTTCTTTCTGCATAGTCTTTCTTGCCTCACCTCTTCATTCAGCTTATACAGTCTCTGTTGATTTCAGAATTTTGCAGGTTAGGTGACACCAGTGATTTTGATAAGCCATTCCAACGTCTCCTATTTCAATTTCCAGTCCCACAGCACTCTTACCTTGTTATGCTTTCTGACTCTCACACATCTGTCATGCTTTTGTGTGGACCGTCTTTTTGCTTGGTAACAGGGGAAGCGGGTTGCAGTGCTGGTTCCTGTGAGCAGTTCCTGAAACATCCCCTGTCTCTGAGGTGAGCCCATCTTCAGCCTAGTTGGGCCAATCTGGTGCCTCTGAGAACATTATTTAAAAAGGGAAATCTGCAGCAGAAGAGGAAGTGTAGGAGTGGTACAAGATGGAGAAAACCATGCAGACCCCACTGTCAGAGAAGGAGGAAGGAAGGAGATGCACCGGACCAGAGATCCCTCTGCAACCTGTGGTGAGAATGCAGGCTGTGCCCCTGCAACCCATGGAAGGAAATGGCAGGACTGAGAGCCACCAGCAGCTCCAGGTGAGTGCACCTGGCCAGACAGGAGACTGTGTGAGGAAGAGAGCATGGTGCAGGCCATGCTGGAGAACCGGCAGGGTGCAGAGCAGACCCATATGAGAGGAGGAGTGGAGCTGCAGCCCTGGGGGCTCAGTGGCCTGTGCAGGGCTGCCAGGTGTGTAAGAGACCTCACAGTGGAGCAGGAGAATGACAAGAAGTCCACCTGCTCTGAGGTGAGACAAGCATCAGGAGTCAGCAGGAAATGACTGATTGAAACCCCCATTCCCTGTCCCCCTGAGCCACTCAGTGGGGGAGGAGAAAAAGACACTGGGATCAGTGCTGTGAGGCCAGGAAGAGGGTAGGGGTGAGGAGAAGGTGATCTTAAAGGGCTGGTTGTGCTCTTCATCATCGTATTACTCTGTGTTGTTTTCTGTTTGTTATGGTTTTGGTTGTTGGTGGATTAAATTAATTTTTGTTTTCTTCCCCAAGTCAAGTAGCCTTGTCTATTTTGGCCAGGACTGTAAGTGGCAACTAAACTCTCCCTGTCCTTAGGGGGTTCCAGAGGCCTTTGGTACTTATGGCTGATCACAGTCCTTTGTTCCTAGATGTTCCTAAACCATGACAACTTCTTACCCTATATGACCCAATTTCTCCTCCAATTTCCCAGAATTATTCACCATAATTCTTAGCTTTTTTTTTGCAAATTCACATTCAGTTAGTTCATTACTGGAGAACTGTTGATTACAGATAGTGGAGCCACTTGATTTGAATTGGAACAGCAGCATATTTTTGGAAGAGTAACAAGAAACATTTGTAAAGATCGTAGAAGAAACAGCACTTTCTGGAAAAATCAGTCAATTTGTTTTCCTGAAAGTGGTCTGCTTGTTTTATATTTATTTTAAGGGGGAAAAAAAGCCAAAAATGTAACCAAACCAGCCTTAAGGCATTACTATTGCAATTATGCTGTTGACAGAGAAATAATTCAAGAATTTACAGATACCAACAAAACCGTCCAACATATAAAACTATCAGCAAAACACTGTCAATACAAGTAGTCTAAAATATGTAATATCACCAAGAAATATCATCCAGATTTTGAAATACCACATACTAAAAAAGTCTTCCTGCAAAAACATTGCCTTAAAATATATGTTACTTCCAGTTTTTACTCTCTGGCAACATTTCCAAGAAATAAAATAGCTTCTCTGAGTTTCTTTTTTCCCCTACTTTTCTGAAATAGACTATCCATAACACATAAGCAACATCTTTTGTTTGTCTAATCAAGTCACAACTTATAAGAAGTCCCCAGCATTACAAAGGAGAATATACAGTAAAGATTTTTCTATGCATATTTCCGTATCATCTTGGACAAAACTAGGGAAACAAGAAATAAGATGACTCTTTCTTTTAGAAGTGGGATTCTGACCTCTTACCAAACTTAGTTGGGAAGGAAAGTCCTATAGAAGACAGAGTAGAGGAGGGTCTCTTATAAAAAGCTGTGTTTAAGAAAGCAAGCACGTACACAATTTGCTGGATATTTTTACTTCTTCTGACCTATAATGTCTGCAGAATTATCTACTAGGAAAAAGGAGAGTTGCACACTGGGGTGTATCTATCTCAGAAAGATTATAAGTTCATTCCGAGTAAGAGAAGCTGAGATAATGGCTAGTTTAAGGCCAAACCATTCAAATGCTGATGGAAACACAACATTTTCTATCTCAAATAAAGCACTGATAAGGCAACATTTATTCCCACTGGAGAATGTTTCAAATGAACTAGCTAAGTAATTTATGCTCAGAAGTCTCAAAGGAACTAGTGAATCATTGCCAATTTTTAACTTATCTTGGAAAACTGAGGAACAGTGAGATTTGCAAATGTTGTCCCATTATCCAGAGGATATAATATAGAATAACAAATTAGCTAGCCTCACTTTCATTTCAGGTACAAGAATGGATTTGTTACCTTCGAATATTGCTGGTAATGAACTAGAGACTACATTTATAATTACTACTAATCAGATATGGGTTTTTTGTAAGATCTGTTTGTGTTTGGAATATGTTTGGAATAGAGGCATGATAAATAAAATACATGTGTATCCTTTGACTTAATTTACTACATGTAGTGATGGGTTTTTTCACTCAAACACTTGCATTTCATGAAATTCACTGGTATGAGCTAGAGGTATTAGAAACTGTATTTTTTATATTGATATCCGGGATTTTTGTATATTTTTTCTTGTTCTGGTTCTAATCTCTCTCTACATATATTTTACTGACTTCAGAGTATGGTTTCCAGATCCTTGAAGAGGATGGAAAAGGAAAAGTTTATGTTTAAATAGTATGCAAAAGTGACTCGAAAAGGAGAAAGTTATTTTTACTAGTTTAGTTACATGATGATTTTAATTTTCCAGTGTTTTAAATCCAGAAAAAAATATTTAATACAGCCAAATGAAGAAGAATAAGTTTTGAATTCAAGACAACATTTTATATCTACAGAATGCCAGAAGCTGTCTTAAAAAAACAATGAATAAAACTAGGTTTTAAGTATTACCACAGATTGCATCTGCAACCTGAGCTTTCTATGCTTCTGTGAAAAGAGGGGTGGCAAAATCTTTGAACAGATAATAAAGGGGAAAAGAGACAGGAAATGTTGGAGAGGCTATGCTGAAGATCCCCTCAAACCTAAGTCCTCCAAACCCAAGATCACATGGCTGAAAATGTTTCATTATGTTATGAGGTGTACATAATTAAAATTATCTGCTATATAGAAGGGAAGTTTAAGACTTAGGTTGATGAATCACAGAATCATAGAACGGCAAGGATTGGAAGGGATATCCAGAGATCATCTAGTCCAAACCCCCTGTTGAAGCAGGTTCACCTAGATCAGATTACACAGGAACACATCCATGTAGGTTTTGAAAACCTCCAGAAAAGGAGACTCCACACCCTCCCTGGACAGCTTGTGCCAGGGCTCTCTCACCCTGACAGAGAAGAAGTTTTTCCTCATGTTTAAGTGGAAATTCCTGTGTTCCAGCTTGTTCTTATTACCCCTTATCCTGTCACAGGGCAATACAGAAAACAGACTCACCCCAGCCTCTTGACATTGGCACTTGAGGTACTTTTAAGTGCTGATAAGATCCCTCCTCAGTCTTTTCAAGGCTAAATACCACCAGGTCTCTCAGCCTTTCCTTATAAGAGAGATGTTCCAATCCCCTCATCATCTTGGTAGCCCTCTGTTGGACTCTCTCCAGAAGTTCTCTATCTCAATCTTAATCTGGGGAGCCCAAAACTAGACACAGTACTTCAGACGAGGCCTCACTAGGGCAGAGTAGAAGGGGAGAAGAACTTCCCTTGAACTTCTGGACATGCTCTTCTTGATGCACCCCAGGATATATTGGCCTTATTGGCCATGAGGACACATTGCTGGCTCATGCTTAGTTTGCTGCCCACTACAACTCCGAGGTCTGTCTCTGCAGAGCTGCTCTCCCCAGCCTGTACTGGTGCATGGGGTTGTTCCTCCCCAAGTGTTCTGCACTTGCCCTTGTTGAACCTCATGAGGTTCCTCTCTACCCAACTCTCAGGCTGGTCAAGATCTCACTGAATGGCAACACAGCCTTCTGGGGAATCAGCCAGTCCTCCCAGTTTGATGTCATCAGTGAACTTGTTGAGAATACACTCAGTCTCCTCATGAGGTTGTTGGTGAAGATGTTGAATAAGACAGGCCCCAGAACTGACCCCTGTAAAACCCCACTGGCCACAGGCCTCCAACTTGGCCCTGAGCCATTGATCACCACTCTCTGAGTTCTGATATTCAGCCAGTTTTTGATCCACCTTACCTTCCTCCAGTCCTCAGGCACCTCACCCGTGCTCCACAATCATTCAAAAATGATGGAGAGCAGCTTAGCAATAACATAGGCCAGGTCCCTCAGCACTCATGGGAGCATCCCATCAGGACTCATAGATTTGTGGATGTCCAGCTTGCCTACTAGATCCCTAACCCCATCATTCTCAACAAAGGGAAGATCCTTCTTTCTCTAGACTTTTTCTCCATCTTCCAGGGACTGGGCTTCCTGAGGGTTGGCCTTAGCAGTAAAGACTGAAGCAAAGAAGACATTCAGTAGCTTCTCTTTTTCTGTATCCTCTGTCACCAGGGTACTCATCTCTTTCAGCAATGGGCTCATATTCTCCCTAGTTTTCCTTTAGTTGTTGATGTACTTGAAGAAGTCTTTCTTGTTCTCCTTTACATCCTTTGACAGTTTCAATTCTAAGTGGGCCTTAGCCTTCCTTGTTTAACCCCTGCATACTCTGACAGCATTCATATACTCTTCCCCAGCAACCAATTCCTTTTTCACATGCCATAGATTTCCTCCTCCCATTTGTTTCAGAAGCCTCCTGTTCATCCATGCAGGTCTTCAATCCTATTTCCTGATTTTTTACTCATTTACTAATCTTGGGCTTGGAGAAAAGGGCGCTTGAAGATTAATCAGTTTTCCTGGGCACCTTCACCTTCTAGAATCCTAACCCACAAAAGTCCTCCAAGAAGGTCTTTGAAGAGGCCAAAGTATACTCTCCTTAAGTCCAGGGTTGCAATCTTGCGATGAACTCATGGTCACTGCATCCAAGGCTGCCCCCAGACTTCACATTCCCAACCAGACCTCCTTTCTTTGTCAGTACAAGGTCAAGCAGCACATGTCTTCTTGTTGGCTCCTCAACTACCTGTGCCAGGAAGTTGTTGGCAATGTACTGTAGGAACCTGGATTGCACATGCTTAGCTGCATGACTTTGCCGACAAATGTCAGGGAGGTTGAAGTCCTTCATATGAATCGGGGCCTGCAATCACGAGGCTGCTTTCAATTGCCTATAGAAGGTGCCGTCAACTTCCTGATCATGTGGCCTGTAGTAAACTCCAACCACAGTATCACCTGCATTAGTCTGCCCCTTAATTTTCACCCATAAACTTTCAACCAGCTTTCATCCCCTTCTTGGCTGAGCTCAATACATTCTAGTTGCACACTCACATAAATAGCAACTCCAGCACCTTGCTTCACTGATCTGTCCTTCCTAAACAGTACACAGTCATGACTGTGATCCAGTCATACAAGCTGTCCCACCATGTCTCAATAACTGCAGTGGGATCATGGCTTTGCATGCACATTTACAACTCCAGTTCCTCCTGCTTATTCTCCAAGCTGCATGTGTTGGTGAACAGGCATCACAAGAGGCTTTGCCAAGTGTTCAGGCTTCTCTGGGTGGATGCAAGAGGAATCTCCACAGTTAAGGACTCTCTTGGGGTGGTCAACCTTCTGCCTCATCTTGGCTTGAAGCTGAGGAGCATTCATCACTACTTCTGTTGCTCTGACATATTTCCCTGTTGGATGGCTTGGCACAAGCATTGCCATTTATCACCCTACCTTCCAAGTCCTTCAGTTTAAATGAGCAAAAGTATTCAAACACAGGAACTATATCTGACAACACAGAGCTTTTTGATCTTGCTGTCAGAAATAAAACATGAGTTAATAACTGGAAAACAAAATTAAGAGAATTCTTCTAGAAATTATTGTGGTATCTGAAAGAGTCATGGTTCCCTTAAAACAAAATTAGATGCACTTTCATTTGGTTATGGAAGACATCCTACTAGTGGGGAGTATAGAGGGCTACACAGAACAATTACTGTATCCTGGTCTTTGAGGATAAGACTCAATTTTCACATATTTTTGGCCTTGGGAAGAAGAGTACAGAAATTTAAAGTTATACAAGACTTGATTATTCTCCACAATTTCATCTTTGTACCTCAGAACAAGGAAGTATGTATAACAGTTTCTCATAATTTAGGCCTTAAAATGTCTGTAAAGTCAAGATGATTTTGTTTCACTTGATATATATCTGCATTGTGGTTACAGACTTGATTTTTCCACTTATATAGGGCATAAAATGGATGATTACAGAAAGGATCACAGATACTATACTGTAAGAAAGAATTTAAGCTCATTGTCTTGATTTTAGTTTGCAAAAATTTCTTCCCAGCTTGCTTTGTAGAGCACTGTAAAGTTTCACTTTCCTTCTAATCATGGATACAGTTTGCCTACCTATATCAGTTGATTATTCCTCAGGATACATCTACAAGGGCTTTTCTCTTAGTCTGATAAAATACAGTATAGATTTTGATAAGTTGTGATGTTAGGCTAGATGATCTAATTATTTTCGACATTCACAAAGTATATTAAAACATGTAAAGCAATCTGTATCATGAGGAACATATATGTACCTATGGACTTACTTCAATAAGAAGGTAACCAGAAATGTTTTAAGATTATGTTACACAAGATGTTCTTTACTGCTTTTTTAGTGATAAGGTTTGTAAGTATCTTCTTATACACTTTCCCTCTGTTGTCACAGCATTACTTTTGCATGCCTGTAAGTAAATAAAGAAATGTTTCTTAAAAATTGTCTGACAATTCAGTTCTTGAATTTCATGGAAGGAAACCTATAGACATGACACAGGAATTCAGTGCCAATGGAGAAGGACTTTTTTATCTGGGAATCTTTTCCTCTTTTTGAACTTTAGATAGTCTTTCCTGGCACTTAGTGACACATGCAGAAATTGAAATCACAGAACTGAACAGCAGTCCAGCAATTATTATCCAGCTGGTGATAATAAAGAACAAGAACCATCATGTAAGTTCTTATAAGAGAAGGGCATATTGCCAATCTCTTTGAAATGCATCCCATTTAATAGCAGATGCTGTGAAACTTGTATACTTTTTCATAAAAACTGATGTTTCTGGTATGGTAATCCTATTGGACAACAGTTATGACATTGGACAGCAGCAACAGTTGACTACTGAATTGCATTCTGGCTTTTGTATTTCCAAATGCAGGGAGAAGAGGGATATTGTTGAAGATCTATCCAAGCACTTGTTATCCAAGTCATAGGGCCACAAGAAGTCTAACACTTTGCCTTTTCTCAGCTTTATTACTTAACCTTGTGTGGAAAGATATTTAGCTGTTGTCTTGACTATTTCTTTTAAACATTTGACTGAAAATTTATGTGGTGCATGTTAAAGGCTGAAGACAAATACTGAATTATTGTACGTCTGTCTTTTTTCTCTAGTGTACACTGTTTATATTCTCAAACATGGCTACTTAGCAGCAATTTTTAAAGCTAGATATTTAAGAGGTTAAAATTATTTCATTTTGGGTGGCCCACGAAGTGTTATTGTCCACATAGGGACACATGGATGGTATCTTGCTCTATTGCAGACCTGACGCAATACTTGCAAGATACAGGAATGAAGACAGTGATGTCAGCTGCAAAAGAGAACTCTGGAAGTGCAACTTGATTTAATGACTTCACACTAGGAGTCTTTAATTTCCTTTTTCCTTTTTCATCAAGCTGCCATTCAATAATCAAGAACCCCTGATAGTTTTAGCAGCCCATAAAACCCCCTTATCTATATATTCCAGCCATACTAAAGTAGTCAGTATACCTTCTTGCAGAAAACTATTTTGTTTACAAACACTTTTATCCATACATCGTGTACTCCTGTTACAAATTTTTCATAACTAAGTAATAACATCTGATTTTGTGAAGTATGAATCTAAGGCCGTTTATCCCAGACATTGCATTGATAAATTGTGCTAGTTTCCTGACTATTTTATTTCTACTATAAAATGGTTTTCTAAACAAGAAAAGTGCAATGCCTTAATGTGAAATTTACTTCCCCTTAACATTCCAAGTAATGTTAATACTGTTCAGTATTATTCTCCAAAGGATTTTTTTTCACTGCTATATAAAGTCACCATTGGTTTCTTTTACAAGCTATAACCCTACTCCAGTCTTTGTGATAACCATAGTCTTGCAAACTGGAACTAGTTTCCAACCTTACACCTCACTAGCTGCCTAAGATGGTTTGTTATCACACACAAAACTTATATTACCTCTTGCATGTTTTACTCAGATAAAATTGTGAAAAAAACCCAAACCTGTGCAAATATTGCACACATACAATGAAAATACTCCTTTTAGGGGCTCATTTCTGTATCATGTATGCATGGAATTTTGACAGATATTAAAAATAAACAAACAATCAATTGAATAATGATATATTTAAAATGCTCTAATACACTGAAAGCAGAATTGTTGTTGTATTATTAAAAATAAAAATTAATAGCTTATGACTTACATAATGTTCCTGTCCTAAGCTCTTGACACATAACCAATTTCATTAATAAATTACTATACTATGTTTTCAATTAAATAATTCCAGAAACATTGATATTCATCCTTATTAAATACCCTGATCTACTGATCTGTTACTATTCTTGAGATGCAGTATCTTCCATGATTATAAGACTGTGAACAGGAGGAAAGAATACCATAGTTAAGATCCTTCCAATGAGATTGCCCTGCAAAAGGAGCTTGGAAATGTTAGCACTCTAAATAGTTGTGCTCCCTTTTTCCTGCAGTGAAAATGTTCTGATTAAAGTGTTAACCATTAATGAAATAGGTAAGCTGCAGGATTCATAAAGTCTAAGATATGAATGGTCATCCAGATCAAATGTTTAAACTGAGTCCAGGAGTAATATTAAGGAAAGTATGGGTAAGCCCATAAAATACATCCTGAACCAGAAAAAAACCTTCCGAATGTTATTCTGGAGTTTCCCCAAAAATGTAGTAATATCGCAGAACGGTTTATCCATGCAGTAAATTAATTTGAGACTCAAAATATTTATTTATTATTATAATATTAATGTTCAGCATTATTATATTGTATGTTTATATGGTATATTACGTTACAAATCTTGCTATAAATAATAACACTTATTACTCTAGTATTTAATCTTATTCAGATCTAGGCTATTTATGTAAAACTTTTTCCAGGCTTCTAAAAGGAAAACATTGTTTCTAAGTTAGTTAGGTCTCCTTGAGAAATAGAATGAAACATGCATCTATAAAGATTTCTCTTATCTTACAGCTCTTTCCCAGGAACCTTTAGCAGGCAACTCATTCAATCCTGTTTACTTCCAGTGACAGCAGGGTCAGTGCAAGCAACTATCTCAGTCTAGAAATCTAGCCTTTAGATGGCTGAAGTTATATGTGATGAATTCTTTCCCAATTTGAAATGCAGACTTTTATTCTCCTCACCCTGTAGTTCTTCTGGAAGTATATATTGTGAGACTGAGAATGAAGATGCCATGTTTGAAAACATTTCATATTCGAGAGTATTCATCTCACAGGTTTGTTGTTTTTTAAAGAAACATCAAAAATTATCATCAATGTATCAAGTACATAAAATCTGTGTTTTCAGCAGAAAAAAAAGATCCTACGACTGAAACAAAAATTTGCAGTTTTGTTTTGTTATTAACACAGACCTCCACACACCAACTGCAGGGAGCCATCCTGAACCTATAAGAAAGCTTAATAGTGTTGTAGGGTTTAGACATTTGCCTTGTAGGTGAATATACTTGATTAGATGAATGGTTTCTTAACTGAGAAGTTTCTTACCACTAGAGGGCTCAAAATTGCTGTGTGATTTTATGTATGATTACATGCATAAACGTATACATACATATATACATATGCACACAATGTTTGATACTTGTCCATCATTCATATGCATGTGTTTTATCTGTGTGTACACAAGTACAAAGACATATATAGCATACATATACAAGCCATTATTTTAATACATGAACACTTTTATTTTAAAGGTTTTGAACATTAAAACACAATTCATATCTTAAAGATCTTAATCTGAATTTTTATTTCATAATATAAAGACAAAATGTTGCTTTAAATAAAATAAAATAATTACAATTTTTAACTTTGTTCTCGCTGGCTAGATTTACACAGAAATTAACTGATTAGTGAAAATACTCACAATAAAATACATTTCAAACTTCCACAACCAATGCCTGCTGTCATCATATGTTTTATTAAGGTATCTAGATGATACTTAATAAGATGGGCATAGTTAATTTTTCATAAATTACTTTCTGCACAATGCAATGCAGTGTTGTAGAATCTATCACACCAAGGATTTTTGTTTGATTTACATGACATGGGAAATCTTTGAGGCTCTAAAAAAGTAAAATGTTCCTAGAAAGCTGACTGTTTTTGTTCACTAACATGACAATTGGAATGAAGAGAGAAATGTTTTTTGACCATTTTAAAGTAATGTATAATCTTTGGAGATAGTGAAACCTAGTTCCTCCACTGTATGATGATATAATAATGAATAATTTACCCATGCAGTCCAAAAGATAATTAACATAGTATTTTCAGAAAGACTTGACATATATAAAAGTTTTAAGTATTGGTATTTTTTAAATGTTAGCAAAATGGTAAAAATTTAAGTATAAGAAATCTGCTGAAGAAACTAATATTTCAAGAACAATGACGTTTAGCATGATTAACAATAATGTATGTTGTTGTGGAAATAGGAACACAGACAACAAAATATTTTGCAGCCATTTACTGTTGTGTATAATAATTTTGAATAGTTTCTTTACAACTTTTACATGTATAGAAAATTGTAGAAAAGCACAAAAAAACACAAGGTACTCTTTTTGCAGGCTTTTAGTGTTTTGATTGTAAAAAAAAGTGTTGAATGTGATCATGTATATAGACTACTCAAGTAAATGAGCATTTGCATACCTGCATCAAATGTTTCAGATTTTGATATAGAATAGTATCTTTTCTAGCATCATCATCTTATATGTGTACTCTTAAATTGTTAAAAGTTGTATGAGATGTTTCACCTTCATAAAATATTAAATTTTTCAAAAAGTACAAGAAAATAATTGGGAAGGCAAGGGATGTTTTAGGTTAAATCGCAAAGTAGGCTGGAAATAAAATTCTATTGCCATACACACTTAGCTGAACTTTAAAAGTACAGCTTATTATAGTTCTATTTTTGTTAACACCTTTAGTTTAAAATGAAAAATATGTGAAACTAAGCCAAGATATTGTTCCTTTAATAATTTTAACTCTTGCATGTTTTGCTTTAAAAGTTTACTGATTGTCAATGATATTAGATTAGAACTATAATGTTCTAATAAAAAATTATCATCTTTTGTGTACTTTGTAACACATTGTTGACTTACCAGTCTGATATCTGAACTTCAAAAATGACCTGGCACATTAGATAACAGACATTGAAAGTGGTTTTGTAAATGATAGATGAGATTGCCTGGTATATTAATCACATCACCTTTGATTCTAAGAGCAAACCATTCCAAAATCAATAAAGTAGGCTGCAATGCATTGAAAGTATTTTTACTGGACAATATCTGTAAGTTTTATAAATTTAAAGCACATTTCCATAACTAGAAGATCCATTGCCTTAACCACAGCCTACTGAAATCAGTGAAACTGTATCAGGAATAAGGTTCTAACCAGATGGAGTTAGCTGTTCCATTAGGATCCTAAGAAAAAACATCCTTATCGTATCACACCACTGTACAGAGCAGCTCTAGTGATTTCACATTTACACTATTATCCTTCATATAAGACGGTGTAGTGGGTCTGGGATGGTAGTGATTTTCCACAGCAGCTCTTGCAGTGCTGTGCTTACTGTTGGTATCAATATTATGACTACTGCTCGCACAGCATCAGGGCTGTCCCTCCAGCATTCCTTCCCCCACTTTCACCAGTAGCTGTGGGTGAGCACAGTCTTGGGAGGGACCATGGCGAGAACAGCTGACTAAGGCTTACCAAGGAGATATTCCATACCATATGACATCAGCTCAGTAATATAAACTGGGGGAGAGGAGCAGGAAGGGGAGGTAAGATTTATTTCTGGCCTTCCAAAAGCAACCGCTATGCATACCGAAGCCCTGCTTCTCAGGAGGTGGCCAGACATCGCTGCTGATGGGAAGTAGAGAGTAACAGCTTTATCTGCTTTTGCTTTGCGTCCCGTGCACGTGGCTTTGCTGTTTCTTTATTAAACTGCTTTTATCTCAACCCACGAGACTCCCATCTTATTTTCTCCCCTTCCCTGGCTTGCTGAGGAGGTGGGGAATAGAGCAGTGTGGTGGGTACCTGGCATTCAGCTAGGGTCAAACTACCACAGCCTTTTTGGCACCCAACGTGGGGCGAGATAATAGCAGTTTTACATTAATTGCATTGTAATTACAGTAAACCAATGAGTGCAAAGTTCCCGTGCTGGTCACGGAGCCTTGCTGTAATGCAGCTTATCTTACACTTTGTAGTGTTTGGGAACATGATGCTACTAACATTGACTCTGTGCTGCGCTCTAACCTTGATAGCTTTGCTAAGTTGGCTATATGATTTTGTGAAAAGGATGAAAGGGCCTGGGAATATGATGGCCCAAATAATAATAGTGAGTCTCATTGTGTTACTGAAGGATTTACTGTGCTGTGGGAGCTATCTTGTGGAGGTCGTGGGGCAAAGCACCTTTGGTTGCTATGGTTGAAGTGGAAACTCAAACTGTATCTGAGACCACCATGGTTGAGTCAGTCGCAATCCAGTCCTCTCAGAGAACTGTGGCTGAGGTGGAAATTCAAACTGTATCTGAGACCGTCATGGTTGAGTCAGGGAATCAAACAACAACCACAGTGGTTTCCCCAATAGTGAAAAAGAAACAGTGGATAAGGAAGTCAAGTTCATATCATCAATTACTAAGGACAGAAGAGGAGGAAGAGGAAAGGTAAGAAGAAGCTGGTCCTTCAATAAGGAGATCAGGAGAAGGAGTGAAAGAAATTGAAAAGGAAATGGAAACTACTCGGTCCCTCACCTCATCAGAACTTCAAGATATGCAAAAAGATTACAGTTGCCAGCCAGGTGAGTGGATTGGTGCCTGGCTGCTTCGATGTTGGGATAACGGGGCTGACAGTCAGCAATTGGAAGGTAGAGAAGCCCAACAGCTGGGATCTCTTGGTATGGACCAGGGAGTTGATAGAGGCATTGGAAAGAAGACTTAAATTTGCAGTCTCTGGAAATGGCTCCTCTCAAGTGTAAGGGCAAGATACCCACCCAAGGAAGATCTTGTAAATGCCCGAGGAAAGTGGACTAGAGTAGACTAAGGCATCCAATACCTAAGGGAATTAGCTGTGTTGGAAGTCATCTATGGTGATCTAGATAATCCTGAGGCCTCCACAGATCCAGATGATGTCCAGTGTACACAGGCCATGTTGAGAAAAGCGATTCAGAGTGCCCCAGCTACGTATTCTAATATCTTGGCAATGGTGTATCACCCAGACATGGATATACCAACAGTGGAGAGAATATCTTCTCAGTTACATAACTATGAAGAGAGCCTCTGCACCTCCTTACCAGTGTGGGATGGTGGCCTGACTGTCAGAACTGCACCAAGAATTCAGTCATCCACTGCCCTGACTAGGGGAAAAGGAAGTCCCAGATGCAGGAGTACACCACAAAATGAACTCTGGCTCTTTTTGTGTGGCCAAGGAGAGGACATGAAGAAATGGGATGGTGAACTCACTTTTAAGCTGGAAGCGCATGTACGTGAACTAAGGGTGAAAACAGCTGTTAGAAAAAGACCACCCAAGAGGGCTGTCAGCATAGTAGCTGCCAGAACAAAAGAGGACAATCAGCAATCTCCAGGACATAGAAGAACTGCAACCACTTCCTTCGATGCCAATGAGGAGACTTCAGGTCTGCAATTGCAAGGATCAGATAGCAAATAATCTGATGAAGAGGTATACCCACAGAGGTATAAAGCCTTAGACACAGGGGCACAGTGTACATTGATGCCATCAAGGTATAGAGGCACAGATTCTGTCTGGATCTGTGGAGTGACAGGGGAATGTGAAGAATTATCTGTATTAGAGGCTGAAGTGAGCTTAACAAGGGACAAATGGGAATAACACTCCATTGAGACTGGTCCAGAGGCCCCTTGTATTCTTGGCATAGGAGAGGGTACTTCAAAGAACCCAAGGGGTATCGATGGGCTTTTGGTATAGCCACTGTAGATACAGAGAAAATCAAACAACTCTCCAGTTTACCTGGCCTCTCGGAAGACCCTTTTGTTGTGGGATTGCTGCAAGTTCAAGAGCAACAGGTACCAATTGCTACCAGGATGGTGCACCAGAGGCAATATTGCACGAACCAAGATTCCCTGGCTCCTATCTGTGAGTTGATTCATCAACTGGAGGCTCAAGGAGTAATTAGCAAAACTTATTCCCCATTTAATAGTCCCATATGGCCTGTGAAAAAATCTGATGGAGGGTGGAGACAGTAGACTATTGTGGCCTAAGTGACATCACCACTGAGTGCTGCTGTACCAGACATGTTAGAGCTCCAGTATGAACTGGAGTCAAAAGCAGCCAAGTGGTATGCTATGATTGACATCGCTAATGCATTTTTCTCAATTCTGTTGGCAGCAGAGTGCAGGCCACAATTCGCCTTCACATGGAGAGGTGTCCAATACACCTGAAATCGATTGCCCCAGGGGTGGAAACATAGTCCTACTATTTGTCATGGTCTAATCCAAACTGTGCTGAAAATGGGTGATGCCCCTGAACATTTACATTGATGACACAATTGTATGGGGCAACAAGGCAGAAGAATTGTTTGAGAAAGGGAAAAGAATAATACAGATTCTCCTAAAAGCTGGTTTTGCTGTAAAAAGGAACAAAGTAAAGGGACCTGCACAAGAGATACAGTTTTTGGGCATAAAATGACAAGATGGGCGTCGGCATGTGCCTATGGATGTTGTGAACAAAATAGCGACTATGTCTCAACCAACTAATAAGAAAGAAACACAAGCTTTCCTGGGCCTTGTGGCATTCTCGAGGATGCATATCCCAGGTTATAGTCAGCTTGTGAGCCCTCTTTTTAGAGTAACCAGAAAGAAGAACTATTTTGAGTGGGGCCTTGAGCAACAACAAGCTTTTCAACAAATTAAACAGGAAATAGCTTGTGCAGTCGCCCTTGGGCCCATCCGTACAGGATCAGATGTGCGGAATATCCTCCACACTGCCACTGGAGAGCATGGTCTCACCTGGAGCCTCTGGCAGAAAACATCTGGAGAAACCCGAGGTCAATCATTAGGGTTTTGGAGCTGAGGATATCAAGGATCGGAAGCCCACTACACCCCAACTGAAAAAGAAATGCTAGCAGCATATGAGGGACTTCGAGCTGCTTCAGAAGTCATTGGCACAGAAGCTCATCTTCTCTTGGCACCACGTCTGCCTGTGTTACACTGGATGTTCAAAGGGAAAATCCCTTCTATACATCATGCAACCAGCGCTACATGGAGTAAGTGGATGGCGTTGATTACACAACGATCTCGGCTGGGGAAATCTAATCACCCAGGAATCCTGGAAGAGATCATGGACTGGCCAGAAGGCAGAGATTTTGGAGCATTGCCTGAGGAAGTAGCTCATGCCCAAGAGGCACCATCATATAATGAGCTATCATAAGATGAAAGGCATTATGTTTTGTTTACTGATGGATCCTGTCATGTGGTAGGAAATCATTGTAAGTGGAAAACTGCTGTGTGGAGTCCCACACGACGAGTTGTTGAGGCCACTGAAGGAGAAGGTGAGTCAAGTCAGTTTGCTGAAGTGAAAGCCATCCAACTAGCTCTAAAGATTGAAGAATGAGAGAAGTGGCCAGTACATCTTTATAGTGACTCCTGGATGGTGGTTAATGCCCTATGGGGATGGCTACAGCAATGGAAGAAGACCAACTGGCAGCGCAAGGGTAAACCCATCTGGGCTGCTGCATTGTGGCAAGACGTTGCTGCTCGGGTGGAAAACATGACTCTGAAAGTACGTCATGTAGATGCTCACGTGCCCAAAAGCCGTGCCACTGAAGAACAATGGAACAACGAACAGGTAGATAAAGCTGCCAAAAGCGAAGTAGCTCAGGTAGACCTAGACTGGGAGCATAAAGGTGAGCTGTTTATAGCTTGATGAGCCCATGAAACATCAGGACATCTGGGAAGAGATGCAACATATAGATGGGCACGTGATCAAAGGGTGGACTTGACCATGGAAGTCATTACACAGGTCACTCATGAATGTGAAATATGTGCTGCAATCAAGTGAGCCACACGAATCAAGTCTCCCTGGAACAGAGGCCGATGGCTGGGTTTTCAATATAGTGAGGCCTGGCAAATTGACTATGTTGGACCACTACCACGAACACACCAAGGCAAGTGTTATATACTCACCATGGTGGAAGCAACTACCAGTTGGTTGGAAATATACCCTGTAAACCATGCCACTGCCTGAAATACTGTCTTGGGCCTTGAAAGGTAAGTTTTGTGGAGACACGGTACTCCAGAAAGAATTGAATCAGACAATGGGACTCATTTTCGAAATAATCTCATAAACTCCTGGGCAAAGAAACATGGCACTGAGTGGATATACCACATCCTCTATCACCCACAAGCCTCTGGAAAGATTGAGAGATATAATGGATTACTAAAGACCATGTTGAGAGCACTGGACAATGGGGCATGGAAGCAGTGGGATAAAAATTTAACAGAAGCCACTTGGCTGGTTAACAGCAGAGGTTCAACTAACTGTCCTGGTCCTGCACAAACAAAACCACTACATACTGTGGGAGGAGATAAGGTCCCTGTAGTGTACCCAGGAAAATGGCTGGGGAAGGCAGTATGTGTTGCACCTCCCATGGGAAAGGGCAAACCCATTCGCGGATTGTTTTTGCTCAAGGGCCTGGGTGTACTTGGTGGGTGATGAGAAAGGATGGAGAAACTCGATGTGTGCCTCAAGGAGACTTAACCTTGGGGTAAAAATAACCTGTTATGTGAATTATCTGTTGTAGATAATGAGGTATGAACTTTGCAAGAAACCGGACAAGTGGACAAACTAAGCCGGTGCTGTTGCCCAACACTGAACACACTGTTTCCCCTGGCCTGGATATCCATCTCGATGGATGAGACATAAGTTATGGCCTGCTCCAGTGAACATCTATAGAGGATGAAAGATATAAGAACGTTGTTTGTTTGTTTGATACAAGATGCAAGAGGGAATACAAGAATGATGTTTGTCTGTTGAAGAGTGGGGGTACTGGTTAATGAGAGTATATAAGAATGTATATGGGTTGTTAAGATGGTTTGTCTGAGCATGACATAAATGGTATGGAATAAGGGGTGGAGACTGTAGTGGGTCTGGGATGGTAGTGATTTTCCACAGCAGCTCTTGCAGTGCTGTGCTTACTGTTGGTATCAATATTATGACTACTGCTCGCACAGCATCAGGGCTGTCCCTCCAGCATTCCTTCCCCCACCTTCACCAATAGCTGTGGGTGAGCACAATCTTGGGAGGGACCATGGCCAGAACAGCCGACCCAGGCTGACCAAGGAGATATTCCATACCATATGACAACAGCTCAGTAATATAAACTGGGGGAGAGGAGCAGGAATGGGAGGCAAGATTTATTTCTGGCCTTCCAAAAGCAACCGCTACGCGTACTGAAGCCCTGCTTCTCGGGAGGTGGCCGGACATTGCTGCAAACTGCTTTTATCTCAACCCACGAGACTCCCATCTTATTTTCTCCCCTTCCCTGGCTTGCTGAGAAGGTGGGGGATAGAGCAGTGTGGTGGGCACCTGGCATCCAGCTAGGGTCAAACTACCACAGAAGGACATCAAACTATTTGAGAATGTCGAAAAAGGGCAACCAAGATGGCAAAATGCTAGATTTATGAGGAATGGCTTGAGACAACTTGGTTTGTTCAGCTTGGAAAAGGCTGAGGAGTGACCTCATTGCAGTCTACAACTTTGGTAAGAGGAGTAGCAAAGAAGAACGTACTGATCTCCTCTGGTAACCAACAGTAGGACATGAAGAAGTAGAAAGAAGCTGCATTGGGGAAGTTCAGACTGGATAGGAAAAGGTTCTTCACTGAGAGGCTGGTTGGTTAGTCGAGCATTCTGCTCAGGTAAGTGGTCACTGAACTAAGCCTGTCAGAGTTCAAGGAGGTTCTTAATCATATGGCTTAGTATTAAGTAGCCCTGTGAAGAGCGCTGAGTTGATGATCTTGATGGGTCTTTCTCAACTCAAGATATTCTATGATTCTATTTCTGTAGTTGTCCCGTGAGAGTTTGTCACTCTTGAAAGAAAATAAGACTGAATTGACCACCACATTAGTTACGTCTGCAATTTTCTTGATAGTTGATAGATGAACTGCACTTCAAGTCTCAGCATTCTTTGTAGAGAAAAAGACAATTTGAGTTTATGTATAAACACTTCTTAATAACAATCATAATAAGAAAATAGCTGTGATTTTAACAAAGATCCTACATGCCACAAGATCTGTACTGGGTACAAACAACTGCAAATTTGACATTTCTTATTAGAGTGAGGATTAGAACTCCTAGCTAAAAGCGTGGGGTTTTTATCACCTTCGAATGAAGCAAGAAACAATTTTACATTGCCAGTGTTTTACAATATTTTTTGCAGTAGTTATGCTAATTCTGTGTACTTTTGGATCCTTATAAAGATTGTACAATTAACTCTTGCAACTTTTCAGCTCCAGGGATTAAATCTGATTTGGTTGGTTGTAATTATTTTTATCTATAGGCCTACATCAGAGTATAGAGAAATCTCTAGAAAACGATTTGAGAGTAATACGTATCTCAATGCATAGAATGGAAAAATTAAGTAATATTACACTTCCATGATGACGAGTTTCAAAGTCTGTTTGAATAATTATGGTGCTTTCAATACATATGTTAAGGATTTTCTCTTCTTTATAATCATGTCAGCAAAAAAACTAAAACATGCTGTGCTAGATCCTTGTATTTGCTTTGCCCAGTTTATCAGAATTTTGTTTCTATGGTTATTGAATTTCAACAGAACTGAATATGTCTCATTATTTGGATAAAATAAATGCTATCCAACTCATTAAATCTAAATGAAGTGGATATATTCTAAACCTATTTTGTAGTGTATTACCCAGGAAGCATTTTCCCCATCAAGCTTTAGGCTTTTATTAGCTAAAACAGTCAGTCTCCATATGGTCTCTCTTCCATCAGCAGAGAAAGCATTCATTGTTGTTGCCTTTGCTTAGGTAGAGCTCCTTAATGTGGTTTATTTCAGATACAATTTGACATAAACAAAGACAGAAGAGGCAAAGATGGAAGAGATGGCATTTTAGCTTCAGTACATTATATTTAATCTGTTGGCAACAATGAACTTTCTGGTGGCATGGGATATGATGGTTTTAATAAACCTTTTCTTAATTGGACAATATTTGGTTTTTAATCTCCATATAATATTTACATAACAATATAATCTTAAAGCAATTGGCAGTCATATTATTTCTATATCTATCACATCAGTCTTCTATTTTCTATAATACAAGTACATTACAAAGACTTTCTATTATCAACATGCCATTTAGTTACTCTTTGCTCCTCCTCAGCTCTGAATGTGTTCTGTAATATCACTGCCATGACCCTACTGAGGTAAAATACGCCAAGCATTAACTGGCTGAACTGGTAAATATAAGCTACCAGACTTAACACAGATTTTTATAAACTTTATTTTTAAAACTGATGTTGAATATGGGGTTTAAAGGACTAAACTTCTTTGTTATAAACACATACAAAGATTAGAGTTCATTTCCATTTTAAACACTTTCTAACAGGCATACCAGGAGGGGTAAACATGTAGGACAAGATCAGAGGGCTTGGGATTACAGAGACCTAACAACATCAATCCAAAGCATTGACAGCATGTGACAGACGCAGGAGGTCCACTTATAAATACCTTTATTGTGAGCTATAGAATCATAAAATCATTTCAGCTGGAAGAGACCTTTAAGATCATTGAGTCCAACCTTTGTCCTAGCTCTATCAACCCCTAGACCATTTTCCTAAGTGCAATATCCACCCATCTTTTAAACCCCTTCATGGACAGTAACTCCAGCACCTCCCTGGGCAACCTGTTCCAATGCCTGACAACCCTTTCAGTAAACAAATTCCTCCTCATATCCAGCCTGAACCTCCCCTGGCACAACTTGAGGCTGTTTCCTCTTGTTTTACTGGCAAGCACTCCTGCAGTTCCCTCAGCACTCTAGGATGTACCCCATCCAGCCCCATAGATTTGTGCATGTCAATGTGAAGCAGCAGGCCACTGACCATCTCCTCCTGAATTTTAGGGGGGACATTTTGCTCCTTGCCCGTCTCTTGCCTTGTGGGGGCTGACTTTCCCCAATGGAAATGCTGATATTACCAAAGACTGAGGCAAAGAAGGCACTAAGCACCTCAGCCTTATCCTCATATTTTATTACCAAATTTCCTTCAAGATCTAAAGGGGATGAAGGCTCTCCCTGGTCTTTCTTTTATTGTTAATGTATTTATAGAAACTTCTCTTATTACTTACTCTTATTATTTACTTTTAAAGCCAGTTTAACTTGTAGCTGGGCTTTTGACCTCCTAATTATCTCCCTACATAACCTAACAACGTCTCTCATTGTGAGAGGCCATAAACTTGCTTTTTTTTCCCCCTGATTTTAAGCCAAATCTCCTTATTCAGCCAGGCTGATCTTTGCCTTCAGTTCATCTTACAGGACATGGGGATGGCCTGTTCCTGAGCCTTTAAGATTTCCTCCTTAAAAAGTGTCCAGCCTTCCTGGATTCCTATACCCTTCAAAACTGACTCCCAAAGTAACATCCTAAACAAGTCAAAGTCTGCCCTTCAAAATTCCAAAGTGTTAGTTTTTCTGCCCCGTCTCCTAACATCTCTGTGATGAGACAACTTAATTTCATGGTCGCTGTTCCCCACACAGACTACAACTGACACATCCTCTACAAGACCTTCTCTGTTCACAAACAAGAGGCTCAGCAGGGTGCCCTCCCTGGTCAGTTCACTTACCAGCTGTATAAGGAAGATATCCTCCACACATTCCAAGAACCTCCTGGTTTGTTTCCTCTCTGCTGTTTCCCCTCTTTCCAGTAGAAACCTAGGAAGTTGAAGTCCCCAACAAAAATAATGGCAAGTGACCACGAGATTTCTCCAAAGTGCTTATAGAATGTTTCAACTACCTCACTGCTCTGGTTGGGAGGTCTATAGCAGACTCCCATAGCAATATCAGCTTTATTGGCCTTGCTTCTTACGTAATCCAAACACTCTCACTACACTTAAGTTCTGAATATTCTTAACAGTCCCTAACATACAGGACCACCCCACCACTTCTTCTCTCTCTATACCTCCTGAAGAACTTATTGGCACTCCAGTCATGTAAGGTAACCCACCACGTTTCTGTGATAGCCACTATGTCACAGTTTTCCTGTTGCATCATAGCTTCAGGCTGACCTTGTTTATTGCTCATACTCTGTGGATTCGTATAGAATCATAAAATCATAGAATCGTTTCAGTTGGAAGAGACCTTTAAGATCATCAAGTCCAACCTTTATCCTAGCCCTATCAACCACTAGACCATTTCCCTAAGTAAAACATGCAGTGGTGACTTCACCACCTCCCTGTGCAGGCCGTTCCAATGCCTGACAACCATTTCAGTTAAGAAATTCCTCCTAGATCCCAACACATTTTGATGAGTGTGGGGCTTCTTAGGTGTTTCTCTGACTTCTAAATCAACAGCCCTTGCCTCTTCATTTCTCAATATCTGTCTATCCCTTGTGTCCACCAAGAAGGCAGAATCTTCACTAGCTCACCATCCTATGAGCCCTGGCATACTTCCCCTGGGCTTATTCATAGCAGGTCCAATTATATCCCCTTTCCCTTTCAAAACTAGTTTAAAGCTCTACCAATGAGCCCTGCTAACACCTGCTCCAGAATCCTTTCTCCCCTCTGATCTCTAATGATGGGTCTCTAAGCATTGTTGCCAATACACACAATGATCCTGGTTTTGTTTTCCTGTAGTTTGTACTTTTTATGGGCATTCATCTTACTTGCAATGACTCAGCTCTGCAGTAACTTTATTTTTATTGTTTCAACATATTAATTTTTCTGTTTCAGAGTAAACTGTTTAAACCTCTAAATGAAAATAAGAACAGCAAGGAGAATATAAATATTTAGCAATTTTGAAACAGGAGTCTCCCTGCTTGGCTGAAATACTAAAAAAACCCCACTCTATGGAAAATTTACAGGAAACATAATCCAGCTCTTTTTTTGTATATCTAATGTGTAACTTTCTATAACATCATATTTATATCTGTTTATTATCAATATAAAAAATGGCTATGTAAACGTTTTCACCTTAACTTCTGATTTTTAATTATTGCAAAGTATGCCTTTAATTTTTAGTTTTGTAGACGCCAAATTTTAAATGAAATAACAGCTGTTTTCTCTATTTAGAAATGACTTTTTATTGAATGACTTAAAGCCCTTTACAGTCAATAGACCTGTTATCATCCAGTAGGTCCACGGAGTGCTATATTCTATATAAAGAGGTTTTTTAAAAAAGAGAGATGTTTCTAAACATGATACATGTGAGTGAAACATTTAAAGCAATTTGTAACTTCTCTGAAAAAAAATGTTTAAGAGTCCACATATTCAGAAAGGTGATCAAGGCTGCAGTAGAAAGATTACCAGTGATCTACTGTCTGCTTCAATGAGATCTGGTGGCCTAAATCTGCAATATTGAAGCCATGCAGCTCCCTCCCAGTGAATTGAAAATAAACAAAGCATTAATTCATTAGCGTAGACAAACATACACTTTATTTTGAGCATAAGAGTTGTTTCATCCACTTTGGTTGAATTTGAAGTTATGCATCCATTTACAAACATAAACAACAACTTCATGACATAAGTCTTAGTTTAATGGAGATCAAAATCAGTTATATTTTGCAACTAGCATTAAATAAGAAAGTGATTATACATCTTATAAGTGATTAAAGTAAAAATGGTCTCATATTTTTGGACCTTTTCATGTTTTCAGTGCTGCGCTAACTGAAACAAAACAACAACATGAATAAACCCCAAAAGCAATTATTAATCTGCCACCACTTCATTCTGGCTCAAAATGTTAACCAAGTAATTGAAATAGACTTACACTACTGATGAGCTGTGTGTTTTAACCTCACTGTGCTACAGAATACCCTTTGTCTCAAATAGGCAGCATTATGTCTAATCCCCATGGTTTTTCTAGGGCCAGGCAGTCTTTGTGTGCAGCTGATGCACATATACATGTTCTCATGTCAGACTCTACGGATATGTGCCAAATTATTCTGGACAATTTATCCTGGCAGCAAGTTTTGTACGTTTACTCTCCCCCATCAGGAGACTTTCCAGTTCAGGGGTATTTTGTAGTAATCAATTTCAAGAGGGTAGAAATATAAAACACTTAAAAAATTAATTTTTGGTGGTGAAGCAAAATAATTTCTTCAAGAACAAACTTCAAGGCATTTGCTAAACTCTAGGGAAGAATCAGATGAAGTTCCCAGTGTAACTTGATATTCTTAAAGGTAATAACTATTGCCTAAAGCCTCACTGTGCTGAAAATTAATTTGTAATCTACTGGCATATACATTTTTATAAAGTACGCTTTTGAAAAGTATTTTAAAGATCTCTAGATCTCTACTAGGAACTATTACTATTGCAATAACATTAGAGATATGATTTTTATTAACTTTCCATTGGCAAAAACCCTACTGTTATAATAGTATTATATTTGTAAAAATTACTATTGCTGCTATAGCTTATTATTTGGAAAACTAATTACAAATTATACTAGGAAAATAAATGGGGTTTGTTGGTGGCTAACAGTAGGAGAGTTTACTAGTCTAATTTTACTAGGATACATTTGTATTTAATGATCTTAAGTACTGTATATTTTGGTAGAGAGCAAAATGATCACAGGAACTTATTTTTTTCTACAGAATTTAATATAAATAATGGTTACTACAGAAAAATCGGTACTTTTGTCTTTGTTGTCTCATTCTTGTTTTCCTTTTGTCCCCTGTGCAATGTGCTACCCTGTTCTCCTTCCATTCATCTTCCAGCAAGGCTTGAATCAAAGAAACTAATTTTGCTGCTAATGTATCTTTTTTTCATATTTCACTTGTCCTAAATTGCAAAAATTTCAAACAAATAAGACAGTTATTGGTGGGTGGGCAAAATGATACATAATACAGTGATACTGCTAGACTGATTATAATAAGAGATTGGAAACAGATATGCTAATTCCTTGAAAAATACTCTGTTCACCATACTGTCAGAGGAATACATCTTGAAGCATCTGGAGTCATAGCTGTCTGGATTCAGTTTGTAGAAGACATGCTTCAGCAATGTTCTCGTCTAAGATAGTGCTAAGAGTTACAGAATCAGTAACACCCTAAACTGACTCAGCTACACAAGGTGTTCTTGCTATTTATGACACGCTATGTTGCATTCATTGTTTCATTACAACGGAATTAGTCCTCATTTGTACTAGTTTTAATCTCTGAAATATCTATTTTTCTATTTAAAAGACTCTAAAACAATAACAAAAAAACAAACCACAAAAACCTCCAGAAAATACTACTATTACTGGACGAAAGATGAAATAAAGTCTTCAGTTTCTTGCATTCCAAGAAATAAAAAGTCTTTAAAGCACTCTACAGACGATCTTCACGGAGATTCCTCTCTGGATAAGTGTCCAGCCACTGGAGTTTCATGGATCCTGATCAAAGTCATCAATTCTTTGGGAGGAATGAAAAATTATGTTGTCTTGAGGCTACCTTGTTTTTTACACTGAGATTTGGAGTCCTCAGATAACACCAAGATATAAAGAAACCAAGACCAGCTTATAAATCTGATTTACAGGTTCAGGAATGAAGACCTGGGAACAATTCAGCTCTGTATTCCTGAAGAAAAATCTGAAGAAATTGACATGATTTCCCACACTAACTCTCTTCTTCCAGCAATAGAGAGTTTTGACCAAAAAATTCAAGCTATGATAAACAGTATGGTCAAATTAGTAAAAATTAAAGTTACCATCCTTAGTTTATTGGAAAAATAAAACTACAGAGTAATGGTCTACAATATGAAAGGGTTTAGCAGTTGTCCTTGTCTGTGAAGAGTGTAGCTATAAACGCTTGACTTTTAGTTTGGAAACGCATATAATATAGGTGCAGATAATAAAAGGAATAGAAATATGGGAAAACAGATAACCAGGTCACTCTTTGTCTCACAGGTGTTTAGATTTTTTTTTATTCCCAAACCCTGGGTTTGATTTTCCTGAGATTTCCTGGAAAAGGAATCAAGATCCCACAACAGCTTGAAGAACCTCTAGTTAGATATGCCACTCTAGAGTGGGCTGAAAAAAAGAAAAGCCGAGCAACAGATCACAGATTTTGAAGAAGAAGAAAACTCCGCTGATACAGACTCTTTTATTTTCCCGTTGGTCCTTTCTCAATAGAAAATTGCATCAGAGTGGGAACAAGGCTATACTACTATTTCATTTGTGCTTCAGACCATGAACAATGCAGGTGGCAGACCTATCACAGGGTAGTTGCTCCCATTTTGCTAAAACCTACTTCATCGCCCCCCATCAATGGCAAAAACATAGCTCGCTTTAAGCTCCCTGTGGCCTCTACTACTACAGGGCTGCACTTTATGGGACATGCCTCCTAGACCTCAATTATCACAATTCCAAGCAGTGAAATAAGAAGAAACAAGCATATTTGGAAGCATATCTGTAATAAATAATATATTTATTAATACTAGAGCAATATTTGTTGAAATGTTTATTATATTCAACTATTTGCTTAGTTAAGTAGAACTGCTAAGACACTAGCTGAGAGGCTAGTTACATAGCTTCAGTTAAATTCTTGAAAGACAAACCTCTCTATTAAAGTATAAAAAGTCTTATATGTACCAGAAAAGTAGAAAAAGCTTTTTTTAGTGGGACTGGGATACAATGGATTGGGAAATTATTAAACAAATGGCATTCTGTAGAGACAAGGGGAGGCACTTGTGAAACAGCTGTTGGTAAAGAAACAGACTAATGCAGGACAGACATCTGCTGACTCTGAGGAAATTAGGTTTCAAGATTACCACTTTTTCCTCTAAGCTTACAGAAGACAGATACACAAACAACACACATGTGCTTATCATGTTTAAAAATCATGGTTTTTATTCTACATTTTAATATTCCCCATGTGAGGATGAAACAACACTTTTTTTATAAAGAATGCAGTCAAGTAAATGTTTTACAAGCTAATTGGAGCTCCCAAAGGGAAGACTTGCAGGTGCTGAATCCAATCAGATCTGCCACATAATTAAAATTGGTGCAGGGTGTACAGTAAAACAGATGTGGTCTTAAAACAAGAGAATTGTTTGATTCAATGTTACTACAGATGAATAGGGCATATTCAGTGAGATAAAGGGAGTAGTGTTATAATTTATCCAGTTCCACTGTGGAAATTGACTCATTCAAACATTGTAGCATTTTATTTTTGTCTTCAAAATTTTCTATAAGTTGTTTGCTTAGTTTACAAATAAAAAGAGGCTTCTTAGGACTGATGACCCTACAAACTGAACTTGAGATTTTCAAGTCATGCTGTGCTTTTTCTGGCTCAAATACTAATTAAAACTCTTCAACTGGAACTTGGTAAAAAAAATTAAAATAGAAGAGCTAAAACCAGTTCCCAGCTTGCTGTACTATAATTATGTCAGTAACTGCCAAGGAAACAGAAGCCTAAAATTTTATTTCAGTCAGTAAACTAAGCAATTATCAGTCAGAGTATGTTAGATACAAAGGGTGTACAATCAATGAGAATGTTCAATTTTTATACAATCATTTTTCTGACCATATATACTATCAAATTGTTACAGAACCTGCTACATCTATACCATCTGCCTGTAAAGACACTACATATCGCATTCCTGGGACACAATTCCCACAGAAGTCACTGAAAGTTTCTGATGTACAGAATTTGTGAATGCTTTTGAGCAGGAGCCTATTTAGATGTTAAAGTGTCCACATTTTAATATTCTATAATGAATTACATATCTGGCTTAAAATTTATAAGTGATGTGCTGTATTATGCATTATACATTAAATTTATATTTTAAGTACTAAAAATTGTTTGGGGCAGTATTAATGGCAAATGATTACTAAAACTAAGGCTGGGTCTCCCAGGGAGCTGAGAATGGAAATTGGATTTCATCCACAAATGGCCAGGTTTTAAGTTTGTATAGTAAGATGAATCAAGCCAGCAGCCATTCTGTGCACATACATACCAATATGAATTTAGCAGAGTATGGTCTAATGCAATAAACTCAGATTTCTAAATTCTGTACAGAATTGATGCTCTAGTACTGACCGCTACTGTTATATCAGTTAGAGACACTTTTTCAAAGGCAGTGAGTCAATTAATTAGCAGAGTCGAGTAAAAATGCTTTTATAGTACCGAGACAATCCCTCGAGGCTCCCACTGCCGCCCCCCTGCACCTTACAGTGTTTTAAGCTTCAACCTGAATAATTTGAGATTTGTAAGCTGAAATAACCTTCATCGCAGTGAAACATATTTGAATTTTCGAAGAAATATTCACGTCAGAAACGCCGCTCTGTGTCACACAGCTGTAGTATAAAAATCGTATCTTTATTATGTGCCCTACAAGCCTGCGCGATGCGTCCAGGAATACCGGCGCGGAGCGCCAGCGCTGCCCCCCGCCTACTCCCGCCGCCGCCGGCAGGAAGGGCCCCTCCGCCACACCGCGCCGCCCGCTTCACGAGGACATGTACCCGTTATCCCACAGCCTCTTCGGGAAACCTCAGCTGTCCTCCCCCGCAGCCGCGGGCCTATGAGGCGAAGTGTGTAACCCAGGTGATGCCGCATCACGGCGTTGACCCTCGCGGGGCGGGCACCGGCCTCCACACACGGCCTCCACGCCACCCCCGCCCCCCATCCCCATCCCTGGCCACCACAGAGGTTAAACCACTCCCGCCTCGCTCGCAAGGCCCATGACTGGCCGTACGGTTCAATCCCCAGTCGCTCTCTTTTGTTCCGATTGGCCCGATCTCCCGTTTGTCTTCGTAGGAAGCCTCGCCCTTCTTTTTTATCCCGGCTTCCTCTCCCCTCCGTCAACCCCCCCCCCCCCCCCCCCGTTACTTGCACACTCTCCCACAGCTCTAACCTCTCCTGCCTTTCGGGTTTCTGCGGTGTGGCTGAGGGCGACGGCCGCCAGCCCGCGCCCGGCGGAGGCGGTGGCGCTGCGATCAGCGCAGAGCGGAGCGGCACCGCGCGGGCAGAGGTTCCCCCGCTCCACCCCCGTACACGCGGGCCCGCCAGTGAGGGAGGGAGCGGGAGCCTAGGAGCGGCAGGCAGCCGAGCTGAGCCGCAGAACCAGGCGCGGCAGTAGGGCAGGCAGGGGCGCAGAGGGGCTCGGAGGCAGTGTGAATCATCTCCCACACAGTCCCTCGCCCACCATTTACTCCGCTCGCTCGATCGCTCCCTCCCTCCTCTCTCCCCCTCCCTCCTTCCCTCCCCATCGCCTCAGACTCACTCGTTCTTCCTCTCCTCTCCTCTCCTCTCCTCTCCTCTCCTCTCCTCTCCTCTCCTCTCCTCTCCTCTCCTCTCCTCTCCCTCTTTCCCCTCCTCCTCCCCTCTCCGCCTTTCTCTTCCCTCTCTCGCCCCCCTTGTTCCCTGTCTCCCTTCTCCTCCTGACACTGCACTGCAGCTGCTCCCAGCCCAGTGCTGCTCGCTTCCCTCCCTCCTTTCCTTTCCCTTCCCTCCCCCTGGGTGCCAGATAAACAACGCGCGCAGCATCCTCGACAATCCCGAGCTTAGCTCTACATTTTCGAAAAGGACAAGAGAACGGGACGAGCCCCCTCCCCTCCTTCTCCTCCTCCCCCTTCCTCCTCCTCCTCCTCCTCCTCCCCCCCCTTCCCTCCCTGCCCCCCCCATCACAGAAGGGAAGAGACAATTCTCCTTCGAGCAGCAGCAAACATGATGGCGGCAGCTCCCATCCAGCAGAACGGGACCCACACCGGGGTTCCCATAGACCTGGACCCGCCGGACTCCCGGAAAAGACCGCTTGAAGCTCCCCCTGAAGCCGGTAGCACGAAGAGAACCAACACGGGCGGTGGGTATATCCTCTGTCACCTCCCCCCCTTCCCCCCCCCCCCCGCCCAACCCACCCACCTCTCCTCTTCCCCTACCTGCCTGCCTCCCCCCCCCCCCCCATTCTCATTTCTCTAATGTTATCATTCATCAAAATGGCGTCGATTTTCAGCATCTACCAGCCTTTTTATTTAATATCCACGCTGGGGCTGCACAGCCGTGACCCTACGGAGATTAGGAGGGAACACAAGGGGCTTCTGCTGCCCAGCTATCTCCCTCGGCTGTTTAACGATGCACGAAAATAAATGGCAGCTGGAAGGAGACGGCAAACGCACTTTCCTCCTTCCACATCCTCTGGGTCGCAAGTTGAATTTCACCCTTGCCGTGCGTTTTCCTCCTCCTTGGCCTCACTTCTATTGTCAGCGCATACACGGCCTGTGTTTGCCGTGCTGGGGGCAAGAGCTGGCTGGTGGCGGGGGCGACTCGCCGCTCGGCTGCGGTGACTCGCTAGTTAACATCTTGCTCTTCCTGGAGGAGATGAGTTATAACGGGACCAGCATCTCCTCCCTCCGTTTGCGCTGGAGTCGTCATAACAATGCACTGAGGCGGAGGTGAATTTATTTGCCCAATATTAAGAGCAGCCTTCTGACTGTCCGTAGTGCTTGGTACAGCCAGCTGTCTTAATACGACTGTCACACACAGGCACTTCATGAGACGTTTACTGTCTCAAATAAGAGAAGTAAGGTGAACTGGGATCGTTGCATCTGCTTAGAAGAAAATGCCCCCAACTTTGTGAAACAGATTTCATGATAAAAATCTTGATATCCATGCCAGTAGCACGTTGCCCTGTTGACTGGGAAAAGCCTGAGGAAGTGGCATACTCTTTATTTGCCATGCACTTTTTTTTCTGGAGCTGGTTACAGAAGGTCCTTAAGCCTCAGTGTAGCTGGATTTAGTGATATGGTGAGAGGGCACTGACAGTTGTGCAGTTGCCAAATCAGACTAGGAATCTTTTTTATCTTCCTTCCCTCAATTCATCCAATATATATTTTTTTTCCTGTTCTGTTTGTGTGCTTTAATGGTAGTAGTGGATAGAGGACTGGCGTTGTCTATCTCATCACCTTTGAAATAAGTGACTTAGGCTTTTGATCAATTGGGAAAAATTCTTCTTAATATCCTTTAATTAATGAGCTTAAAAGAGATCACTGTCGCTTAAGAACTGCTAAAGGAATACATCAGGATTACTTAGGCAAGTGATTACATCCACACCATGTTGAGTTGTTTTCTTGGCAGTGGCTGAAATGCTTGGAATAAACCCCCACATTTTGGGTGGGTTATTTGGTATTGGAGTAGCCGTTTTTCTCACTTAAGAAGAATGCAGGCAATAGCTAATTGCCATTCTCATGTGTTTGCTAATGACAAACAAATAGACCATCAGAATTTACAATTAATTCCTTTTTAGTTTTGATATTTCTTTTGCAGTATTTTCAAAAAAGGTTGTGGTTGTCACTGGGCATTTTCGTGCAGGGCTTTATTTTTTTTAAAGAAGTCTGATCATTTAGGTGTGCTGTGGTTACCATTGATAAAATGATACTCTTCTATGAAATTAATAAGTTTATGTGGATGTTTTAATTTGCTTGGAATAAACATGCGTATTTTAAACTACCAAAGAGATAGTCTAAATGTGTCTCGTAGAATGACGCAACTGGTTAGATGTAAATGCGTGAATTACTATATGAGCTTAAAGATGTAACATTTTGCTTGTTTATGGGTCTAGGGAGGAAAAATCAAAGTTTGTAAGCCATATTAACCATGCATATCTCAATTTTTTCAGAGGATGGACAGTATTTTCTAAAGGTCCTCATACCTAGTTATGCTGCTGGATCTATAATTGGGAAGGGAGGACAGACAATTGTTCAGTTGCAGAAAGAGACGGGGGCGACCATCAAGCTGTCTAAATCCAAAGATTTTTACCCAGGTAGGTGCAAAAATTAGCCAGTATTTTTAAATCCCAAGGGATGTATGTACATGTCAGTGTGTTTCATATATTGACAACTAAGCTTCCACTGCAGCTGGAAGCCTAATTTTGTAGAAAAGTATGTTACAAAGTACAATAGTGAATGCAAATGTTCTCTCTGTCTTGATGTATGGAATGGACAAGGCACTAACTGCTTGTAATATGTTTAAAGATGTTTACAATGTTTACGTAAAAGAATGTTTTCAATAACATTTTGATTGTTTTTTGTTAGTTTAAAAAAAAAACCATTTAAGGAACCAACTTGACAGCTAGCATAAAAATAATTGTTCAGTTGAAATTTCCAGACATTGTAATGACAATTAAGCTAGAATGAGTAAAAATGAGAGGCTGCCTCTTACAGAATGAGCCATTTACTTTAAATCCATTATATGCCTTATTTTTGCTTCACTGCTTTGTTCATTGGCTCTGGAGTGAAGAGGACAAGTGCTGCTCTTTAGATATTCTTTATATTATGTTTATCATGATGGTGGAAAAAAACTACTATAAAAGTGAAATACTTTGGATGGATAAATGAGTAGTTTACATCAACTGTATTAGTGCAGAAGAAAGAAGTTTTTTATATTTGTGCAAAACAATAATAAATATCTGATTTAGCATGTCTTTTACAAGATTTATGAAGAGGGAATCTTCTGTCATGATATACAAAATTTTAGCTTCTGCAATTAGCTGTTTTTTTTCCCCAAAGATGAAAACATTAACATTACGTAATTGAACTTTTCTCCAGAGAACTTCTAAAAAACTCATGTATTTGATGTTTTGATTGTGTTATCTTGACAAATAACTGGTGATTCAGAATGGAATTCACTAAATGTTACTGACTTTTTTCTATTAGAACCGATTTGTATTTGATCTAGTTTAACAAAATGACTGAATTGTACAGATTAGCAAAGGCGGTTGGTATGGATGCAAACAGAACACTAACATTGGAGTATTTAGCTTTCATGTCCTCTAACTTTAGTGTGAGGCATAAGTGGATAATTTTTTATTAATGGGATGATTGTGGTCTGTTTACAATTATTATTTTTGTGGAAATTTAATGTACCTGTTGTACATCTCCTTAATTAATGTAGTTTATAATACTTAAATGTCAAAGATTAAAGCGATGCATGCAGATTTTTTCCTGTTGAAAGATACAGCTTATGAATTGATGCTTGTTGTCTTTATTTTCCTTTTTTTTTTCCTTTTCTTTAGAAAGTTAAAAAAAAAAAACGATCCCGTATCTCGAAAGGTATGTTAGAGAAGAAAAAAATCAATGTAGAATTGTGAAAATTCTTGGAACAAATAAAAACATTGAAAAGAGCCTGATTGCAGAATTAATAACATAATCTAGGTAAAGAGCTGCAGTAGTAAATTAAATTCACTGTCAATAGATGAAAATGAAATAGTTTTTCTGCATTATACATGAGGTGGTATCACATATGCAACGATGTTACAGAAAATTGGTGTTTATGAAGAATATTCCAAATACCAAATTACAAGCCTTTTCATTTTACTACAGTTTATTTACACTCGGAAAGGATACTTCAAAGATTAGATCTTTTCTTCAGTGCAGCATAGTTCTTCTGTTTTCTGATTAAATCCGAATGATATATTTTTTTGTGTGGCAAACTGTAAAGTGTGGATGTAGTAGCAGAATAACCTTTGAAAAATAAAAAATAGAAAGCTAGCATGACATGAGTAAAAACGTTTGACACAAACACATTCTCTCTTATGATCAGTAGCAATAATATAAATAACCAGGGCAGGGAGGCTCAAACAGTTTCACTGTAACAGGTGCAAATGAAATTCCGTTTTGACTTCATACAGTGTGTTTTGAATTTGCAGCCACATTGTGCCTTATAGAAAAATAAGTGTGTAAGGAAGTTGACGAATAACCTGCTAAAGCATGGAACAGGGATAAGAAATGGATTCCAGTGTAGCTAGCTTTCGCTAGTCTTCCTGTTTGCCTTTGACCACCAGCCCATGGAATTTTCGGAGGGCCTGGCATTCCCTGAGCTGATGACTTTTGGTTTTCTTCCAGGTTCTCATGCTCATAGAGCATTAGGGAATACAAACCTTGTGAAATAACTAATATAAAGATATGGTTTACTATTTGTACAGAGTTTCTTAAACAATTACTCTGTTTTCCTTATAGAAGTTACTTATTCTGTACCTCAGATGCATGTGACTCTAAGTGTATTTAATGTATGTTTTGCTGTGGAATATTCTCTTGACAAAGTTTCTGTGAAATTTTTCTGTATTTCAAAAAACTTTTAGCACAGTCTGAGAAGTTACTGTTCAGAAAGGAGGAAGTTGGTTGTGATACAGAAGTCATGAATAGTTCCTATGATCTAATAGTATTCTTTTTTTTTTTTCCTCTGTGATATAGGACTTCAGTGTGCAGACTGATTTCTGTTGGAATTATTTTTGTGCATCAAAAGGTGACATAATTATTGAAGAATTATATGGCAGCTCTAATTACAAGAAATTGAAGGAAAAAACAGCTTTGCAATGAACATTTTAGTTTACAGAATAGGAAGCAGTATATAAATACATTGCTATATACTACAGTCTTTATTTTTTCAGTACACAATTTATTGTTCTCTTTTTAGCTTACCAGCTGACTTTTTCTAATTGTCTGGGCTTCTGCAGTTTGACTTTGATTATTGTGCTTAGTCTATCGCTGATTGTCTTCTGTTCAGACTTGTCCCCCTAGATTAGTGAAAATAAAATTTAAACGGGAAAATATACCCTACTTTTAAACTAAATGGTGCTGATCCTTTTTGCAGAGAAGTACAGACTGTGTATCACTAGTAAGTTCTAGTCCAAAATTTAAATATAGACGTAGCCATGCAACTTTAATATTAATGAAGTGAACTTCATAGAGAAAGTGGCTATTCTGTGAAGATAATTGAAGGTATGATTTTTGGTTTGAATAACATTTTAAAAAGAGTATTTCTGTTTTATTAAGCTCTCATTGTCTTTTCTGTTTCTCCATTCTGAATTATAGTGAGTACTGGACTGAAAATTACTCTGGAGATATATATATATATTTCCCATTGGCAATTGCTGGCGCGTGCCCTCCCTTGCTTTCTTTCTCCTGCAGTCTTGCTCACTCTCTCTATGCTCCTGCCCCGGTCTCTCACATACACACACATGCGCGCACATGCATGCACTGAATTGTGTTACATTGCATCGTGTTGTTTATCTTGCAACAGGATCTTGCCTGATCTGAACTTGGTGCTTGAGTGAATTTGAGCTTGATCAATGTTTTTCATTTTATTGGCATGTGAAGTCATGTGTGTACTGAAATTAGATCATATTAAGAGCAGAGATTAATAAAAACATAGTTAAATGGGGATAAGGTTTTACTGCTTTTAAGAATAGATGAGCTGAGTTGCTTATATACCAGGTTTTTAATCAATAGTGATCTAAATGTTTGGAGACTATAAAAGGTGGGAACTTCCTTCCAGGCCTAGTGTAGAGAGTGTATGAAGTCTTATGTGGCTGTGTTATGTTTTTACTAACTGACTTGTATTTGACATGTTTTGCCTTTGAATATGAGATTCTTTGAAACATTAATGTATTATGGGAGATAGCCTAGTTGATCTTTGTGCAAGTGCCCTTTTGAAAAGTCCATTTTTCTGACTCTTAAAAAGATTTTGAATGCATTGAACGTATAAGTAATACAACTTTACAAGAATTTATAATTAATAAGTTCACTTTCTGACTTCATTGCTCCTTTTAAACTGTTAGGAAGGAGGATAGTGTATTATATCCATCTCGTTTCACCATTATTATTTCCTTTTAAATAATAAAGGAATTGTCATGTTAATTTCTAACTCTTAAAAATAACCTAAAGTCTAGTAGGGAAAAAAGTCTGTTTTAAAGATCAACACTTGAAATAACGTTGAAGTGAAATACTGCTTTTTCTGCCATGGAAGGGAAAAAAGATTAGTGAGTTAGAAGCAAGAATGGCATTAGTTATTAGCTATCTGTTGTCATGGTTCCTTGAAGGTGGTTTGTCATACGTCAATAACTGCAGCTCACTGTTTTTCTTGATGGTTCTAATCTTTTTTTCTAAAGTGTAAACGTTATCTAATTGGAGACTTCATAAGTATATATCTAAGATTTTCCAAATCTATTATAAACATTCACTTAGATGAGTGACTTCAGGAATAATGAGACTGAGGAAATTACTGAACAGTAGTATAGATTTTGGAGGTAGAATCTAGAGCTGTTTAGGTTTGTAAAGTAATCACTGGAATCACTGTTTTTTTCTACTACTTTAAGAAAGACCAACCACCAGAAACCCTCCAGTGTTGATTGCCAGCTGTTCAGAGGGATAATTCTCAGTTGGACAGTTGTCTGTTGCCTGGTTACTGGAACAGAATAAAAAAAAGCTTGTTAGCCAGCAGATCTTTAGTATTTTACGTTTAAAAGGAAGCTGAAACTGAATATGTAACTTGGTATGAGCTTGAGATTGTTACATATCTAACTCTCGTAGTGTACTATCACTTTGCAGCTTCTCATTTGGTAAGCTTAGAAAAATTTTGAGTGGTTTTTTCAGTAGAAATTTCGCACTGAATTTCTCCTATGTGTAGGGACTTATGTTAATGAGTGAATAAACTGACATAGCAAATGGCTTTGCTTTGCAACAAAGTGCTGTGCCTTTTTTCTTGTATAAGAAAGGTTTAAAACAACTTGTGATAGGTTTAGAATGATTAGTCTAACTTCTAAATGATGCAGACTTACTATATGTGCACTGCTTGGCAAAATAAAGAAGCGAGAATGGTTGCTTTCACAGGGAAATGCCATTTTTAATAATTTTCAACTTCTCTTCTGATTGCTTTTGGCTCATTTTCAATATAACTGAAACCCAATGGTTCTCAGTAGTTTAGAAAGCTTATGTAAATGAAGGTCAAGAAATAATTAAGAATATCTACTTCCTGGACTCATGCATTCTGGGAAAGATAAAGCTCAAACCACCAAAACCAAAAAAATAAGAAAAATAGCTGAAGTTGATATGCAGTGAAAAATTTAAATTTTTCTCTTCACAATGTTTAACATTTCCATATAGTACTTCAATAGTATTTTGCAAGTAGATCTAAGTTTTAATGGATGTTTGACAGAACATAGGTCTTGGATCTACTGCTTAACAAATATAAACAGGGAATGTCTGAGTCTCTTGTTTTCCTCTTCTACCACATGCAGGAAGACAAACACTTTCTCTTCTTAATTGATGCAACTTTTAACAAGCCATACCTTTCTCCAGTGATCTTTGATCTTGTTCATTCTTGAATTAATTGCAGTAGCTTAGATATTCTCCTCAATAGTTGGCAACAGGCTTTGTCAGTGATCAGTAGTTTTTTTGGCCAGGGAAGAAAACCTTGTATTTAGTGAATTTGTCAGACTGGCTTTTAGGAATGGAGCATAGAGGCATTTGAGAGGAGGACTTGTGCCTGATTGCTGTCTCATTTCCGTCTTTGGACACAACTCCAGCTAAAAGTTAGGCAACATCTGTAAAGAATTAACTGGCAAATGTCTTTGGCGGTCATCATTGCATCCTGCAGCAAGTGCAATCAGCTTTGCAGTCCATCTTAAAAAGTGATTAGTTTGGTTTTTAACATTTATCGGTAGGCCAGTGGGAGTTAATGACTTGGTGAGGAGTGTGGTAGGTGTCAGTTGTCCAGTGTTGGAATGCTGCAGGTAATTGGGCTGGACTGGTGAGAGCTGTGGCAGCGTGCTTCTCACGTTGCACTGCAGCTGCTGTTGATCTTAATTAATCTGACCCTCAGAGGCTGCAGTGTCATGCTATAAACCAGAATACATACTAGAAATGAAAAGGCTACTTTTTTGACTTATTGATGTTCATGTTTCTAGGTAGGCCTTTTGGTTTTCTAAATGAATTTGTTTGACGCTAGCATAAAATTCTTAATGTACTTCAATTGAAAGCTGTAATACTTTTTTTTTTACTGTTTATCAAATGTGTCTGTGTAGAGTAATGAATCTGATAAACATATTTTTGAAATGTCACTGTTATAATTGACTCAGCAAAATTATTTATGTTTATTCTGACAACAAATGCAATTGTCTGTGAATGAAAAGAATTATATTGTTTATGTCTGATATGAATTTCTGGTGTACAGTATGCTCTGTAGTGGGGTATGCTTGATGCTCTTACTGGCTAGCTTGGTCTGTGGTTCTTTTAAGGATTTCTAGTAACGTGGAAACATAACACTGGAATTCAGTTTTTGTCAGTTGGAATATAGGAGTGTGTTGTGCATATGTGAGATTATTAATTTACCGTAGATACGCTATCTTCTTTCTGACTGCATGATATGGCTTTAGGAAACTCACATTCCTTACATTCACCCCTGTATTCAGGGCCATTTTGTCTTTCCATCCACAAAGGAAATAGCAAATCAGAGTTTAGCCTAGAGATCTTTTAAATGCAACATGGCAGACTTACAAGGTTCTGTTCCATCCTATTTTTGTTTCAGGGGTATCTGCATCCCATTTCGTGGTTATTCATAACATCATAAGGATTAACTATGTGCCTTGTATTTTAATTTAAAAATAGAGAAATGATTGTCAGGATACTTAATAAGACATGTTAAATATTTTAATAAATAATAAACGATAAACTAAATTCCCACTCTCACAATATAAACTTGTTTTCATTTTAACATTTTTGATACTTCATTATGGTTGAATCTGATTGGGATTTACTTAGTATTAAATGTGCTGTTCTTGATTTTAGCTGAGCATTGAAATTCGTTTGCAAGTACTTAACTGGTGTGATTGAAATATCAGTTTAAGCCAATATTTGGAAACGTGTCCATGGAAGTCAATGCTAACATACCTTTGTAACTTCTGAATATGAATTTATCACTCTTTGCTTGAGGTAGTTAGGAGTGGAAACTATTGAGCATTGACCTTCCTGACTTCTGAATTGTAATCAATTTTGTGTAAGGTTTAAGTGTTTTTCATAATTGATGGACAAAATTAAGTCGCCTTCATGAAGAGTCAGAGAACTTAGTGTATGAAGTAGCTGATGTACTAGATAATGCTTCAATGATTAGTATAATAGGGATAATATTTGAAGTTACGTGTTACTCATCTGAATGATCTGGGGTCAGATCTCATGTAAGTGAGGAAGAGATGCTGCCCTTGTGAACTTATGCATGTGAAAGTAATTACGTAACATTAGCATTTATAAGATACAAAGAAACATGACTCGACAAAATTTCCTATTTGCCTGGTCGTGTAGGTTTTGATTGTGAAAAGCCTAAACATCTTTTTTTCATCATTGATCTCTCGCTGCATCCTGCAGGGCCTGTCATCTCAGCATTGACAGGATCAGATGAAAAATACAATCGATGTGTTGACATTTTTTTGAGAATCACTCAGGTAAGATTACTTGTTATACAGAACTACAGTGAAATTCATGGCTGCTGCTAATGTTTCACCAGTTGGAGCCTTTGCATTCTCAATCATTAATTAAATTAGATACTGAGGTTCTCTGCATGTTCCCTTGTTTCTATTTTAAAAGCACTTTTTGTGCCTTGCTCAGTGCCATTTAACTCTCTTGTAATCTCCCACATAAAGAGCTTCACACATTTGTACTATTTTCCCCCACTTTGTAGAACGACACCTGTTTGCTTGAATCAAGAATCATAGTGCACATCTCCAAAGCTCTTGGAAGACTTGTATGTACATGTATTTTATTTTATTTTCAAGTAGTGACTTTAGTTAAAGAGTCTTCATTGGCAATATGGGGAAGAAAATTCTTTGTAGAGAACCAGATAATCAGAGGCAACAGCAATTTATCACCCTCCTAGTGTGTTCTAAACTTTGAATTTTAAACTGTACATGAAAAAAAATAGAAATATTTAATTGAATGTAAAACTGTGGAGTATTTATTTTTGTAACATAATTATTAAAAATACTTAAATGAAGTCAGGGACTAGAAAAGTAGGAAATGTTCATTCAGTTGGAGTCATTGAGCATCCAGTTTGCTTATGGAATTGAAACTATCAGAGTGTATTCCCAAAGATTTGGGCAGTGAAATACCATGACTGTGAGTTAAGGAAGAGGAAGACCAGTTGAGCCATATGCTGAATTGGAACTTGTTCTAACTGAGGTTTACATTTCTGGAAGTGCCAGAGGGTTGGTAGGATAGTGTATAGTAATAGTAGCAGTAGCAATTCAGGTGCTGCAGCATATATTGTTTTGCCAGCAGTATTGAGCTGGAGTTATAGAATATTTACGTTTTATTGTAATCTGGCAGCCTAGCAACAGTTCTCCTGAGGAACAAACAAACAAACAAAAAAAACCCAAAAAAAGAGCAAAGAGAAATGGGATGACTTTTTAGCAGTGTATTGACCTGGATTTGAAGAAGACTTCTGTGGAATAAGGGAGGCTCTTCTACCATTCTGTCTGTGCTGATTTTCAGAGGTCTGCAATTAAATGCTGCTACTGGATGCCTTAAAGCTTTATAGAAATGATTTGTTGCAATGAGAACTGTTAGATGTAGAACATGTATGGGGTTTGTTTTGTCTTGCATGTGTGTGCACACTTCATTCTTTGTGTGTCTTCTACTTAGTGTACTAGATGAACACTTGGCAACTCTGTCAATCTAAAGTAAAACTTGAACTTCCCAGGAACTCCTTACATTGTTTCCTTATATTACTTCCTAACTTCTGAGTCTTACTGTGATGTACAGCACACCTGCCACGTTTTTGTTGAGATTACTCTTTGTCAAGCAACATATAATTTCTAGCATAATGAAATGCTCAAAAAAAATAAACTTTACAAAGATTTTTTTTTCCCAGGGGTGTAAATTGTTATGATTTTGTTTAGGTTGGTAATGCCAAGTGCTCATCTAGTATTTGCACTGCTTTTAACAATTATACAATATGTACTATATGATTTTATAAGCTGTCTTGTTCTTTATGGATTTACACTTGTGACTAGCTGTCATAGTAAGTGCCAACATTATGCAATTAGTGAATACTTTTTTTTTTTTTCCCTAGTGAATTGATTCCAAATAATCAGAAAAAAAAGACAGGGCAATTTTGTTCAATGAGGAAGGAGCTTCTCTAAAAAGAAAGTTACTGTGTAGCCAATATGTCTTCACTTTATATATTTTATTTGGTGTTCTTAATGAGTCCTTTACCTAAATAACTAATATTGACAAGGAGGAGGAAACAAGTGGTTCCTCAGGTAGACAGATTTTAAATCAGTTTGTTAAAAATACTGTTTTTGACATGTATGAGAAAATCCACATGTAGTTGTTAGCCTCAGAGCTTTAGTCTTGTGTATTCTTGAGAAAATCAATGCAATGGGCAACTGTATTTGTCCTCTAGGTTTCCTATATCTTGTAAAAACAAACTCCCCACAGTTCATGCAAATGTTCTATAACCTTCTAGCCTTAGAGACATAGAGTGAATAATGGTAGCAAGGTCAATGTTTGAATTAGATAATGTATTTATACTTAATTTAATTTCAATTTTTAAATGGTATTTTGGTTAGTGAATAATCATTATCTTTTCCAATGGCTCATGGTTTTGATAGTACTTCCTATGTGGATAATGTGGGGGTTTTATGTTCAGAAGTAATTCCAGTTTTGTTCTTCACACTTCATTAGCTTAGCATTTTCTCATTTGGAGGGTACAGACATGAGATGGGCACAAAATTTAGTCATCCATACTTGTACAGTAAGTACCTTGATTTTTCCTTCCTTTGACATGTGTACACTCAGAATGAGGAAAAATAAACTTCTAATTGTTTATCCACTTTTTGTCTACTTTTGATAGCATTGCTTTTCAATGTAGTGCATAGATGGTGACCATACTTTCTGTGTGGCAAGTCCAGGAAATTGTTAATTTTCATCTGGTACAAAATTCTTTTTGTGTGTTTTCTTTTGTAAAGGAGTCTCTCTGTAAATTTTGGCAGCTATTGTATTGAAGCCCATTGTTTTGTTCCCGCCTCTCCCCCATTATTTATTTATCTTCAAGTATTTGGCTTTTTACTATCTATAATGGTCAGTTCTGATTTGGGTGCTTTTGTTTCTCCCAATAAAAACTTACAGAAGTGATGACAACAATTTACAAAGGGTTGTGGTAGTTCTACTGCAGTTAAAATTTCATGAACTTTCCTAAAAAATATGGGCTCCTAAAAGAATTTTTTTTCTCCGAAATGTTATTGCATAGGAAATCAGAATAGGTGGTGATAATGCTCTTGGGAGTTGTAAGCATGAAGATGTCTTAATTAGGACGTTTTTCCCTGTGAAAGATTCTGTGAAGACAAAACTCAGAAAGGATGCAAGGATTTTGGTGTAAATTAGGGTATATTAGAAGCCATGTTTTTGTGTGATGAGATTTCCACATTGTAAAGTATTTTACTTGGCAGGTGTAGATAAGATGAGGATGACTATTGAGTATTCCAGTTAAGTGTACTTAAAACTATAAGTATTTCAGGAACTAATAAATTTGATATTTGTGGTATGACCTACTTCGGCTGATCTAGAAAGAGGTGTAATGTTGCAATGCTAATTTAGAGAGAAAAGTGCTATTAGTAGTTATCTACTGAGTAGTAGTGCAAACTAAGGGACAGTTATGATGTATTATGTGAAGTGTTCCCAGTTTATAAAGAAACTGATGTGTGAACTGTAGCGTGGATTCAGATCTGTAGATATCCTGGAATCCTCATAGGCATGTATCTGTGTAGAGAGGGAAAGACCAAGATAACTTATGACTTTTGAGTAGACTTTATCTCTCCTTATTGAATATTTTTTTAAGTTTCATTCTGCTTTAAGCAGGTTCTGTTGTGTTAATCCCTTTAGAGTGCAGCAGTTTCCACATAGCATTTAAATGCTGGATAGAAGTAGATTATAACTTCCACAGTTTCTTTTTTTTTTTTTTTTTCTTGCTCAAATGGAAAGGTGGTTTTCATATTGGATTTCTGTGTAGATGTTTCTTTTGGGTACAAAAAACTTACTGGTGTCATCTACCTTCAAGTTGTGGCATCTTCTACATTTACACTTTTCCATGGGGACAATTGAGGAATCTTGGTGGACAGGCCATCTTACAAATGCTGATGATTGTTAGAATTATACATTAAAAAAAAAAATCTATATGCGTGCTGCTTATTTGGGAAGAATTTAGCAATTCAGTCTCAACAAGTATTTTATTTTTAATCTTCAAGTTGTTTTTAAGAGCTACTGTTATTCCCTCTACAAACCTTTGAATTCTGAAGCTTAGAGTAGTAGTGCAGCAGGTTCTAAGTGTTGGAAAATTTAAATACTATTTTGTAAGCATTTTAACGGGCATGTTCTTTTTGACTTGCACTTTTATATTTAATGTTTATAACGGAAATTCTGTGAGCAAAATACAATACAACCATTAGATTTTATGGTAAGTAAAACTTCCCATTTTTAGATAGGGTAAAGATTTTCTAAAGTAGTCAAAACCTGACAAATTATTTCCTGTTCTTTGTGTTGCTTGGAAGTCAAACATTCCATTCAGTTTAAGCATTTATTAAAGTTGTCCAATCTCTATATATGTGGGTTTAGTACAATGAGATACAGTTCTTCTGTCTTGCCCCTGCAAGACATTACTTTCAGCAAAAAGGAATACAAATTATTTTTCTTGTCTCTTAAGCCTAGGGCTGAAAATAAGAATTTCTTTCCTATTTACCTCTGCCTCCTGGGAGAGTGAGAGGAAATGCTCTTATGAAGGTGGTAAAATTACCAGCAGTTTCTGCACACAAATATTAAATTCTGGTAAGTACTGAGTTTATGCAAGGTGGAATATGCATCTAGTCTACATGGTCTCATATTCGTGTGTTTTCAGTTAGGGGTAGAAGTGGATATTGTGGGGGAAGAAAAAAAAACAAACCAAAAAACCTGCGTATGAGTCCAATTTAAATCTTTTGCTAAAAGATTTTTTTCTTTCTAAAAGTTTTTCTATCAAAGGATTTTTTTTTTCTTGGTACTCAACTCAGGAGGATGTGTTCTCACAATTTTCTGTCTTTGCAAACAATTGTAATCGAACTTTTCTCAGTTGGATGGAGCTATTTAAATCTATATTTGGAGATGTCTTCCTACATTTAATTTTAATACAGTCAAGTAAATGAATACAGGAATAAAAAAATACTTTGAGCATCGTTCATAATGCTTTTTCAGTTATAAAGGGATATTTATCAAAGGTAGATGTATTACACAGACTATAACACTGAGTTTTATAGCCTTTTCTTTTAGTTCATGGTGTCTGCAAGAAAAAAAAAATAGTTTTAAAAGTTTATTTTGGTTTTTAATGCAAAAACAGAACTCTTTAGTAATGCCAAAAGCAGGGCAAATGATAAAAACGTAGTATATATAATCAGAAGTGTTTTGTAACTCTTAGTCTTTGCCTTTGCTCAAAAATGTATCTGGATTTTCTGATATTAAAACATTAATTCTGTACCTTTATGTACAGACTGGCTTTTTAATATATTTGTAAATCTGTTCAATAATTCCATATAGAAAAATACTGGCCTAATGTTAATGTATGCCTGTCTGGCTAAAAGGTCTGTTTTAAGAGAAATATATATCATCCAGATTCAGTTAAAATCCTCTTCAAGCTAAACACATTCCAGAATCTCTTTCCATTTGTAAATAATTGCTTTAATTATAAGCATTACATTTTTTTTTTGTTCCAATATCCTTGTTTTATTTTAGTTTTGGAAGGTGCAAATTAAAATTTGTGAAAAATTATGGAACTGACTGAATTGTCAACAATTGGTGAGAAGGATTCTGTAATACAGTTCTAATCTGAAATGGTAAAGGCACAGGTAAAATTTCCAAAACAAAAATCTAAAGAAATATTGTCATTTGACTTAAAATATTAATAATGAAGTGAAAATGTCCTATGTTTCTTTATTATTACATTAAAAATTTTGACTCGTTTTGATGGATTGTTCGGACATTTTATCAAGGAGAAGACTCATAAGTATGCGTAGAAGAGAGAATATGTGCAGCATGCGGCTGTTCAGAAAGAAAAAAAAGTTGAAATATTTCAGTTTTTAATATATTCTTGAGAGTGCATTTTTTTTACACAAGCCTTTAGTCTTTTGAAAGACTTGCCTTAATTTGTTGAAAATGAAAATTTAAAAAGTTTTGATTTAGTGTTTGAATTCTAATGCCTTTCAAATTATTTCAGCAAAGAAATGAAGCATTATTTTTTCTATGTATTTAGTTTTGAGCTTAATAGAAACTTTCTGTAAAGGTAATCACTGATTCAAGGACTCAATGCTTATTTAAAAAAAAATCAGGGAAAATATGTGGAGGCACTAAATTAAATTCTTGTATTTTTTTTTTTTAATCTGTGTTTTTAGAACATGACACTATGTTCAAGTATATCTTGGTATTGTCTACTTTCTGTTGAAAAAAGCTATCAAAAATAGCATTTCCAATCTTTGAAAACTGAAGGATGCAGTGGAAAATGCAGTTGACGACTGTGTGGCATGTATTTACATTTATTTTGTACTTCTGAAAAAGAGAGTATTTGGAATGGGTGCTGCATAGTTATTTGGCTATTAAGGTGTTAAATATTTGTTTCCATACAACGGAAAAGGAGGGATTAAGATTATGTAATGTTTCATCATAATTGTATATAAGCTCTTTGCTTATTTCTGCAAGGAAACATAAAAAAAAAAAAAATCCCTCCGAACAGCTGAACCAACTGAGGAATCTGAAATAAAATATCTTAGGGCATGATTTGTATTGAACTATCCTTAAAATGAAAGAGGCTGCAATAGTGATTGTTCAGAGTGAGGTCAAATTACACAGAAAGAAGGAACACAAGCTCGATCTGTCTTTGCTGCAACTGATGTTTGCATGTGTACTATTTCACAGTATATTTTAATTACTTGCGAAAGTCTGAGAATGACTAACTTGATTGTTTTATTTCTTTATTGTTAGTTTAAGACTTAGTATGTTAACAGATGAATCAAGGACTTGAAACAAAAAATAAAAATTGAAAAAATGGGTTATAAAAAACTTATTCATACTATTAAAATTCATTTTGCACCTTAACAATTTACTAATAAGAAAGCTAAGAACATCACTGAAACATTAGAGAGACTTGTTCTAATGTATTTTTTCTTTAAAAAAATAAATACATGCAGTGTACTGTATGTTAGAAATACAGTATAGACCTAGTGGTATTAGAAAAGACAGCTTCTTCTGGTTTTAGATAAAATGGTGCGTTTTGACACATTGTTTAAAAACTAGAACAGCTCTGCATATGAAAACACAAACAGTGATAATTAGATAGATATGCCATATGTGCTAGTTTAAGTTGGCATATATCTCAAATGACATGTTTAATGTACTGTATTACTGGAATTAGTAATTTTACAGCTGAAAGCTGTTAATTCTGTTATACTAGCTCCCTCTCATGAACCTGTAGGTAATGATGGCAGACCTTTTTCTTTTCAAAGCCACGTTTCTGGTAAAAGACAGTTGTAAGTTGCTGTATTTTTAGTAGTATCTTTGACTAGTGTTATGTTCCCTGTGATATTTCAAGTGATTCAAACTACTTCAGAATTCTAATACTTTTATAAATAATGATACAATTTTTGTTGAGGTATGGTCAGAATGTTTGCTGTTATAAATGCATATCACAAGAAAAGGAAGGCCTGGCTTTTCCACACTGTTTTTTCTTGGTGCAGAACTTTCTTCGATTCTTAAGTTAAGCCAAAACCAAATTACCAGCCCTAAGCACTTGACAGTTTTTAACAGTGGTTGAAATCAGCTAGATAGCAGTCACTGGTCACATATGACAGAAATATCAAGGGAGGAAAGCAGGAATTCGGAGTACAACTGGGTATGGCTGGGATGCAGTTAATTTGAGGTTTTTTCATTGCAGCTTGTATGGTGCTAGGTTTTAGCTTTGTGACAAAAAAAAGTGTTGACAGCACATTCATGTTTTAACTGTTGCTGAACAGTGTTTGCACAGTGACAAGGCCTCCTCTGATAGACTATGCCTATCCTCTACTCCCTTCAAGAGACTAGATTGGGAGTCCACAAGATTAGAGGAGGGACACAACTAGGCATATGACCTGAACTCACTGAAGCGCATAGGACCTGAACTCATCCTATCAACAAAATGGAGGGGAGGAGTGTTTAGGTAGTGTTTTGCTCTGGCAGTAACTGGGTGGTGAGTGATTGCCTTTTTGCATCACTTCATTTTTCTTTTTCTTCTTTTCCTTCACTTAGTAAACTATTTTTATCTTGATCTGTGATTTTTCTTGCTCTTTCTTTTCCTATTTTCTTCCTTTGTAAAGCTAGGTGAGGGCAGGGGGAGTGAGATGAGCAACTTCAATGGGCTTAGCTGCTAGCCAGGCTGAGCCCACCACAGGGATCATTAACATTTGTGTGTTGTGTAAATATTTTGCCTTTCTAAAAAAGTAGGGAGAGAGAAACCCAAAACTTCACTCAGTTTTGCATTGAACTGCTAAGAGTTACAGAAATTAATTTATAGCTCTGTATTCTAATTAGGTCCTCAACTGTGTTCCCCTACTTAGGTTATTCTTGGGATGCTTCTAGATTGAGTGTTCAAAGGGAACTTTGTATAAAAGGCAACTGAGGGTTATTCTGGAAGACTAATTCAAGTGAGTTGTTAGAAAGTAGATGTGGAATGGACCTCATGGATTATGGAATCCAGTTCTGTGCTCTACTTTCAGACAAATGTATTAAATCTCATAATCATAGACTTTTTAAGTCCTTCCACCTGCCCCAAACTTAAGATGATATGATGCTGCCACTTCCAAGCTCCTCCACAAGAGAAACACAGAGGAAAATCTCTGAAGCTTCTCTATTTACAGAAGGGTGTCCTAAATGAAATATGGTGAGGATGACAAAGGGAAATGTACCCTATGAACTTGATGCCTGTTTGCATAGGGCTATTCAAACAAGCTAGTGGTAAGGTAAAAATTCTATGGCAAATGGGTCATTTATTTTTCCTTCATAAGATAAATGTAATTTAGTTAATGAAAAGAACTACTATCCTTTATTTGACAGAACTATTAATGGAACATCATGCTCATACAATCATTAAGTCCAATTCCATCTTATTGCAGGTAGGTATAATTCATAACCTTAGTCAATGGAAGTGCTTTTTAAGACAAATAGGAACTTCTGAAAAGGTATGATTTCATTAGCACTGTGATTTGCTGCTCACTCAGTAGCCTTTATTCATGAAAGTGTACATGATTCCTTTCACAAAAAACTAGTATTAAGCTAATTTTTAAAGCTTTGACAAGTTCTAATTTAAGAGTCAAGTGACTCCAAAAATGGTGTCACATGAATATCTGATCAAGTTCATAAATTAATAATAAGTGAGTTGAAAATAAGTTTACTTGGTGCTGAAAGCTGTGTTGGAATTAAGCATAGCATTCTAGACAAATCACTGTCACCTTTAAACCAACCATACTTTCTGCTAATTTGCATGAGCTTGTGGTTAAATTTTCTTACGAGTTCCGTGTGCTCTCCAACCATTTACAGGCTACTTTTCCTTCTATGGTTTGCTTCTTTTTGTTTGTTTATTTGTTTATTTTTTTAAATTGTAATTAGAAGTTACATACAGAAAATGTGACCATTTGTCTCTGCCCTCCCCAAACATAAACTGAAAGAATTGACATTTCAAATACAAGTAGGTGAAAGCCTTCAGATGTTTAATTTCCTGTTAATTATATCTCTGTTGTACCTGCAAACACTGCTGAAACATGTATAGTCTTGGGGTGTTCAGCTCTTTTCTTGTCATTGGTTGTAGCTACTCTGTAACTTCTGAGTGATTGCTTCTATGACATGTACTATGCTACTGTTTTGGAAGTGTGGTTGTGGGGGTTGTTGCAGTGTTCTTTGCAAAGGCAGGCAATGTAGTGAAGCTACATTTTTTTCAATTCTAAAAACTGCCTCATTTGAAAATATTTTCATGGGATGAAATAGCTGTTTCTCTAGCTCATTCTCGATGAGTTTTAAAATTGGACTTTGAGCATTATACACTGTAATCTTTATTAAAAAAAAAAATCATAGAATTGTTATAGTTGGGAAAGACCTTTAAGATAATCAAGTCCAAAAAGGGACAGAACTTTATATATTGGGATGGCTGATCCATGTCTGCAAGTGTAATAATGTAATTTCAAAGGTACATGTTCCCCCATACAGGAAGCATGGTGCTATGTTACATACATCTTATCTTTTTATTCTAGAGTTTTGTTATGACTTTATTGTCATTTCAGTATCCTTTGCCATTTCTTTCTTGTTCACAATGGTTACTCTGAAATTCAGAGACTTTGCCTGGGTTGCAGACTGATGATTGTTCATAGAGAAGGAACAAAAAAATGAGACTGGAAAGAGAAAGTAGTTTCAAATACTTCGTCCAAGTAATGCTTATCTGTTTATCTCTAAACTCCTTGGCTAAAAATTTGAGTAAGTTATGAACTGCTAGATGTAGTATGTGTTTTGTCTCCTATAGGAATGCAGAATAAAAGTCTATCCTTTACTCCAAGGAGTTCACCTTGTCAGTTACTATTTAGGAGGTGTGAACAGTTTTGGAATTAACTTCATGTAGGAATGTGATGCCTACATTTTCTGTACACACCACATATATGTTAGTATAACATTCAATGAGAATTTTATAAACATGAAATCGTATCATTATAGGTACTTTTTTGTAAATTAAAGTTGACAGAATTAGCTTGATAAATTTTGTCACAAAAGTTAGCGTCTTGGACTGAAATAAAAAAATTTAGAGGAGTGGTGTTGTCTTTCTGAAAGAACCTACAAAAGTAATAGAAACTTTCCAGTTACTATGTATATGTGGAGCAGATGTGTTTTTAACACATCGTGTAAATTTTTAGTTTTTAATCAACAGTCAGGATAAGTACTTATTATTACTTATGGTAATGATGGTGAAGGGTTTTTTTGTGACTGTCAGTTACATCTTGCCTGAATTTAAAAGCTTTTAAAATTTTAGTAAAAAAGGAAGATATTTTAAAACATGTGGACCTAAAGCTCCTAACTCCATTTAAAAATTGGATTTTTATATCAAGTACTACCTTTAAATATTGTAACTGAAAGTGGAGTCTGTTGTTTTTTTTTTTTTTTTCCTTAGGTTTTGCTTTAAATCTTACCAAACTATTACTTTCTATTTATCCTTTCTTTTAGCCATTAATACTTCTTAATTGTTCCATAGTATAACGCAGCAATCAACATTTTGCTTCCTAGAATAAAGCTGCTAGTCAAAGTTGAGAGCTTTACCCCATTGAAAGTGGTGGGCATTTTGTGCTCTTAATTTTGTTGTTGCTATTTATGTGCATATGTGTTCAATAGTCTGTGAACATTATTTTGTATGCAAGTGCTAAACAGAATGGATTTTCTAAGTGTCCTAATATGATCTGTGTTACATGTTTTGAATAGTGATACTGTACTTCTCTCTGTCTTCCTCTTCCCTTCTTCCTTCTCTCCTGCTAACTTTGAAGGACTTTTAAGAAAACTTGAGGAAACTATGTGTAATTACCAGTAGAGAATAATTCTGAGTTTAAAGTTAAATAGCTTCCATTTCAGAAACAATTTCTTATTTTAAGTATATGTTTTATATAGTTGGTCATGAAGAACTCTTATTTATGAGCAGGGAGAAGGTTAGACAAATAGAGAAGAAAAAACCCTATAATTTAGGGAAAAATGTGAAGAGCTTCAGTCAACTTACGCCCTAAATATTCACTTAAGTAAGGAATTATATGTTATAGATATCTTTCTTGGGAAATTTGTAAGGTTATAGTTAAAAAAAATAAGTTTCCAGATGCAGTGAATTAATTATATTCCAAAATTATACTTTACCTTTAGTTATTAGAATTGTTGGCTCAGAAAGGAAAGAGGAAGAGTGCTACTTTTTTATTTTGTACATATCAAAATAGCCTTTAGAAAGTTAAGGCTAAACTGATGTACCAAAACGTATAGTGAATTTGCATGTTGAGAGTAAAAAATTATGTTCATGGAAATATCAAAGGATATTGAAATATCAAAGGATATTTCCATGATATTTCCAGTCAAAAGTGGCATTGATAGATTAACTACTTCTCATAAGTATTGTCTTGATATTCACATGCTGCTAGTGGAAGGAATGGTATTTTTCCATGATACTGAGATGCTTAAATTGAGGTGCTTATGCTGTTGTACCAGTATTGTATTTAATTATTATTTTTGTCTGTTACTGATTTCTTAGCCAACTTTGAGCTCAGTGATGGAAGTTACTATTTTCTGTTCTTTTTACGTGGTAGATTTGAATAGCTATAAATTAAATTTGATCATATGTAATATTGAGAGTATTTGTGAATTTAGCAATTGTTTCAAACATTACTAGTGTAAACGTAATGTGACCAAAACCCAGCTGTAAGGATTTTTATGTTTCAGTGCAGGAATATTTGTCAGTACCTGCTGCTTACCTAATATGTAATATTTCATATTCAAGTTTACATAACTTTTGCAGAGGTGTACTGTAAGAAAAAGGTATTATAGAAGTTTATAAAAAAGAGTAAAAGGGACATTTCTTAAAAAATACATGTCATTTCAGTAATACTTCACAATGGGTCTGAACTCTCAAATTCACACTTCAAATTGCGTGTAAGCTCTCTCCATTGTTCCATATGACAGATTTACCTAATATTATTTCAAAGTAGCTGAAAAAGGGAAGAGTGGATAAAAATTCGTGATAACCATTGTGCAACCTTCCTGTTAGTGCACACTTTTATTCCCAATTTCCAATACTTAGGACAAGAATGTCTGAAAACTTATGGTCTTCAGAGTGAAATAGCACCAAATCTTAAGGACTGCAATGACCTAAACTCTATCTTGGAAGAATATGAACAAAGAGAGTATCAATATGTACGCCTCAATACAAGACATGCTCACATATACATGAGCTTTAACATACTTTTAAAACAGAATTTCAGGTACCTGAATGAAACTCAAGGAAAAGAAGAATGTGTTTCGGGTACAAAGTGAAGAAGGAAGATGATAAAACTGGAGAACAATAATTTTTGTCACTATCATTCTAACTTTGGTATTATCCATTCAGACTCCATGTGGTCATTATCCTTGATGGAATTAGTGGAAATATATGGAGTGATCTCACTCATGTTACATCCTTATAGCTCATTTCAGATATTTTGGTGTCTATTTTGGGATTAAAAAAAAACCCCAAAACTATTTTGGTTGATACTATCTTTGTTAAGTCTTAGTAAAGAAGAAAAAGGATGGTTGGAAGGTAAATTTATCAGAAGTATTATTGCTGGAGATAAATGTAATGGTTAGCTTGACAAGAAAAGTAATCTTAAAACAAAAAAAAAGCCCCTTTTATGTAGCTGTGGAAAGACATAAGCAAAGTCTCATTGTATGACACTCAAAGGAATTGCTAATACATTTTGTCTGTCTTAGCTATCTGTTGTAAGGTGCCAGAGGTATTTTGAATTTCATTTTTGTCATTTTGTTTGGGTTTTTTTATTGTGTTATTTTAAGTACATAATACAGAATATAAACCTTTTCCTCCTTATCAAGTATTTATTGCAGCTTCTAGTGAATTATTATTGTATAAAGTGTTTAAATAAGCCTGTCCTCAGACTTTCCTTCTTTCCTCACTTTTTTTCACTTCCCATTTGGTAGAAAATTTGGATGTGGATGGGAAAGAAACGATATTCCAAAAATTTTCTTATTCAGATGATTGTAGAAAGTAAAGATGGTAGTAGCTGTATGCAGCATATGCCTGATTTGTGGTAAACGTACAGTTATGTGAACTGCTGAACGTTAGGAAGATATATTGGAGAAAGATCTTTCTCTAATGAGTTTATTTCAGAAATTCATTGTTCATTTCAGAATAGTGTATTTGATCCAGCGTGATGGTTCTTGCATTCTGAATTTTAGTACAGACATTTTAATCAAGAGTATTGGAAATCACAAGAAGTGTCAAGACAAGTGAGTATTCTGCATAAAATCTAAGAGTGATCCAATTTTGGCTGAAGACATTTTATATATTTTAATAAACAAATATTAATGAAACAGGTTATTAAATATACAGGTTCATTTTGCCTGTTGATGAAGTAGGGAAGACTAGCCATTTGCTCCATACATTTCTTACTGTGTCTCCAACTAGATTCAGAAGTTAGCAATAAAAGAAACAAAACAAAGACTTTATAGCTTTAATGAAGTTTGCTTTTAATGATGTATAATATCACTAACTAAATATATTAGTGTATCTTGACTGAATTCTTATCTGATACTTTATGAATTCTTTTCTTTCAAAAACTTTTTCAGTAACATTGAATGGAGATTATAGTCTCTTATTTGATTTAGTGTTTTATAGGGTTTGTTTTATAGTAATTGTCGTTGCCTTTGTCTTATCTTGTAACTGCCTCATGTTTGTTTTTGTTGAAACTATCCAGAGAGGTGAGAATGATATAGTGAGAGGAAAGGAGACATGCTTGCCATTGTACACATGTAACAAGTTGACTTTTGTATTGTCACTTTTTAAATTTTGAGTTTCAGATATGGAGGAGAGGCACTATTGAAAGTAAAGATAAAAGTGCAACAGGGGGGTTGGACTAGATGATCTCTAAAGGTCCCTTCCAAACCTACCATTCTATGATTTTTTTTTTTATGGTATTTACGTAATGAGTTTCAAGTCATTAGTGATTTTGTTGAATTAATATCTTGTTCTGTTAGCGTTGTGCTGCCCTATGATTTATTTACTCCTAACTTAAGAAAGTGTGCATGGAATAGGGTGTTATCGATTAATTATGATTTTTCTTTTATTCTCATTTTTACAATAGATATTCATAAATACAAAATAATTACTTTAGCATCCTTCAGGTATAAAATAGGCTATGGTCTCTAGTTTCTTTGGGGAGGAGGAGGAATGACTGGAGAACTATGGCTAAATTCTATATAAACATTAGATACCCAGTCTGAAGTTCCGTGGAATTATTTTTGTCAGAATATGTAAACAACTTTTGTAGTTCCATATATTGTTCATGGGTGGTTACCATTGTGTTTGCTTGACTTATTGCTTGTGAGCTTAATTGGTCTTGTTCAAAACTGGACATTTCTAAATAGTGTCCAGAGTGATAATCTTTGAAAAGTTAGGCTGAGCTGAATTTGTTAGCATTGTGTTGAAGCATTCCTCTCAGTTCAAGAAGGATGGGAAGCTGCTTGAGAGAGTTCAGTACAGGGCCACAAAGGTGATGAAGGGAGTGGAGCATCTCCCTTATGATGAAAGGCTGAGGGAACTGGGACTCTTTAGCTTGGGGAAGAGGAGACTGAGGGTTGACCTCATTAATATTGACAACTATGTAAAGGACAGGTGTCAGGAGGATGGAGCCAGACTGTTCTCAGTGATGTCCAATGAGAAGATAAAGGGGCAATGTGTACAAGCTGTAACATAAGAGGTTCTAAAGAAACACAAGGAAGAATTTCTTTACTGTGGGGGTGATGGAGCATTGGAACAGGCTGCCCAGATGGATTGTGGAGTCTCCTTCCCTGGAGACATTCAAAACCCACCTGGACGAGTCCCTGCTCTGACGTGTGAGGATTTTGGACTAGATCATCTTTCAAGGTCCCATCCAACCCTTAAGAGTCTGTGATTTAGTTTTTCAAATTTAATATTAATTTCTGAATGAGGAAACTCTTTCTTGTGTCTTCGAGCCTGCCAAAGTTATTCATGTTTGCTTACCAAAAGTGTTCTTCCTTAAGTCACAATATGCCATCTAGTTCTTCCACTTTGAACTTCAGTTGTGTACAACTTGATTTGTCTTGTGGGTTTTGGAAGCTATCACAACAGCAGGTCACAATTACCAGGAAAAACAATTGAAAGAAGAGTTACACTGAATATTTTAAAACATGTGCTAAAGCACCCAATCATGTTCCAAAATCTCAGTCAGGATGGCCTGTAGGAGTTGTGTGGGAATAGAGAATACTGGCTTCATTGGCTAAATTTTACTTTTGATTCCTGAGCTTGACTAATATAAGCATTCAGAGGATCCTAAGTAGGCTACATTTGGTTTTGGACACAGAAGTGATGGGAGAGGGCTAATGAAAAGCATACCTCTCACACTTTTAAGTACAAGAATTTCTAGAGAAGCATTTGACACATCCTTAACAAGAGGAAACTATCTGATTTTTCATAGTTCTATTGGAATTTCCTGATTCACTTGCTGAAACTTGGAAGAAGTCGAAACCCAACCAACTTTGTATAAGCAATGCATTGGCAAAGTGAAAATTGTGCAAAGACAACACCAGTATTATTTATAAATTATATTGTTATGCAGTCTTAATTATAAGGAGAACCATCAATATTATTACTAATTTTTAGTCAAGTAAGTAATTTTAGAAATCTTGATGATTTTAGGAATTTGGAGAATAATTGCTCGAGCTCTGTACCTTTTTTTTCCCATAAAACAAACCCACTACTTCTAAATTTGCTTTTTATTCTAATTTGTTTTTATTCTAATTCTTCAAATAAAATTAAAATAAATACATGCTTTTCATTTAATGAAAGCATTTTCATTAGGTTTCATTTGTTGTTTCTTCTGCAGAAAATTCCTACACTGAGTTTTTTTCACATTATTTGTTGTGATGTGACAAAATAAATCTGACTGATATGTGAATCAAATTTCTTATACTAGGGAGACTGTCTTTAATAACAGATGTAAAAGGGTTGTGGTAGTTGTGGCTTCCTGAGACTACAGGGATGTGGACTTGTTTGTGTGCATTTGGTTTTCTTTTAAGATTTATATGTACCACTAACTATAATGTACAGTTTCCTAGGGAAATTACATTTAATATGTGGCTTAAAACGTGCTTTCTCTAAATACTTGTGGTTTTAAGTTATCTCTATTTTTGGTTAACTGAGTATGTTCATTTATGCAATAGCAGTCTTTTGGAACCACAAAAAAGAAAAGCTTTTAGCTTTGGGTTTCTTGATTTGTTCCCTGCATCACCGTCCCCGTCACCACTACCACCCGTCCTCACCCTCAGCTTTGTACAATACAATTCTTATTTCATTGTTCCTTAAAATAGAAGGGAGACTTTTGAGTAGTGTACTTTATTTGGGTGTTTATATGTTACTTTTAGTAACATAAAGCTTAATCTTTTAAGTAGTGGGCTTAACCATTTAATAGCTTCTTGTTTTTTGTTACTCAAATCACACAAACCTCTCTATCAGTTGATATTCCATTGCCAGAGGGCATATTGAAGGTTCAAAAGGTAGCAAAGTTGAGAAAGATAGCTCTGGGAATGCCTTATTTCTACTTTCAGTTCAATGTAACTTATGACAGAATCAACCTTGAACATACAACAATAGAAAAACAAAGTTAGTTGTTCATATCAGTTATTTACAGGGATACATTGGAGTTTTATTTTAATTCTGTGAAATAATGTTTTGAGAAATGAAGGTTGATTAGTGTCATGGTTCAACCCCAGGCAGCAACTAAGGACTATGTGGCTACCCTCTTTCTCATCCAAGTGAGATGAGGAAGAGAACTGGAAAAGAAAACAGAGCTTGCGATAAGAACAGTGTAACAACTAAAATAAAAAATAACAATTATGATAATATATATAATAATAGTAATAAAAAGGAATAGAATAAAAAGAGTGAAATAAAGCCCAAGAAAATCCAAGTGATGCATAGTGTAGTTTTCACCACCCACTGACTGATGCCTGAGCAACAATTTGCCCCTCACAGCCAGCTTCCCCCAGTTTATGTACTGGCCGTAACATCATATGGTGTGGAATAGCCCTTTGGCTAGTTTGAACCGCCTGTCCTGGCTGTCCTCCCTCCCAGCTTCTTGTGGACTTCCTTACTGGCAGAGCATGGGAAACTGAAGCACTACTTAGCCAAAACATCAGGGTGTTATCAAAATTATCAAAACATGCTTCTTATGTTTCAAAACACAACCTGTACCATATACTAGGGAGAAAATTAACTGTATTCCAGCCGAAATCAGGACAGTTACCTTGTGTGATGAAATAATCTTGTTATCTTTTTGTCTCTTGTTCCCTTTTTTCACTTCCCATGTAGTGTTATGTATTGAAATAGCTCTATTTTTTAAATGAACAGCTAGAAAATGGTGTACTACTATTATTAATAAGGCAAGAAACACTTTCTTTTCAGTCAAAATTATGTAGTTTATGTAATGAAAGATTCAATATGTCTTTTAACTTAAAAAAAAGTCTCAAAATGCTAAACTTTCAATTATAGCAAGAAAACATTTCATATATATAAAGAATGAGAAAATACTTGGAAAAAAATATACTTACCTTGGGAAAACTACCTACCTCACTAAACATTCCTTTTTCATGTACCTTAAAAATCCTGTCTCTTTGTAGAATTTCAATATTAACAATCAGTATTTGATGCCAAAGTCCATTCTAGTTATTTGACCACTACAGTTTGCTATGTTGCAACCAAAAGAGCAGAACAGAACTAATGTGTTTTATAGGTTACAACTTTTATTTGGTTTTAGGTTACAACTTTTATTTGGTTTTATATGCATATTTTCTGCATATCTATCTGCACAGATTTTTATTTGTTCTTTTAGTAGATAGTTTTTACCATGTGCACCCATGCATACTTAGTCATCCAGTTAAGATAATACAGTGTAAAGAAAGGGAATTCTGGTTTACCCAAGTGCAGTAGTCCTTTAGTCTAGTCATCAGTTCCATCAATCTGCTCCATTTAGCACCTTCTGTTGCCTGACCCTGTGCTAATGCAGTGTCTCTGACCTGCCTTTCAGATCCTTAGTATTTTTATTAGGACAACTCGTTGCTTATTTAACCATTCTAAATAACACTGGAAACTCCAAAAACATTTAATATTCCTTTAGATTCACTCAGTCTATTCCCATCAAAAAAGTAAAATTCTTATTTTCAATTAGTCATGCCTTTCTAGTAATAGGTTCTTTATTTTTCTTCACAGATGATTCACTGTTTTCTAGTATGGTCATAAAATCATTTTGGTTGGACTTATGGAGTCCAACGATTAACTTAACACTGCCAAAGGCTATCACTAAACCATGCCCCTCAGCACCCAATCTGTCTGTTTTTTAAATATCTACAAGGATGATATCCTCTACAGATGGCCAAATTGTGGATGGCTTCTGCCTCTTGGCAAATCTGCATGAAAATGGCAAACCTCTGAGTGACATAAGGCAAATGAAGTGTTTCAGTGTCACATTAAGGCTGATCATTTGCTACCCCAAAAGAAAAGTTAGGAGAGGACCAGTTCACCTGAGTATCCTGGGTTGAAACCAAATACTATATTTGTGAACTTGCTGATGACATTTTGTGAATTGCTTATTCAGATGAGTTTTTGAACTTCCTAGCAAGCATTTGTTAGAAATTTAGCAAGCATTTGACTTGGAAATATTGATGCAGTGTGGATATAGATGTAGCGTATTATGGTCATTGAATTCCACTGTTGATTAATGGTACTTGGGGAGTCTCTTCATGAAAACAGACGATGTTTTTAGATTTTGAATGTGTTTGTAATGAAGAAATACAATTGCAGATGCTAAAGATGCTAATACTTAGCCAAATATTGCTATTTCAGTTCTGAGTTACATCACAATTTTCATGATGGATGACCCAATTTTATGGCCAAGAAAATAGGAGTAATTTTTTCAGACCATTAGTTTACTACTTGCAGTGTGTATCCTCACTTTAGCTGTTTGTTTCAAAACATTTGTCTAGGATTATCAGTAGGATAAGTAGGAAGATTTGTTTTGAGAATGAGCAAAGTGAGGTTTTCGGGAGAATTATGTGTATCATGTATTTGAAAATAGCAATCTTCTCCCTCATCACCTCCTGAACTACTCCCAAAACCTATGTGACTCTCTTTTTAATAACTTTGATATTTTCAAACATTTGAAATTTTGAAAATGGCAACATATGGCATTTTTTGTTTAAATATAAGATTTCAGAACATTCTTAAAAGAAATGTGGTTTGGGTTCTTACTAAGTTCTTAAATAAAAGGTGCATGCTGTAACATTTTTACAAAGGAACTTTTCCTCCCAGAGGGGCAAAGAGTATTTGAAATGTATTTAGGTTAATTGCAAATTAAAAAAAGAACAGAGTTTTAAATGGTCTAGTGGTGTGAATTAAAAAGAAAAAGTTTTCCGTATCAGTCAGTCTTGTAATAATTTTATTAGTGTTTCAGTCCGTTACAGAATCTTCTGAGAATACTGGGATAGCCAAGACCTGAATTTGTAACTTGGAGAATTGTGTCAGACATTGCTCTTTCACTCTTACTGAAGGCTTTTTCATTTTGGTTTTTATTAAGCCTACTTTCCTTAGGTAAATGAAGTTTATGAGGCTGTGATGTGTCTCTTCTGACCTGTTTGCTTATTTCAACCACACAGAATTTTCTGTGTTTCAAATATTTCTTTTTTTTTTTTTTTTTGTGAAAATTTTCAACAGTATTCCTGTTGAGAGAAAAGAACATTAAGTGGTCTTTAGTCAGCAAAGACTTCAATGTTGACTTTTACTGTTAATTTAGTAGTGCACAAAAATCTCAAATGCAATAATGTTTCTGTGAGCCATGCACAGATTCAGCATCCAGAGGGTATTATGTTTAGTATTGATTAAAGACTTTCATGTATATGCTTATATTTATTAAAGTATAAAGCTATGTATTTTTACTGTGTATATCCAATGTGTTTCAGGAGTTATTTGTAGTTATTTACTATTGTCGTGTTGCTTTTTTTCATAAATTAGATTTAATCTGGAAATCCAAGGAGATTCAGAGAAAGTAAAATGAAGATATTTGGTTTTGATCATAAATACTTTGTTCCTTCAACATGGAAACAAAAATTCCCTTGGAGTCCACTGCATTTACTATTTTTAAATAGCATAAATTTTATAGCCAAATGCTTGCTTTTAGCATGTTATCACAACAATATTCAATATTTAAGTTAGGAACCATTATTAGTCACAGGGTTATTCATATTTGTTCTGTACTTAAGTAATCTGTGTCTGGCTAACCCAGAAATGTTAAATATAGTTCTGTCTTATACAATAGCCTTTCATTGCTAAATCATTAAGGATTATGATTAAATACAGATGGTATTTCAGACACCATTCTGTAAAAAAAACTTGTTTAGGGCTACAATATTTTTAAGGCAGATGCTGTGGGTAGCTGATTTTAGTCTCTGTGCTTGAGGAATCCTTTATGTCACCCATATGAATCCTTTATGACACCTATATTTTGATTTCTCTGATCTAGACTTTTGGGAATTTTTAGATGAAATCAAACTCTGAAGAAAATAGTGATAACATGATATGCTGCAATAATTTAATGATGTTTGCAACTCTTAGTTGAGAAATCATTGTATAAATTGCATGTAGAATCCGTAAAGAGCAAAAATAATGAAAAAACCCTTTTCTTCTGGTTTATATTACCTAAAATATGCTCTCTCTTCTTACCCTTTTTTAAAAAATGGAATACATTTGAATTAGTGTTTAATATTTGTATTTTTTCTTCATTTTAACCTCTAGCGATTCTAAATAGATTCATACCTATTTTTAATCTTGTGCGTAACCGATATTTTGAAGCTTTCTTTTCTTTTAATTAAGTCAGACTCGGGAGATTGATTTAAATAAAAAAAAAAAAAAAAGTCAATAAGGTGTTTGTTAGGGAAAGATTTACCTTTAGAGATTTTGAAAAAAAAGCCTCACGTATTTTTTTCCAAGGCCAGTTCCTTTTCTTAATGAGTATGTTCTTCCCTGCTACAGCTGTAGATATTTTGAATATTACCTTTCTTCCTCCACCATCCGACTTTTCTGTAGTCATGCAGTGAAGTCATAATTCTGTGTTTCACATCCATCTGTTACCATAGAAATGATGGTAATAACCTAAATTTAGCTTAATATCCTTCCTGCAGGATCAAGCAGGAGAATTGAATGGGTTATATCTGAAAAAAATCTCTTTAAAAATTGGAATACGTTAGCAAAATCTAAATGCTGTGATAAAGTTACATGGCAAAAAGTTAAATCTCAAGTAAAACATCATAAAAAATTTCTATTGCTTTTAGATTTAAATCATCATATATGAAATCTGCTATATACCATACAAACTACTTAACTTTAATGGTGATAATTCTTTTTTTATCCTAAAAAGAGTTAGTACAAGGCACATTAATTGTCAGATATAAATGTTAATACAATGAAAATTACTATTTTTGAGAGTATTATCAGAATATTTACTGTGGTCTAGATATATTAAAAAGCAAGAGAATAAACTTAGAAATTATTATGAGACAATTTCTTTTCATATTTAAAAATATAGAACAAACTTTTTAAAACTTATTTTCAAAAATGTAGTTGAAATTAATCTTCCCTTCTTAGAAGAAAGTTAATGTCTTCTCTTTGTTGAAAGCTGTGAGGTCTTTATTGCACAACTTAGATTCTGTCTTTTACATTTATGTCTTCTGAATAGAGGGTTTCTCATGCATTGTTAAATGCATTAGTCTCAAAGAATGTTAAAAAGAGAACATACATAAAATGTCTAAGAAAACTGCATAACCAGAACTTTGAATTTAAGAGATGTCTGTATTACTTCCTACATACATTCATCAAGACAAAGCCATTGGATTGATTATTGTGTCTTGTGTACGATAGGAGTCTGACTCTGTTTTAACTAGGTAGTGAAACCTAGGTATTACAGTGAAAAGCTAAGTTTCAGAAAGGGGGAAGATAGATTGAAAGGAGTCTGTAGTATCTTCAGTAAAACGTCAACTGATCAGTTTCTGATTTAATTGTTGGGACAGATTTGTATTTGGGTTACATCTTCAGGCAAGAAGTAGGCAAAAGATACTTGGCAACAGAGGGGAAGTAAGAGGAGAATTACTGTCTGCCTAAATAGGAAGCTCCTATCTTCCTTTTAAACATTTGCGACTGGTTTTGTTGTGTTTTCTAACCACTTTTGGAGGTTCTAAAAGTGAATATTGAAGAAATCAAACCCTTACACAGATTTTTCTGAATGCAGTAGTAGTATGTTTAAAGATTTTACTCTTCTTATGACAAGCTCTATATACCAATTCTTTGAGGATGTTTACATGTAACTTAATATAGTATATAATAGCCTAGCAACTGGAAATGCCTCCTGTATGTGCTGAAAGCAAGTGTAGCTAGTTACACAGTTAAATTTATTTCTTACAACTGCATGTGCTACATTTTTACTAGGAGAAACATGTTTGATTTCCAGATTATAAATATCAGTGATGGTAAACATGGTTTTTTTTGTTTATTTGTTTGCTTTTTCTTAGATTATACTTTCTAGAATGAACTAGTATGGAAAATAGTTCATTTGTAAGTAGTCCTACTTAGATTTTTGCAAGTTCTTTAGTGTTCATATTTTATTGTTACTTCTCAGAAGAACCTTCTATATAACTATTGGTAAGATCAAGCACAATCAGTAGGTATTTAAAATTATCCGAAACTTACTCGTATTCAAAACTAGAGTGAATTTAATCTTATTTATGTATTGTAATTAAAAACCTAAGATGTCCTCTTCTGTAGCTTGGCCCCTCTCCTTGCCTTTCCATTAATGCAGGAGAAGAGAAAATTAGTATCTCTTACACAGTAATTTTATTTTAGGCTCAGTGAGCCTTTAATTATAATGAACATTTAAGGAATTATCCTAAAATTATGGGTTTTGTATTTATGCTGAAGGTTGGGTTTTTTTAATTTTGTTTTGTTTTTTTAAAAAATGTTTGTAGTAATCATTATGGTATAACTTTTTTTAGAATGATAAAAAAGCATTCTCGTTTTTTTTCAGTCACAGATGAAGAGCTACCCTTTTGGCATTTCCTCCTCCCCCCCGCCCCCATTTGTATAATTACTTTGTATAATAATATTTGCATTTAAGACTCTGGCATTTGTATATCTCTTGAGAAAAAAACAGTACTTCTAAGATATAGGGAATTTCTGTGAGGTGTGTAAAGGCTTTGTCTACTTGGTTATCAACCCTGATGTCCCACCCCAAATTGTTTTAAATATGTGGCAGGTTAGCATAAGCCAGAGTCAACACATCATTGTTACACAGACAGAGTGAAGAAAATCTTTCACAATTTGTTAGGTATTATGCAAAAACATAAAGCCTACCTTTTTTCAAAGAAGCAATTTAATAATTTATCTTCAATATTCTAAGGCTTCATTAATTTTAAAGTACAATTTTCTAAAGCCCATTTTACCATTTATCTTCTACAGGAAAAAGCTATTTTATTTCTACATAGTAAGAAAAGATTTTGGTTGGTTTATTGTGGGGATTTTTTGGGGGGGTTTTTGTTTGTTTGTTTGTTTTTTACTTTTTTTCCTTTTGGAAATGAACTTTCTAACTGTATGGTTTAGATTTTGCTATTTGGAAAATCCAGTACTCACTTTGGACAAGATGGATTCAATGTGCAAGTTTAAGTTATAGTGCAAAATATCAGAGGACCATAATGCGAAGGTTCTCACCTTGTTTACCATTGCCTGCTACTGAGGCTAGAACAAACTAAATCCAATATTATTAGGTCATGGGTGTACATATTCTGTCACTAGAAGTTTAAAATAGGGATTTGGTGTGATTACCTCATGGGTTGCCATTCTGGTTTTAGCAAACAAGTTAGATCTGTTTTCCAGGCAAAATAGGTTGAATATTGACTATTTCTGGTCCTGCAGCCAGAGATCATAGAATCATGGAATGGTAGGGTTGGAAGGGACCTTTAGAGATCATCTAGTCCAACCCCCCTGCAGAAGCAGATCAACCTAGATCAGGTCGCATAGGAACATGTCCAGGCATATCTTGAAAACATCCAAGGAAGGAGACTCCACAACCCCCACAAGATGATAAGTCTTTTAACAAACACCTTTTCTGCTGTTCCTCCTACCTTGAGGTCGTATCTGAGACCATCTGAAGTAGTAGTGTTGAAGCTCTAAATCCTTCATCATCTGTACATTTAGTCTAACTCTTTGGAGGACCTTAAAGCAAAGGTAGACTTGACAAAGACATGCTTCCTCATCGTGGAATTATTTTTCAAAGTATGTAAAAATTGCATATCTTTAAGTTACAAAAAGTAAGAGGTCCAGAGAGACACTTTATCTAATAAATATGAAGTATCCTGTGTGTTCAATGATGAACTTTGTTGTGCTTCCTCTTTCCCATACATACTCTCTATCTTTGGTGATGTGTGCCTTGTGAAAGAAATTGTACTGTTCCTGTTATGTAGGAAGTTAGTCTGTTTTGTTGTATGTGACAGTAAAGTGATCCATATCCCTCATGTAGATATGGTGGTTGTAATTTTACATGTCTTGTGTGATACAATTTTTCGAGGAGGAGGATCAACAACTAAACTGATTTAAGACTCTGGGTAATTGTCATAGATACTCAATGAATTATGAATGTTATTTTATTGCTAAATATTAAAAATAGAAATCTATTTAGAAAAAAACCCCTAACAAAACAAAACCCCCCACCCTTGGACAATTTCAGAGATGTGGTCATAATGGGAGTCATAATGCAGTCATGTGGTCATAATGCAGACTTTACTCCATTCTTTCTCAACTGCTGGACTTGCAAACAAGGCATATTGCTGTATCTACCAAATTTCAGATACAGATAGATCATATGTTTAATTAATGTAATTGTTTTATCATATAAATAAGTTTCATGATGGATAACTGAAAGCATTTCAACCCTGTGATTGTGACCAATAGGAAATATTCTGTGTTGTTTCTGTGTAGTCCTTTTGTAGTACTGAAATCTTTCTATTCTTTCTTAAAAAGCATTAGATACAGATTCTACTGATTGTGACTGGCTATTCGTTTGCATTTGTAGTTTCTTTGGGTCTCAGATACAAACAATTATAAAACATGTTGCAAGTAATAAATAATAAAGATTGTGTTCATAAGTTTCTCGTTACTGGTCTGCTTCCTAAAAATATATATGGCAGATGAAAAAAATCATCCTGTGCCATCAATATGTGTACTTTTCCTTGAAACAATACATTTCTGTGCTAAAACAATTTCTTCAGTTTCTATTTTGCCTTTTCTGTGTGCATGTCTTTAGCCTGTAAAGGTAAATGCAGTGTTGTGATGTTTCTCGTAATTTGGTTGACAATACCTGTTAAAATAAAATTTTTAAAAATTACTGAAAATAATCTGTAGTAGAATTCCAGAATTTTAATGAGATATCTCTAGTTATCTTTCCTGCCTTTCCTAGCAAATCACGTTTGACAGGTGAGTGACCATACATTTGGTGGTGAACTAGCTCTTTTGCAAGGATAGAAAATATTAACATTAATCAGCTAGGGGATGTACTTTTTTGGGACTAAGTAGGCAATTAAAATGTGACTGTAAACACTGAGGAGTGTTTACAGGGAAGTCAAAGTATTTAGAGGTAATCGATAATTACACAGTTGTCAAAGATGGAAGTTAGCAGAAATATTAAAAAGTTTTCTCCCAATATTTTTAATTTCATATCTATTCTATAAAATGTCATGTTGTGTCTTCTGAATACTATTATCAATATATAGAGACTTGTTTTCATTATTTCATATTTTTAGTAAGCTATAATAACTTAAAGATCTTACCATCAGTAGAACACATTAGGAATTTAATTGTATTTAGAAATTAGCATTGTCAGCAGCAGAAAGAAATGCTAAAAGTGAATAAAAGACATTGCAGAAGTCCTAGATGCCTGTCATTCTTTTTTCTCTAACTATAAATTACTTGAATATATTTTTTCTACACTGATTTATACTAAGTCTTTTTCTTAAAGAGCTGATGCTGATCAGCTGAATTGTCAATTCTATCCTTCTCTTACTCTATGTTTACAACTTTAAGATGTTGGGAGTGGCTTAAATCCAATGATTTAGGGGTTTTTTTAATTTTCTTGAGAAAAAAAAAATTATAGGTTTGGAAATCATTTTGAGAACTGCAGCAAGTGAAGACGTGGACCCTGGTTATTGTGCAAGCAGAAGCAGAATCTGAATCCTTTATTGTACAAGCATCTCCTTTGTTTATACCCGACACTTAGTTCCTTCTAAGTAGAATTGTTTTTGTTCAATGGCCTTCAGAGCAGCTGTGCTGATAACTTGTTTGCTACTTCTGTCTCCTGTTCAGGCAAAGGCTTCTTCAATCAATTACATGTGCATGCTGTGTTCAGGTGCCAGTCCACTTCTTTCTCACACTGTATTGAGTTCTGCATCGTGGTTTCCCACAGAGAACTACATTTTACAGAACATGCAAAGAGCCATTATCTCTTTAATTTTGATGATTTGGGATTTTACCGGGAGATGCTGGTCATTTTGTTGAAATTAAAAAAAAAAAAAACCAAAACCTACGTAAACTAATTTATGTTGGGTTTTTGAGGTGATGCACTCATGTGAATAAATATGAGTAAGAACAGTATCTCCCCTTGCCCACTCCTCCCCCCAACATCCTGTGTTCAAAATCTCAATCTAATGAAAGCAGACTATGGGATATTAATTTGAGAACTTGATTTTATGAAAGTGATTTAGTATGGAGGATCTTCATGGTGTTTTTCTGATGACTTCGAGAAATAAGTTGCAAGCCAGAAGAAATCCATTGTATATGAAAACTCACTTGAATGGTATCTTGGGCCTGTTTTTTGGTCTTTATTTCTAAGTATGATTTTGGACCATGGGTACAGTCCTTAGGTGCACCTGTTTAGGTCCCATATTAATTAAATATTTTCTGTATAAGCATTGAAAAAGTGCTCATATGAAGTCAGTGACAAATGATCATGCATATGCAGATACTTTTGGTTTGGTTTCACAAAAGATGTTAATGTGTACTTGTGTGTAGTTTTAAGTGATATCATGCTGTGTTTAAGATTTTAAATTTTTTTAATAATAACATACCATTTTCTTTACACTTGCAGATTTTTTTTTTCTACTAAGCAGTTCTGCATACAGTCTCCCTCTTAAATTCCAAAGCATGTGCTATCTGTCTTGCATTCTAGCTTGTAGTACTCTATAGATATTCTTCTAAGAGTGATTCTCAGTAATTATAAAAAACAGTATGGTATTGGTTAGTGCTTCAGGATAATAGATAATTTTACTTGGCTATAAGAACACAGTTCTTGCATCGGAGTTTCCATTTAGAAATTTAGCTTAGAAAAACAAGGTGATGAGGGACAAATCATTTAATAAAAAAGTAACATTGTAGTTGAAAGCATGTGTCTGAATAGTATTGGTTGAGCAGAATAAGCTGTGTCCAGTCCAGCAATTAAATGATATAGTGCACTGGGATAGATGCCTGTTTATAAAGTGAATGGACTATAGGTACACAGTCATTTGAAGAAACTTGCTATTGAGAATCTCATTGGAGGCTTTGGGAAGCCTCTGTTACACTATTTGAAATAGGAAAGCTATTTGTTTCCTTCACAGACAGAAATACAAAAGTTATTCTGCCAATTTTAATATTGCATTCTTAATCTGTTGTTGATTGCATGCAGTAGTGACTACTGTTTTATTAGATGACTGATGAAAAATGTAGATAATCGCAGCATAAAGGCAGTGATAAAATCTTCTGCTATGGAAGAGGGAGAGTAGCTGTAGAAGACATGCAATTTGTCAATGAATCTGAAGGAAGAGGAAGATAACAGTGTTGATGGTTTTGTAGGGTAGCCCTCTTTTCTGTTACCACAGACTGCCACTAGTCTGTCTGTTCTGAAGTTTCCTGTTTACCTTCTTTGTAGCAATGAACATGAAATATTTTACTTCATCTACAGAGTTGCTAAGCAAGACTGCTAATTTTGAAATTGAACTAGTTTTATAACAAGTCAAAAAAAAAAAAAAAGCAATAATTAGTCATTGCCATTTCAGAAAACTTTTGGGAGATGAGCCAGTACTTTGATTCATTACTTTAATGATTTTGTATAGCTCAATTTTTGCTACCAGTTTCACTTTAAAGTAACCACTGTGGTATGTGTTTTTGGTTTTGTGGTATAATCTGGAGAAGCCTTTTCCCTGTAGATATTTTGACAATTACATATATCTGCTCATGGTTGTTAAAAATCATGGTCCTTTAAGCAATAAGAGAGAAGATCAATACATCAGTGGCAAAAGATTCTACAGAGATATAAATATATTCTGAGATAGTTTAGCTGCTGAGCCTGGTGCAGCATAACTTACATCTCTGTGTTACTGAAAAACATTTACAGTACCAAAATATTCTGTAAGTATGTTTTCTGAGTAATGGATCCAATTTTCATTAATTGTACTTGAGAATGAAGTGAAATTTTATTATGTGGTATTTTCAATATGTTTCACTGGAAATACAGAATAGATTTATGCTAATCTTGTGTTCTGGAGTGGGGACAGGTCTGAAAGCATCCTACCTTCTCTGGCTGACTCATCCTGCTTTGATCAATTAAATCTTTGTTATGTTGAAGTTAAACTTTACTTAGCTTTGGCCAGTGATAATTACTGAGAATTTATTTAGACTTGATGGCAGTATACTAATGGAAGCTCTATCATTAACTAATGCAGTAAAGGCATGTTAAAATGTATTTTAATACTAAAGGCCTAATTAATAAACATATTATTTCTCATTTTATGGAAAGTTACCTGGTAACTTGGATTTTTGCACTTTATCTAGGTAGATAATTCAGTCTTACCTTTCCATCTTTGGTCTTTCAGGGAAAGTAGTTGTTTTAGGTGTGTGAATCATTGTGTGTTTTGAGCTAAATTACCTCAAATCTGCTCTAGTATTTACAGAAATGAAGATATGGATTGGAACAACCTTTTCTTGACCATGAAACAAGGATAGATAGGATTTCTGAGATGTAGTTTTCAAGTTTTATCTATACTATCTAGGATAAACCATCAGACTTGCACTTGATCCATTGCCTCTTATTTCTCATGTATTAACTAGTCTGCTTCTACTCTTCACCCTGTGGTGGTTGTCTTCAGTCTTGCAGCCTTCTAATCTTGTATATGAAAAAAAAATTCATTAAATGATCACTTCATGACATCAGCTAAATAATGTCTGCTTCAGAAGTTAAGTAGTGCATGATCCTTGTTATAGAATGATCTATTTTAGGTTTTTAAACACTAAAATATTGTGACTTTCAATGTTTGCTTTCTGTTTGTTGCCATCATAAGTGCTGACAAACCTTACAGCTCTTCCTGATGAGTTAATCTGTGGCTATTACTTAATTTCAAGAAGGAAAAAAACCCAGACTAAACTTTTGTGCTTCTTTCCATTCAAATATGACTGCAAAGTTCGTCATCATGTATCAAGTCTTTTAGTTTAAAGTTAGTGATGTGTTGTTTGCAAAGATGAATTATGTGTGGGGGTTTTAAAATGATATTCCATTTTGACTGCCACACTTGTTCAACTGTGTGACACTTGTGAAAAATATATATTACTTAAGGGATAAGTAGCTTAAACCCGTTTCTGAGGAATTGGATACTAGACCAATTACCTTAATTTTGAAGTCAATGTAGAGAGTTGTCATCAGGATAACATGCTTTTTAAGTTACTTGCATTTGTGAAAAGATAGACTTCTGCTTTTCTTAAAAAAATAATCTGTTGGTTACCTAGATTTAGTAATCTGGAGTAACAAGTATGATGGTTTTAAGTGTGTGAAATGTTATAGATTAGTGCATTGCATGACTTTAGAGGTGAAAGCACCAGTCTTGACAATTTCATATTTTCTACCAACTTTTCCTGAGTGTAAAAGTTTGTGTTTTTAGAACTAGAGTGTCCATGGATATATCATTGCACTACAAGTTAAATCTAACTTGCTAAAACTGATGATGCATTTCTTTATAACAAATAAATTGTTTTCTCCAATTAGACCTCATTATTTTGAAATAATTATATGGTTTTGTTGTTTTGGAAGAACTACTGTGTTTATATCTCTTGCACTTGAATAAAGGTGTCTTGATACACCTCTGTAACTTCTATGCATTGGCAGTACATCAACTAATAAAATACTTGTCTTCAAAGTCTTGTGCAGTTAAGATTGAATATTATTGTATCATAAATTAATTCAGTGTTGAACAAATTGGTTTATGGGTTTATTTTTCTGAGAGCTTTTGAAAATTGTTGCTTTAAAATTAAAATAAGTTATTTCTGGTTACAAATGAAAAGACTAATTCAAAATTCTGGGTTTATTTCCTGAATTAAATAATATTGACAAGGTTGTCCTTCACAGAGTTGAGATACAGTATTTAATTATCAACTCTAGTTCGTTTAATAACCTTTTTAACAAGACCATAATTATTTTTTATATAATCATTGGCTGATACACTTAGCCCTTCTATGATTCATTCTTTGTAATTACTCACATTTTGTAGCCCTGAGACCTAAAGAACTCTATGCTTTTCGTGACAATCAAGCATTAGTAATTGTTAAAAGTATTCTAATTGTCCTCATTCTACTTTGACATTGTCCTTGAATCTAGTTATAATTGGCGTCTTATAAGCTGTGTGAGTGTTGTAACCAAATGGTTATTTGATGCTTGAGCTTTCCTTTGGCTATCCAAATTAATAACAAACAATTGGGTATTGTACATGAGTATCAAATTGTGGTAATTGGAAATTAACTAAATGATGAATTAACTAAATGCCAAAAAAACCCCAATTAAAAAGATATAACTACTTTTCAGTTTAGAGAAAGTGTTTTAGATAAAATTTGATAGTATGTAATAGTGAAGTTTTCAGAACATTAGCAATATGAGCTCTTTCAGGTTAAACTGCAAAAAGTATAGCTCCTACCTAGCAATGATAGATTAATGATAATCCAAATTCACAATGTAATAGAATATTGAACTTGGATTTAGTGGGCAGAGGTTGACAGTTTCTTCTAACTTCCTGTGGCTAATAGGAAATACTAAAAGCACGAGACGTCTCCAAGCCTTCTTTCTTATTGTGATGCATATGCAGTAAGATTGTAAATAAAAATAATATACAATAATATACTGTTGCTGAAACCACAACAGTTTAAATTTTGGCAAAACAGATGCATGCTTTTTACTTTAGATTAGTAGTGCTGATATGCTTTTAGTTCTAATATAATAGAATCATAGAATGGTAGGGTTGGAAGGGACCTTTAGTCCAATCCCCCTGCAGGAGCAGGTCCACCTAGATCAGATCGCATAGGAATGTGTCCAGGCGAGTCTCAAAGACCTCCAAGGAAGGAGACTCCATAACCCCAATATCTTCATGTTGATTGTAGTAATTTGCCATTTTTGACTTTATCTTGTGTAGTGGGATAATTTAAAAGTGTTTTGGAATTTCTTTTTCTTTTATGTGAGTTTTACTTATTTTAGTGTGTTGGAAAAAATGCATTGGTCATGTTCAATGGGGTATGTTATATTGAGAAATATAGTATCTTAGTATTTGCGAGGAAAAAAAAAATCTTTTAAAAATATCTTTGTCTATTAATATTTTTTCAGATATAACAAATCAATGTGAATTACCAATATATCAAAACAATAGTATTGAAATAAAAAATCAAAACAGTTCCTCTAAAAAGATTTTCTAAAAAATCCACAAATGATGACTATTTAGAAATGGACAGTCATGAGTGATACATGCATTTTGTATGCTTTCTGGTGATAGTATACTTTCTTAGTAATGAAATTTCTAAAGTGTAATAAAATATATTTTAGCTCATCACGTTTCTACCATCTCCTGTGTTAAAATTTTTCATTTTTTACTGTCTCAAGCTTGAGATAGTTGAAGTTATCTAAACTGTAACCTACTTTTGATAAAATTAATATATTTAGCCTTTATTAAAATTCAAAATTCATTATGCTTCTCTACTATTAAGGAGAGCTGAATGTTGATTTTCCAGCAGTTGAAACTATATAATTTTCAGGTATCTGAGTGGAATATGTTTTTGAAATGTTAAACAGGAAAGTATAATAGCCTTCTTCTAATTTCCTCACCTGAACAGCACCTTCCAATCAAAAATTAACCAAATAAAAATCTCCTTCCAGCATCCCTGAAACAGTGTGGCTTTCTAGGCTTATTGTCATGTGAGTTCAAGATGATTTCTGAGCTATTTACTAGTATACATGTAGCTGGTAGTTGTCACTAGGAAGAAATACTAGTTTGTGGATCCTCACGTTAAAAAGAGTAGTGTTTTTATGTGGCCATACGGTGTTTGTGTTTCTGAAAGCTTGTTCATTTCCTGAACTGTGTAGTCTGTATAGTGATATGCTAAGATTAGTGGAGTTTTAGTTCTGATCTGTGAACTCCTTAGAGATCTCTTTATATTTAATCTTAGTTGTGAATTTTGTAGGAGTGCAGTACATAATTTGGATGTACTTTGCCAGGCACTCACTATTGTATTGAGAGGGATTTAGCCTCTTTAAAAGAAATCAATAAATAATTGGTAGAACCGCAGAGGAGGACTACGGCACAAAGTCCTGATTTAGACAGGATTCTCCTTATGAGGCTTTAAAGTTCTTACTTTTGCCACCCTGACAATCTGTATCTCAGATTGGGGCTGGGCAGCATCTCTGCTTATAATTGTATCTACCTCGGTTATATTTTGGTTCATTCTCTGACTTTATTCTGTTATGCATCACATAGGCATATGAAATATGTCTTGTTCTCTCCCAAAGCAGAGCTTTGTAGTCTGATAAAGAATAGAGGTAATAAATATTGAAAGTTCAGTCTTGTATAGGCATATGATATATACAGATGCACATTAATTCTTGATTTGTTGTTGGAATAGCTATTAAACTGAAATACAAGCTCTTCTTACCGTGAAAAGCAACTGTTGTGTGATTGGCATGTTGTAGAACAAAACAGCCACTCCTGGTTTAGTTGTAGTCTTCAAGTAACTGTCTTGTTTGCCAGTATTTAGAATGTATTATGGAGAAGGAGAGTAAGAGTATTTGTTTTCCTCCAGATCTTCCATATCCGCTGTAGTTATAAAAGGCTTAAAAATATATAATCACTAGTATTTCTAACTTAAATCAGAAGACTACAGTGCATTGCAATTCTAAAAGGAAAATCAGTGTGTCTTTTGAAGCATTTTTTTTTCAAATCTAAAAGCATGTTATTGTAAATCTAGTCTCACAATGGGCAACGTCTTAATGACAGTATCTAGTTATATTAGACTGCTAAAATAAAACTACTTTCTAAACAAATTATTATTAAGTCATAGGGTTTATTTTCTAAGGCAGATTACAAATAAATATTCTGACTGTGTCTCCCATTGGAAGAATAGGGTAGTTGTATGTCATATAACTACTTTTGTGTTTTCAAAACAGTGAGCAGGTATTTGAGCTTCCTTCTACTGTACAAGTTTCTGCTGTTTAACTACAGATGTCAACTAATTTAGTTTTAGTTAATTATGCAATTTAGACAGTTTTGTATTTTGTATTCACATGTGTAAGAGCAGCCAGACAAAATAATTTCTTATGTATGTAGACCTTATATTCTAGAAAAAAAATTCTTGTATTTCAGTCTTAATACTTCAGAAAGAAGTAGTACTGCATAGTATTACTGAAGTAGAAAGCAAACATGAGAAGAAAATCAGTATGAGTAAAAATATTTCAAATTCACTTGTCTTTTTATATTCAACTGGGCTTCCTTTAAAAGAAATGAATGAACTGCCACTACCGCATGACGGTGGATATTTTCATTCTATTCTTTACTAAATTTCAATTTATTAGTCTAACTATTGGAGGGAACGCTTTGGTGGAAAGTTATTAATGCAATACTGATTTAAGGACCTTCAATAAAATGTGGCTTCAGGAATACTAATGTAGAGTCTGACAGTTCTATTTTGATTGATCAGTTGAACTGAGTTTGAGGTTTGAGTATGCTCATTAAGCATAGTTCTAAAATATAGCAGTAACACACAAAATCCTACTACTTCCTTCCTTTTGAGCTCGTGATCTTATTCTTCGTTCTGTTCTTCACGACCAATGTATGTTCATGTTTTCTGTCATATCTTTTTTCCATATATACCAGATACTTAGTGTGAATTTTAAACTTAACGAAACATTAAATAGGAATTATCAGTGTAGATATTGACCCTTTATAGAGGTAGAACATCTTTAGCGTGCTACTGTGAAGGTGACCTCAAGTTCAGCAAGGATTTCTGTTGCTTATTTTGTTCAAAATCTTTTTTTAACATTCAAAACTCGTCCTTCTGTATTGCACCTAAATGTCATATACTAGAGTAGAAACAACTCCCAAAAGTTTTCTTAAAATACAAATTTTAAGAGTGAAGTAATAAAAAGGACTGTAGACTGTACATCTTTTCTACTCTTTACTTTTTTCTCTTCATTTTAGGTAAATATTGCCAAAGAAGTGAGCAGTCATGTATTTTCAAATACCTGATGCCAGTTGCAAAATAACAGTATGTTCACTTCTGCAAAGCCATGCTTTATATGGGATAATCAAATCTCATCTTTTAAATATTTTTAGGTTTCATGTGTGCTATGTTATATTACAAAATATTATTTCATACTGTGAAAGTATATGATAAAGTACAGGATACATTACCAGTAAAGCACATCCATTTGTTTGTATAATAATGGGAAAAAGAGAAATGTACCAGAGTTTTCTGAGAATATAGTAATTCTATGTCTGTATTTATCTGTTCTTTTCTGTGTATTCTTTTTATGATATAAAGAAATAGATGGTTTAAAAGTTTTTACAGAAATTATCTTTCAACAAAAAGAAGAAAAAAAATCTTCTGTTATATGAGATGAATACATAAAACACCTTGGAAGGATATTCTGTTTGACTGAGTAGAATGGAGGACTATTAGGGGAAAAGTTGAAAATAGTTATACTAATGCTATAGAATATATAAATTGAGTGGTTTTTGATGACATTCTTGCTTGTTCATTGGAGAAACAGATATTTCTTTACATAAATTGTTTCCTTGTTATCTGTTAGATTGTTTTTATTGTATTTGGAATACATACACGAGTGTTCTATGTATTCAGTGGATTTATAGAATACCTAATATAAAATGTGAAGAAAACTATGGGTCTCGTGATCATAGTACTTATTGGTTTTTATTTTTTTTACTATTTAGTTTTTAGTTTTTTACTGCTAGAACTTACAAAGCAAATACATACATATATAATATATTCATTCACACCTAAAGTATTATGTGCCATCATATGTTAAAAAAGTGCGTGTTATTTGCAACTTTTGAGAAGGCTTTTCTCTTTGATGTCCAAAATAGAACTGATGTCCAAAAGCTGCTGTTGCAAGTGAAGAAATCCTCAGCCCATATATCTTGATCTGTTCCATTAAGTGCAGGAGTATACGTGATTTCACTTTACCTACACGCTTTGCTAAAAAATAAATAAAGCCACGTAATTTAATACATGTTCCTGATATGTGAATTATCATGAGTTTTCCAGATATTTTCCTTGTCTTACGACTAGCTCAATTACTATTACAGTTCCAACAACAATATTTTTATATGGAGTTAATGCTTGGACAATTGCAATCTCTTGCAAAGTTTTGCAATTGAAGAATCATCTAATAAAGCTACTCATTGCATATTTGAAAAGAAGATTTACAGAATCAGAAAATATCCACGTGTATATGTACAAAAGTTTGGGACACACTTTTGAAAAAGATCTTTTTTCAGCTGCTTAACTCTTGTATTGTTTTCATGGTGACTGTTTGGATTTCTTAGGCTCTAAAATACAGCCTGTGGGTTGGTTTGTTTTTTTTTTTTTTTTTTTTTTTCACAAACCTAGGTGGAACATAACAAGTATTGGGAAGAAAATCCTTGATGTTAATCTTCTATAGCTTTTGAACTGTTCCCTTGAAAGATTTAATTCTTCATTTGTTAACCATTAGTGTACAGTGCTTTTCTTCGGTAACCAAACAACTTACCTTTGAAACAAGAAAATTGCAGTAATTTACTTTCCCCATAAAATTAACAACCAATATATTTTTTGTGCCTATGTATTACAAAAATAAACAGAAATGGTAAGTCTTACAACCAAATCAAGGTTCCAAAGCATGTAGTTAAAGTCTTATGAATATAAATATTCTTTAGGATAAGTGTAGAGTTAAATTAGAATTATTAGTTCATTATGATTCTATTAAAATTCAAGATCCCAGATAAAAATTTTTAAAAAAATCTATATCCCACTTTTGTCTGGGGTATTTTATAGCACTTAAAGAATCATCTTCTGTTGTAGAATCTAATTTTAATTTCAGGTCCTCCTGTGACAACTCTGTCTAAACTTTTGTTTTAATTTCTCTTCGTTTCCCTTAATACAGTAATTCCCTCTGTCACTTTTGTAGCAGATGAGCAGTTAGAAAAATGAGCAAATCAAAGGCCTTCAGCTACTTCGAGAGCACATTGAAAGTTAGAAAGTCTCAATTTCTCTTTGGTAAGACTATTGTAGATATACTGGTTACAAACGAAGATGATGTTTTTTCCAGAGAACCGAGTAAGCATTAGAATTTTTTTGGTATTCACTGGTTTTCAAAATGAGCGGCAAAGCACGTTAGTCCATGCATTCCTAAAAACCTTAGCTCTTTTAGACTTCGGAGAACTAGTTCGAATCTGATATGCTTGTTAGAGACAGCATATGAGGTCTTCTAGTCATTATAGGCAAAAAAAAAAAAAAAAGCAGATACTTCAGTTTCAGAAGTCTGCAGAGCAGTGACATGGCGTTCCATTCAATTTTTTACCAGATATCACAGACTGGAAATGTGAGCTTTGACTGATACTGCTGGGAAGGAGAGTGCGGCAGGCAGCTGTAATTTCCATCCTGTAAAGGTACTGATACTTAAAGTCTCTGTAGTCCAGATCGGTACACAAAAATACTACCATGTTGAATTTGGACCTTAGATCTATTTTCAAACCTCTTTTTCTGCCAGCCTACGTGTTCTGTGGATACATTTACAAGTTTCTGCTTTTTAGATATCAGTAAGGAGAAAGTACTTTTCAGTGGCTTGCAGGTTGCTTCCTTAAGTACTATCTTATGATGAGCTGACAGTTTGACTTGAACAACAGAGTTCTGAATTTAACGATATCAATTGATTTAAATTAGGCCAAAATTTTATTCCATCTGCTTGTGAGATTTGCTGTTCCAATATCAAGTTAACTCTCCTCATATATTTTTTTGCCTCAGAATATATACCTCAAGTCTTACTTATTTTTAATAAATGATATGTTTCAGTTTGAGTGAAGCTTAAAAGTGTGATGTGCTGAAAAATTACCTTTCAGCAAGAGAAGGAGCTGCAGTTCTGGTACATTCATTGGCCATGTCTTGGTAGCAACAGATTTGTCTTCAGTAATATTAACAATTGTGGTTATGATTCCTACAGAGAAGAATAATAGCAAAAAGTAAATTTATTTCTGGAATAAGCTGGATTTTTTTGTGTTACGCTCTTAAGGAATCATAAAGCCTAGAGAGTAACTGAACATTGACATGACTCCATCTACTGTAAAACCCATTCCGTTTTATATATTTTCAGGGAGTATGGAGTGGCACAGGAAGGAAATGGCATATCGCTGGAAAGTTGCTCTAATTCAGCACAGGATTCTTGTGAGAAATTCCTTCTAATATTACATCATCCTCTTCTGTTTTTCACAGTTTACAGTCTAATTTCTTCATTTTTTTTATGCCACTTTGTTCATATCAGTAACCACATAAAATTTAGCAGATTAAGTAGACTTTCATCAGTATTAGTAGAGCCCATCAGATAGTGTGATAACATACAATATATTTTGTCATATTGCATTATGTGAATGCTTATGGGTTCAGTAATGGAATTATTTTTTTCATTTTTAATACGGCTCACTTTTTTAAGTATTGTATTTCACTGCCTAACATGAGAGTTAACAAGCAGAAACAAATCTCAGTTGCTTCCACTCCAGTGAATGTTTTTGACCATAATAAAAGTAGTACTTCAGTAGAGGGAAAAGACTAGCACCCTTGCAAAGAAAAAAAACCCCAAGACACAACCAAACAAAAACCACCAAACCAAGTGGAGTGAACAAAGGCAATTCAATAGTTACTTCAATTATACAGCAAGGTTTTTTTCTTTGGTTCTCTTTTCTTTTGTCCAAGCTTACTACTAATTTGTAATTGCTTATCAAAGTTTGTTTGTAGCTTGAAGAAAATACTTTTTTCTGTTCTATGATGTTAAAGGAAAACCTGAAAGGTATTTTTATAGGTACTGACTTTAGGTCAACAGTGATGCTAACAAAAGACATGTTTTCAGATATAATAGCAAACTCATTCTGTAAAACTACACAAAGTGTGAAAAAATTTAAGTTTCCATCACAGATTTAGAAAAATGTATACCTAACATGAAGAATATATTTTAATTAAAGAACTGGATTATACTGCTTTTTTTTATAGTTGGCATTTGTAAATGAATAGTTAGGATGAACATGAAAAACTTTCTCTGTCTTTACAACCTTTTATTGAACTCTGTGGATTCTTAAATGTAATGTCAAGTGGAAGATACCAATGCATTTCTTTCTTCTATCTGCAATCCCCAGAAATGAACCTTTTTTTAATATATTATTTTGTGTTTTGCAAACACTTTTTTTTCCTGCATTTTAAATGCATTTTGTACAAAACAACCTTACAAACTGAATACAGTACGTGCAGTATACCAATATTGAGTTAATCCTATCTTCTTTTTATTTGAAGCTCATCCACTCCAGCTTTTGTTCTAGTACTTAGTGATTTCCTCTTGCTAAAACTGTATGACTACACTGTTTCTTACTTCCTCTTTGGTTTTGTTTTTTTTTCCTGAACCATGTACGTTCACAATTTTGTCACACTCAGTTACTGAATATGGCTCTGTAGTCATGGTCAACTACAAGAAACTGCTATCCATTTGTGACTTTTTCTTGAAATACCTCATATTTAGTAGATTGCCTGCCGTCATCTCATTTCAGTCTGTGTGCCAGAGATTTGCTTCCCAAAATTCTTTATTTATGTGATATAAGTGATCTTACACATGGATTTGATCAGGATTGTGTTTTTTGTCTCTTGTGAAGACTCATACAGAGTTATGCTGTCCCTGATTCCTAGGACGTATTGTCTTGGCTGTGCTCATCTTCTTATAGTCTACTTGGAACTTGAGTAAATTTGAAAACTAGTCTCAATCCTCTTCCCAGACACTTCCTTCTTACCCATTTTTTGGTAACTGTAGATAACCTGTGCTTTTTTTCCCAAGACTAGTTTGTATTTCAAATTGCATAGTTTCAGGTATGTCTAAACTTTACTGTGTGTGAAAACATTTGTAAGTTATTCTACTTTACAGGTTATGAGACTCTTATCTATGTCCTTAACTTTTGTTTCTTCAAAAAGCTACTTCCAAAATCGTTTGACTAAGACATTTCTCTGATCACACCACTTTCATTGCTTTCTAATTCTATATCCTGTCAAATATGTTGTTCCTGCTCATCAGAGTTTCCTGTGTTTAAGTTTCTTTTCATGGAAAGAATTACCATCTTGGTCTCATGGCCTTTGTCAATATATAAATGCCACAAGCTAGTGTGATTCCTTGTATGAGCAAAGCTCACTGTAAAAACATTTCAGCTTTTATATGCTTTCCTAAACCTATTCATAGAATCTGTCTTGATTGTGAAGTTATAACTGCCAAGGATTATAGCTAGGCAGATTCTGTGATACTTTCACTTTCCTGGTTTTAAAGAGTAAACCACAGAAGACTAAAACCCGAAAGATACTGAAATATCTGAATAGGTTCATTAAATGTATCCATTCACTTCTGCACTCAACATTGCTACTTTTTGTTACTGTTTTAAATATCTCCTGTCATCTATTTTCTGCTAAAGCATAGGTCAACATGTTTTCATTAGTATATGCTGCCATGAGGTTCAGTTGTGAGGAGAGTGAGAGGGAAGAAGAAAAAATCTTGATATGAATGAGCAGCTAATTATATCAACATTAAGACAGAATCTTAAACTCGTCAGTAAAAATAAAGGATGAAATTGTCAATGCAAAGAGAGACTTCTTTTCTTGCCATTTGCAGAATTGTCCTATTGCTGTAGTTGTGTAGAAGATGCAATAATAAGTATTACTTTGTATATGTACTTGAAATGTCATTGTATTTTGGTTATTTAATAGAATATTTAAGTGTACGGAAAACACATGATATTTTGTCTTTTTTTTTTTCCTAAGGTATTACTGATCAAATGCAAGAAATATGCTACTTTTATGACAGTTGTGATTTGGGAACTTCTGTTGAGTTTTGCACAACAATAGCCACCATGTAATTAAATTGGGAAAATGACTGTTCAGCACATATCAATACTTACTCTTTTCCTCTCTTAGAGATGAAAATTGTCATGTTCAAATAGTTTTATGTTTAGTGTATTCTGCATATTAAGAATTAATATGTTTTTTACCTTTGTAAGTGAAATACTTCAGATTTAAGCTGAATATAGATAATCTATGAATAGTTTTTATTCTATATTTTTTTATATTACAATATGGTTTGCAAGGTCATGGTATTTAGGATACATTTGTAGAAATGTACATACTGTATGTATTCATAGTGTTCAAGAAGTGATTAAATATAGAGTAACCTCTTTTTCCTTCTGTTATGTGGCGTATAATAGTTATTTTATGCTGATTTAATGTCTTCCTTGAGAATTCTTTCAAGGACATCTTTGATTAGATTGATCAGAGCTAATGAATATGTATATGTATTGAATTAAATTGTAGGTTGCATTTAAAAATAAACTGCCCTGTGTGTATCATATTATAGTAGATTGCTGTGAAAGACTAGGACCATCCATTCTAAATGTGAGATCAAGTAACTTTTATTTTGACGATTTTTAAATAAACTAACCCTATAATTCACAAATTAAATAATTCATTCTGAAATTTGAAATTAACCTATGTGTTACGGGGTACTTTTTTTCTTTTTTTCAGTGCCAGTTAAAAGCTCTGTATGGTTAAAGATTAAATTTTAGATGAAACAGACCTGGACATCAGGGGACAGATGTCTTTAGTACAAGTTAAATAAAATTTGCCTTTCTGCTCTGTCAACTTGTAGTTAGTTGATACACTATTTAGAGTTTCATTGAAATTAAACAAGGGCCCAGGGAGGTTGTGGAGTCTTCTTCCTTGGAGACCTTCAAGACCCACCTGGACGTGTTCCTATGTGATCTGATCTAGGTGGACCTGCTTCTACAGGAGGGTTGAACTAGATGATCTCTAAAGGTCCCTTCCAACCCTACCATTCTATGATTCTATGCTAAAACTAGAGGAAGATACACAAGGAAATGTCTTAGAAGGAACATTCTACTTTTAGATAGTATCTTGGTAACTTCATAACTTTTCTAACTGTTTGGTGTGATCCAATGTCAAACACTAATCATATCTGTTTAACTGACAGTCATTGTAGTTTAACTGAAAAGAGCTCTTCTGCCTTTCCGTAATCAATTCAAAATATTTGAAATACTATGGGAGCACTATACTAACAGGAGGCATTGTGAAGTGATTTCCACAGAGAAAGAGTTCTAATATTTGCTTTCTACCTGTCATTCCTGAAAACCAGGTGTAATTTTTAAGTTAGATTCAATTATGTAAAAAAAAAAGTTGACTGGCCCAAATTAATGCCCATGGCAAAAATCATGAATTAATGATAACAAATTTATCACATTTTGCTCTGGACAATACTCTTATAACTTTCAATAAGTCTTAATTTGTTGATATTTATTGAGCGAATCTATTCAGAGTGAACAGTGTAGAGTGATTTGTCTGCTGTATTACTTCAGGACTGACAAAAATAAGAGTAAGAAAAATTCTGTTTATTAAATCACTTGTCTAAGTTCCACAACAAGAAAATCAGACTCACTCCGTAGAGATTAAGATTTTACTTTAGCTTGAAGTCTCACATCGGGTATAATTTAAGCAGATGTTAGAACTTAAAATGCACAATGAATATGCCTGTTGATCAAGAAAAAATCCATAATTGTGATATACTGTAATATATAAAAATTCTAAACATTTTGTATTGATAAATCCATCCAGTTTTTTTTAATTACTATTATTGCATGAAACAAACAATTATTGAATTACTTTTAATTAGACTGTTTTAATAATGATTGCCACTTATGAAACTAGCTTTACTTCTATTTCAGATCACTAGAAAATCGATAGTGTAAACAGATTGAGTGGATATATTTCACCCAAACAAAATCAGATTTTTGTAAATAAGCATTAATGAAATAACAGAAATGTTAATAATGTTCTCTTAGTTTTATACATAACAAAGCATTCAAACAGTTAAAATATAGTTACATATTCATTTTTGTAAAACTCACTTCCTAAATTCCTAATGCTTGTTCTGTAGGAGTTTTAACATCAATGAACGTGTTTCTTGCATTATGGAGTTGATAAATTCTTTGTTTTAGCTAAGATAATCAACACAGCAGAACCATAAAGTCTGAACTAATGTGACCCAAAGCAACTTAATTATGTGCATGTGAGAATGAAAAATTTAATTGGCAAATAAGTATATTGACTGGGAAAAGTGCTTTTGGAGAATTTGACAACATCGGGTTTGTTTTCAGTAAAGGATTTTGACCTAAAATAAATTACCTGATGATAAAGTAGAATTCTAATGTAAGCCAGACTAATTTTTTTATCATTATGTAATACTGAACAAATACAATTTTGTGAAGATTATGAAAGCTGACACCAGTTGGTTCATAGCCTGTTAGATACATAAAATGTAGGGTTGTGCATTTCCTAACTTTCCATGAAGTATTGTAAATAATCTCAAAAATATATTTAAACTAGGAGTTCCACTAGGAATTAAAAATTGTTTTTTCATTTTGTTTTTGTACTTTAATATTTTAAATATTTTACGATGCATACCACTACGAATTAGCTAATGTCAGCAGTGTTACGATGCTCAGATTTTCTTTCACTCGATGTACTTGATGTAAAAAATAGAAAATTTAATTCTAAATATGTGTAAATTACTATCTATAGATTACAAGTGGGGATATAATTATTATAGCTATTTTATCAGAACTTTGCTTTTATATTCCAATGTTTAACTTTGTAGTTGTTGAGCTGGATATTTGATGTAGTTAAAAGCCTCTATACACATTTGCTTTTAGTTTACTTCAAACAGTTATTGCATATTACATTCTGGGCACTTGTATTTTGTGTGACTGTAGTTATGTCAACCTGGCTTCTTAATATTGACTCTTAAAATTTTCATGTTTTGCTGATAATTATAGCCTTATTTATTTTCTTAATATATGAAACTGATTTTTTTTTTTTAAATACAGTGTCATAGGTTAAACTTCACTCAAGTGCAGGGTAGCATCATAAGAGTAAAAAATTCTTGCTAGCCTGCCTTCCTGTTCTGTTTAAGTGCAATAGCATTTGCATTCTCTGCATGCATACTTTACATTCTCTCATGTTAGAGAGACATGTCATGATTCCTCAGTTCTGTCTTCATGGGTAATGGCTTAGAAAACATCATGTCTTTCTTGATCAATTTCGCAATGACCTTGTACTGATTAATGAAATCTCATGTGCTGAATAATTATCCTTTGAATTACACTTCATATGTTGAGTTATGTTTTTAACACAAAGTTTGACAATGTGTAGAAAACAAATAGTGTTTCAATAATAGCTTACTCAGGCCATATAATGATTCCTGCTTTCCTAAGCCACAGATGAGGAGAAGCTTCCATGTTCAGGAAGGACAATACCATATATTGAACTTGAAAGTTTTTATTCCATGTACAAGAAAGTTGAATACATAAGCAGATTGTCTTCTGCTGAAATTTGTGATTAAAGCTTTCTACATGAATATGAGTTTTTGCAGATTTTCATCTTCAGCAATACACTCATTACAAGCCCATTTGTGACAAAATGAAATGTGTACAAAGGTGACAAATTCTTTTAGTAAAGAGACCTTGAAAAAGAACCACCATATCCTTTTATTTATTCTTTGACTGTACTCCATGAAACTTCTGCTTGTATAGAAAAAGGATGAATCAGACACTTTTCAGTGCCTTCATTATTTGGGAGACACCTGACATTTAGCTCAAGTCACTTTCAGATTTTGATGAGTGTAAGCTTACATGAATTCCTTTATTAGAAGATAGCCTATGTCTGCTCTTTTTGTCATTTCTAAATCCTTTCCAATCTTAATGCATTCTTTGGAGCTGGATAAGTTTGAACATTACAAACAAACATTTCTTGCCATCATTGCTGTATTGTACTCTTCTCTAATTTATATTCCTTTCTTAGAAATTCTTAACATTCCTGTAGCAGTTTTGTTTCCAAATCAGCTTTTGGAAACAGCAATTGGAAACCTTTTGCAAAGGAGGCAGTAAAGGATCTCTGTACTCTCAGAACAACTTTTCACAGTCTCATTCATATAACTTGTTCAGAGTATTTTCTTTAATCTGCCATTTCAGCATTGAATCTTCAAATTTGGTAGGTTATTAGAAAATAATTTAGTACATTAATTCAGAACTGTATACTGTGTTCTTCATATCTTTTACATTGTGACAGTAAACCAGTAAAACCAGTGCATTACTACTACATAGTATAACAGTCCATATTCAGAAACAGTTTATGGTTTACTGTATCTTGTATGATTTTTACCTCTGTATAACTACTGTGTCTATGCTATTCAAATCTAACAAATTTTCCTTAAAGTATCTGCACAATAATCTTGCAGTATTTCCTTGAATTTTTCTGATAAGTCTGGTATTTGCTTTTATGATCTTATCTTTCCTATTAAATCTGATCATTATAAATTCTACAAAAAACTACCATGAAAGGGAAAACATAGTACTGTATAATATCAATGTAAACTTTAAATAAAAAGAGTAACTTTTCCATCTCAGTGCTGAAGGAAATTGCAGAAATAGTCCTATATTATATCATAAAGCTTGTAAAAGAAGAATTTTCTATTTCATTATGCACATTTATTTCATATATTTCATTATGCACATTTTCTCTTGTGCATAAGGATAAATATTCTAATACCAAGTATAGGTAGTATAATGAGCTTTTTGGACTGCATATCGAGTTTTTTAAATCCAGCAAGATAGTTACTGTCATTTTACTTCAGTGAAAAATTATACTGAAATTTTTCATTTTTTTCCTTTTTAAAAAAAAAAAAAGTACTAAGATATACCACCTTGAAGACTTCTTTGGCTTATAGCCCTAATCATTTTTGTAATAATTTATTATGTTACTGGATCTCTAGCTCTTTGAAGCTACACACCTACACTAGTTTTTAGTCTTCAGTTTTTTATCTTTTCTTTGTAGTATTGTCTATATACAATGGATCTGCTAAAGTAAAACTTACTATTTAGGCAATAGCATATAGTTTAGAATATTCTACTTTAACATACATCTGCCATATCAACATGTTTTTGAACTATATTTCCCATATTTCATTGAGAGAGTATTTCACTGACACTGACAACCAAGTTTGTTTCTAGAAAAGTTAATTTATAATCTGTAATTGCTTTAAGAGTTTGTCAGATTCCATGTATTACCTTGCTGAGTTTTATCTTTGTCATTTAATAAAATATCTTTACAGTGTTTATCTTAAGGACTGTGAGATGTCAAAATATGGAAAATTATTCCTGGGTAATTTTCAACACTATATTTGCACAGCTAAAAAAGGAAGATTGATAGCCTCAGTTCCTAATAATAATATCATTTCCACAGATCACATTTATATACAGATACTATGAGAAAAAAACTTTGCACTGTAAATGAGGGAGTGATTGTGTCAAAGTATGACAAGAAAGGTGGCTGCATTACATTAAATTCCATTCGAAAATGTGGAGATGATGGTACAACAAAAACTATGTTGTTCCATGCAGGAAAAAAATTTAAAAAAAAAGAGTAAAGAAAACTATAGAATGGAATAATAGAATAGTAATTCTGTTTGGAAGGGATATCAGATCTCTTGTCCAAATTCCTTCCTTAATCAGAGTTATCTGTGCAGGCAGACTGGATTGCTGATGGTTTTATCTTACTGTACTGCTTCTCTGCAATCTTTTCCACTGTCAGACAGTCCTCATGATGAAAATATTTTTCCTTATGTCAAATTTGAATGTCTTGTTTCAATAATTGACCGTGGTTTATTGTTCTCTCAGCATGGACCACTAAAAGTCAATCTTCTTGATGACCTTATAGGTATTAGGAAGCAACTTCTCCTGAAACTGCTTGTTCTTCCAGCTAATGAAAGAAGCCAGTTCCCTCAGCTTCTCCTTGTCAGGACAGGTAGTCCATACTCTTGACTGTCCTGATGCTATTCCTTCAGTTTGTCAACATCTTAATTGTACTGAAGGGCCCAATCCTGGATCTAGTTACAAACAACACAACAGCTGCCAAATAAAGTGGGATAATCACTTCCATCAGTCTACTCCAGACCTTTCCATTAGTCCATATAGTTCATCTGAAATACAAAGAGCATTGTTAAGCCAAAGATGGGATATGTTGATTTTTTTTTTTTTTTTAAATTCATAGAACTAATTTCTGTTGCTTCTAATACTTCAAAAATTACAGAATTGGGTTTGTACCCAAGATGACTGTCTGTGAAGCAAATTGAATCACAGCGTTTTGGAAAATGGTGGAATGTTCTAAACATAAAATGAAAACAGAAATTCAGAAACTTGTCAATTTTACTAAAAATTCTATATACTCACTGGCCATTGTAGGAAAATATTTGTCTATGTGCCTTGAATTTATTTCTGTATTATTTCTTGTCAGTTCAGATGAGTTCTTAGGTCATGCAAAGATAGTGTGTGTTTATTGCCATATTACGCTGTGATACTGAACCAGGATCAAACGATTGTCCTGGATGTAAAAACTGAGTAAACTCTAAGTCATGTTCATAATAGCTGTAGCTAGATTTTTGTGTGTGTGTGTGTGTAAACATAGAATTAATAGGCTTTAAAAGTACTTTTATTTTAATGCCAACACCATTTAATCTCAAAGTTGCTGCTATTACTGATATTTCTAATCCTTCATCCAAGTATAAGTGGTGGGTTGTTTGGATCTTGTTCTTTCTGTACTCATGTAATTCTCAGTGGTATCCACATGGAAAAAAAATCTTTAATGCTTTTTCTTCCTTATAATGTCTGTCTTTTAATTATTGTTAGTATTCTATAGTATTCTCTTTTATTTTTGCAGCATATAGCATGATGATTTCTTTTTTAAATAATGATTCTGGTTCTAAAACCAAGTAGTAATTAACTAGAATTAGTGACTAGACTGGTGTAACAAAAGTGTTACTGTTTTTAGCAGGAGGCTGCATGTTAATCCATTAAAGGAAATGTACGTGAGCATTTTATGTAGAGATACTTCAGTAGTAATAGTTGTATGTATCAGGAAAATGATAATTGCTTTATGGGAGGGGAAAAGGAATCTAAACCTACTTAGAAGAAAAATACAGTCTCTATTTTTCTTATTTTGATGCGTATCAGAATTATTTGATTTTTGCTATAACTTCAAGTTTTTTGCTGCAACCCAATTTTCTTAATTCATTGCATCTTCCAGTAGCTGTCTAGATACAGCAGATGACCACTGATTTGTTTGTGTCTCATGTATGTGTCCGTTTTATTTATTATATCCAAAGGATGTATTCAGCCGCTAGAAGTAAATAGAAATGAACACCAGTGGCATTACAGAAATATTGGAATCTTAAGAACAGGAAAAAAAAGGTAATAGGAACATGATAATAGTTTAAAAATATTTTGGAGAAGAAAGGAAAGGTATTTAGTATCCTAAAATATCTTATTAAATGACATTAGTTTAATTTTTGACAAGAATTCTGAAAGCTGTGCTGTAGTTTCATATCAGACGGCATTTCAAAAGTGGGAAAGGAAGCCCATAATCCTAAGAACTAAGATGCAGTGGCAGTGATAGGGGTGACAATGAATTCATTCTGGATATCTTATGGACAACTTGTGGATAAGTATTGAATGCCCTTTTTATAGACCTAAAGAAAACAATTGTACTTAGTGTATTAGGGGTTCTGAAATGTAAGGAGTTGCAATTTTTTTCTGGAATAATAGTAATGATCCTTAGCAAAAGGTACTGGGGAAAGAGTTAAAAGAATCTGGAGCACAGAAGTGTAAGCTGATTGCTGTATGTAGTGTTTTATAAAGACACACCCTGAATATGTGAACCTCCAAAGGGACATGAACAAAATTAACACCAAGAGTCTCAACATAATAGCAAACTTCTAAAAATGGAGGGGGAAAGGGGAGCAAATTTTGTGGTGGTGGCTGTGTCTGTCTGCAACTTTGAGCGTAGCTGAGTGTCCTTGAGCATTGAAGCGTGCGTGACTCTGCTATTGAACTGGTAGTTTTTCCTGCCACAGAGCATTCTGTTCTATCATCAAATGTCTGTAAATAATTTATAGCATGACTTAGCCATCAAGACATGACAAGGATTTTGTTCAGTAGATGATTTAAGTTTGACATCCTGCTTTGGTAACTGAGAACAGCTAACTAGCGTACAGGGAACACTGATTCTTGACGATTAATCAAGAGTAGTTAACTATGGCCTTCATATTTCCAAATTCTGTCTAATAATGTTAGTTTGGAAGAGGGAATCGGTTGTGTATATCTGTAGTTAAATATATCCTTTTTCTGTGATGCAGCTTATGAGTGGTATATATAAAAAGATTTTTCTCTGTAGCTTACATATTTGTTTCCATGGCTAATAGAATATTTGTGGGTGTCTTCATGCTGATGCCATTAAAACCACATTGTTTGTAGTTGAGTTTTTTGGGGATGCCCTGCGTTTTGGTCTAGTTCTTACTGTCGTAAGTGGCTATGAAAAGTGCTGTAGAAAGTGAGGTTAGCTAGCTAGGCTTAAGGGATATTGCAGTGTCTTAATTGTCACAAGGTAGTGTTCCCCTCCTCGCACACTATGTTCATGATGTACCACTTTCTTGGGCATTATACTGTTATTATGATGCTTCAAGTTTTCATCTCATTTTCTGGAAGTAGTATTGTTGGCTATTATGAGATATTTTCTTAGTTTTTGGGGGAAAACACACTAGAGATGATGAGGTACATCAAGTGCTCTTCCTTATATTACCTTTTAAATGTCTCTGTGAATATGACATACTGAGGGTTTCTGAAATACATACGATATGAATTGGGAACAATTATTGTTTTTAACCTGATGCATTACAGTATCTTCTGTGATATTTATGTTAGCACATGAATTGTGGATATAGTCCAATAGTGTACGTCTTTGGGATTATCTGTCTTAGTACATAGAGTGTAGGTAGTATTGTGTTTCCTTGTGCATTGAAGTAATCAAGGTGCTAGAAACAACTTCTGTGCATGCAATTCCATTCCTTTACTTCCTCCATACCCCACTAGTACAATAGTAGAAAATGTCCATTCTTAACTTTTCTTAAAGTAAGTCTAATACGTTCTTCACTCATAAGTGCAACTATAAGTAAAATCCAATATTTAACTCTAGACTATTAAGAAAGTCCTTTGAAAACAAGACAGTGCAGTCTTGTCTCTGCTAATGTTTATTTTCATTTTTGTTTCATTTATCAAAGAAATGTTTGTGTTCTTTGTTACATTCAATAGCTCGAGAGTGGTGGTGTTAAAGCCTTTGGTATGAAAACTCTTTCTGATCCTATCTTTGTTCTACCTGTTTGTTTTAAGTAGTAATGATTACCAGAGCCCATCACAAACTGAAGGAAAATGTTTGTAAATTGCAGTTACACCATAATAAATAAGTTTTTTACAGCTAAATTATTCTAGATTTGTTTATTGTCTTGTGCTTATTTTATTCAGAATACCTTTTCAATATGAAAATTTTTTTCCAGCATCTGAATGTTTTTTGAGGGTATCCTCCTCTCAGGAGGAGAGCCTGTTTACTAGATTTTCTGTGAACATTTGCTTCTTAGGAATTTGTTGGCTTATTTTCAGAGGAACTTGCAGCATTAATTGACATCATTAAAGTCTCACTTTGCAGTTTTCCTAAAAATCCTATTGTATTTATTAAAGTAATCCTTATAGATATTCTTAATTTGTCACCTGGGATCTACTGGATATTAAATGATAATTTATTTATCTTTCTCAGTACTGTATAGTATCCTTTACAGGGTTTATGCTTAAGAATAACACTTCTGTTTTTCCATGGATTATGGAAACTTTTACCAAAGCGCTTTTAGGAGAAAAATAAAAGTTACTCTGCCAAAGTAAGATTTTTAATTGGGCAAAATTAAATTTATCCTCTTCCTAATGGTATTGGTGCTACATAGTATCTTTTTATACCTTTTCAGAAACTTCCGTTCAAGGAAGTTGAATCTTTTCTCATGCCCACCTAGTCATAAGAAGTGATAGCACTGCCTATTCTGTTGTCATTACTGCTCTCTAAAGACAGAAGGAGTGAGACACTGCTTGCTTGCACTCTGTGCAGTGCTCCTCTATGAAAATGAGCTTAAAAAAAAAAAAAAAAAAGAGGACAGTGTCATTTTGATTTTTGTCATTATCGTTTCTGAAGTGTAAACCACTTCGGAATGTCAGAAGGTCAGGCTGGAAGACCTTTGTCAGGACTGAAAGGGGAAAAAAAGCTATCACAACATTCTTCAATCCTATAATAATACTAAATGATACTGTGCTCAAAATTTAAATGATTTCTTATTCATACGTTAACTCTTGCTTTGTTTTGAATGCCATGGTTCCCAACATACCAACCTTTCACAATGTCCTATAAAATGCAATATATACATATCTTGGCTAGTCTTATATAGCCTTGTTTTCTGTTTGTCTGTAGGAATTCCTATTACGATAAGCCTAAGTAATTGCAATATTTTTGTAAATGTTCCTTCCTACCCATTTTTGAGGGGTAGAATGTGGAGAATTGTTCTTAAGGTCTGGAATCTTTCCTAAGTTAATCTTTACCCTAAGTTAATGTTTATACTCATAACAAGTTTAGAATGAGAAGAGGTATACCACTCCATGAATCTCTCTGCTGTGGCACATGCATTCTGTAAGCTAAAGCGTTGATATTCTGTGAAAAATTCTCAGTCACAAATACTTTTATTTGCTAGTATTTACTTTTAGGTGTGGAAAGCTGTGTAAAACTTGCTGCCATTTCTAGTGTGTTATGTGATAAGAACATTGAATGAGAGATGCTGTAAAGGGAATAATATGAAATTGGGAATTATGTTTTTCTATGTTTGTTTTAGCCTGAAACATAGATGTTGATCTAGACTTCTTTTAATCTTACGTGGTTTGTGAACACTCATTGTGTTCTTGGATCCAACAAGAAGTGACTGGTTTCCACATCATACTGTATTTGTCGCTGGTCAAGGCAGTGGAATTTACAAGAAAGACTTTTAGACTACATTTCTAATCTTTATTTATATGTAATATGCAGGAAGAAGTCATGAGAAGCTCAAGCTCAAGGAGCTTATCTTTGCCTAGTTTTCTTTTGTCTCTATCTCTGTTGTTTACATATTTGCTTGTGGATGTTTTGCAGATGTTTCCTTTTGTAAAAAAAAAGAAATATCATTTTTCAGGAAAATATTCTCTTTCTACCTTGATACTGCAAGAATTTGAGCAGCTAAAATACAGTAGCACCAAGTTCTGAATCTCATATGCTTTCCACTAACTCATGACCAGCATGTCTGTGTTTTGTAGCTGTTATTCCAGCAGCTCTCATGGCTAAAGGTTCTAAATTTCATTGTTTACTTGCTTGTCCTTAGTTCTGCATGTTTCCTGCTGTCCAACTGAGTAAGCTAAGAAGGTCTCTACTCAACTAACCAGATTCTGTGTGATCTCATTCTTTGGTTTTCTTCACCAACTCTTGAGGGCAAAATACGTGCAACTGTTGGATATTTGTATTCTAAGTGCACTTATCCTTAGTAATACAGTTATGCAGATGTGTGTCTGAACCTCACTAACATTTTTCTGTACTTATTAATAACTTATTTGTTGTCTATCTAGTACATTTAGGAAGCCTTGAGTTCTACAACAGGACACTTAAACAAACTGCAACTATTTTTACTGAAAAAGAATGATAACTAATGTGCACACAAGTTGAATGCTAAGGAATTCCTTATTATGCTGAGTTTACATTTTTGTTATTGATAATTTATGTTCATTATCTTATTGCAAAAGTGTTGCAAATGAAAACTTTACAGGTCATTATTTACAGATCTTAAATGAGCTTAATGCCCTCTCCCACTGATTATTTTCTCCTCAGAGATACTGCCTTCACTCACTTCTTATTGTTCATCTTTTCCACTTCTATTTAAGATACTAAAGCACTGAACTATCTTTCGGTTGTAATTTCCTGTGGTTAGTTATATTGGAGGAAATCTAGAAAAACAAAATAATCTACCATTGTCACATGAATTTAAAAATATATTTTCATTTTTTATTACTTAGATTATCTCTATGCAAAACCCTAGAGAAACCCAAGGCACTGAAGTTTTTTGTTTGTTAGTAACTAGTAGATGAAAATTCCAGTGGAGTTGTTAGAGCTAGTGTTTATGGTAAGCTACTACTGTCACTTAAAGAAATTTTACTTTGATGTGTCATCTTGAAATTACGTACAGACCTTTTAATTGTAGTGAGGACTGAACTCTTACTCAAGGAATATATATTGCTCATTTATTATTGTTTCTTTCTTTGCTGTAGGAACAACAACATCCCTCTGTTTTATAATAAAATGCTTGTGAGTGAGAAACTAATAGATGGTGATGTTTTCCTATAAACAAAATTCAATCTAAGAACAAAACAAAATGTGTAGTGAAAACAGTAAAATTGACTTTATGACACTGGTCATAGCCACAATATTATTCTTGGAGACAGCCATTAAAGGTTAATTATGTGTATTTCATTTTTTTTCCTTAAATCTGTCTTTCATATGTTGTACCAGAGCAGTGAGGTTGTTGCATAGTTTGAACTCCCATCACTGACTGACCTTAACATTCTCACCTGTCTGCTTTTCTGTCTTCCTGGCTGCAGTATGCATTACTGGTTATTTGAGAGGAAAGTCTGATCCAAGAGAATTGTTCAAGAGGAATTTTATCTAAAATGTGTATATTTGATAATAATGTACTTTCAGATACCACAGTTGACATTATCTTTTCAGAAAGATAATTAATTAAAAAAACAAGCTTAAGAATGTAAAAATCAAGATAAATGCTTCATATTTACTTGACTTATTCTGAAAAGTCTATTATAAATACAGAATCATCTGTTCTTTATCAAATTTAATGTATTTTTCTGTATTATAATGAGGCTGAAATTAGTTTAAAAGATAAAATAATGGGGCCTCATGTTTTCCGTTGTAACTGCTTTCTGCCAAAAGTAGATTTACTTTTCTACAGTTTTGCTTAGATGATTAACAATAAATATTGGAAATCCTGTGTGCCCACAGCTTTTGAAAAACTTCAACTATAAAATATAGTTGAATTTATAAAAAGCAAACTGAAGTGGCTTTTATGTATAGTTATTTAATACTATGTTTTATGAAACAATATGAAATGTTTTTAGATCTATGCTTGTAGCTTTCTTGAAAGATCAAAGTACTTGGCATAAATCAAAATCTGTTAAACTTTGTTTCTGTGTATGGTATAAATTAAAACTCTTTAGAGTGTGGTTTGACCTCAGTCTGATTTATTGCGTTACTTGGCCCCGAATCAAGATGGTTGTGGTTTTCCATTCCCGTTTCTCATGGTCTTCATGTGTTTTGATTTCAAATCTTTACATAGCACCTGCTGTTTATCTGGGTAGCAAAAACTTTCTCTGGTAGATCCTTACTATAACATAGTAGACTTTTGGGGGTTTTAATTATATTTATTGAAAGTAAACTGGAATTTGTTTATGCATGCCAAATAATACATTTCTGTGTTATAATTTAGAAATTAGGTTCATATTTTGTAGTAGCTTATTTTTTAATGAAATCAAATCAATACAAGAAGAATCTATAATAAGAACCATGGTCAAAGTTTTCCTGTGGATAAATCTTTTCTTCATTGATGACAAAGTATAGGATGAAGGGATTAGTACACTATGCTATTGTTTCTTTTCTGTAAATGTCAACTCTGCCTATCAGTGAAGAAGTTTAATTTATGTTCAGCTTTAGAATGTGTAATCATGAGCTGTTTTCAATTTTCCACCTCATCTCACTGATACTGTTTTTAAACAATGAATTATTTTTCCTCTTTCCAAAACCCTCAGTCCTTTCAATAGGGAAAAGTTCTTCATCTGCCTTGGAAAAATTAAAAAATTAAGCTTCTATACATATGTATGTATGTATGTGTATATATCAGTGAATGCATATATATGTATTGGTGCAAGTGATATTACAGATTCCTCTCGCTTGCACCAATACGTATATATGCATTCACTGATAGATACAGATTACAGATACTGACTAGTCTCTGATTTTACACTGTTTTGTGTATTTTACTAACGAACACTTATTGAATCTCTTAAAGGATATGTTTATCATCGATATTTATCTTTTAACTGGGAGGTGAGAGAAGTATACAGTTACTTGTAAGAGGGAAAGTTATCCTGGTGTATGAGCTGGTTTTATTTTCCCTGTCAATTATCTTTGCTGTAATTTTGATTTGGTTATAATAGAAGCTTTAACGGTTACGTGAGTTGCTTCACAGTGGGAATATGTGATTTTTTTTTAATTATTATTATTTTTTTCTAGAATGGTATAGCACGAGCACTTTCAGCACAAGTACACAAAAGTAATTTACTACTAAATAAATTAAATGATGTGATTTGAACTTAATCTTTTAGGACAGTGATTGTGGGTTTTATTATCTGGTTTTATTAAGTGTAGCGATTAACAATCTGTAGTTAGATATGTTGTTTAGTGTAGAGTCCACTGTTTTGGATTATGCCTTTAGCAGTGCTTATCTGTTCAAACATCCATTAAAGTTTAATCTAAGTGGAGAATGCTGATGTTTTAGGATTTGCTCACACAAATCAGTATCACGAGGCTCTAAGGGAAAGGTACCATTCCTTGACCCATTTAAAAAAAAATATCTTGTATTGCTTATTCATGTTGGGATGGTTCCTTAAATCCCAGCTAGATCAGGATATTGAAAAGGCATTTGTGATAAAATTGTCTCCATTGAACTCTCAAGTTAAATTGTAAATAAAATACAGGTGAATGATCACAGAGTAGGTGGGAAGAGAAGACAGTGAGAAATGACATAACTTTAAATAGGTGTTTATGCATAAATTAGCCATGACAGATGTCACAAAAGGATAAATTAGAATTATGGTAATGTAGGTACTTAATACATATTAAGATGTTAATTTTGTGTCTTTTAACTTGTAAGTTCCTTCAAAGCATAAAAGGACAAAGTTGGAAGGAATATACAGGTGCTCTGAGATAAGCAAATGAGCGTTCATGAGTGAGAGTAAAAGACCAGGATGGTAATGCTAAACACATTCCATAGTGGAAATATTTTCATTGTTACAGTAAGGGAAAGAAAGGAAACTACAACAGAAGAACTGAAGGAAGTTTGGAAAAGGACTCAGTAGAATAAGAAATTAAAGATGTAGAGGCAGCATTTAAATGAATGTAAAAGCAGGAAAGTTCAGACTTTCAAAATTACTTAGGTTGTATACATTAATGAGAAAACAATGCAGGTTTAAGATGGTAGACAGAAGTACTGAAATGTAAATGCAACCTGGATATGTGAGTTAAAGATTTATCCACAGTATTTATTTTTCTAGCAGTATAGAAAGCAAAAAGCAAGAAAAATAGTTACATTTCTATTTTATTTTTAATGATGTATTAGTGTACAGTTTTTAAGTTTATAACAAGATCATTTTAGAAGTGAAAAGTACATTTTTGTGTTTAAAAAAAAATAGTTCCAGGAAGCTGAAAATACTTTTGCAAGAGTCAGACATGACTTATTAAAAAATGATTTTCAACAAAATGAACTTTTGACTTCCCCACCTCTGCTTCCTCCCATGTTGTTTTTGTTCTCAGGGATACTGTAAAATGTAAATGGCAATAATGGGCTTTTTTTTAAGACTTCACCTTGAAAACAATTAACCAAGTAGCTCATTTTGAAACTAACATGATCTCATTTTTAAAAAAAGGACAGCACTTAAATGGGCATCTGGCTGCAACTGATCCCACTCGAGCAGGGAGATTAGACTAGCTGATCTCTAAAGGTCTCTTTCAAACCTTACCAGTCAGTCTGTGACTGAGTGAAATACATACCTGTTGTGAAAAACAAAATGCTATAAATAGAAACAGATGTGTGATGAACATCTGATTCCAGCACAATGTTTGACAGTTACTAAATCCTGTGTATTTTGAATTTTTTTTGTGTGTTGTTTTACCACCTTAGAAATGAAGCTCACACATCCTTTTTCATTGTTCTTTTTTCCAAATTGGGTCACATGAAGTGTGCTCATGTGAATAAATATTTGAAAGACTGAGGATATTAATTAGTTACTGTAGCTTGTTGACAGTATTTTTCCTTCATTGCTGAGAAGCAATGACATTTCTCCTAGGTTTTATCACAGTTTTGTGCTTCTTGTTTCCATGGTAATACTTTTTCTTTCATTGTGATTCAAAGGAACCAGAGAATTCTGTGAGGCTTTTTATTTTTATTTATTTAATTATGTGAAAAGCCAGCTGAATGTACTTTTCTGTAAAAATTCTTAAATCTCTCTAGTGCAAGCATAACTTTCAACTGTTAAGGCATTAAAAATTTATCTTCCTACTTTTTTAGCAATAGTCCACTTTTTATACTTCTTTCATATTCAATATATTTTACAGTAATTTTCTTTATCTACTTATTCTTCAATATTCCTAAATTTCATTGTATGATATTGGAGTAATTTAAAACTGTTGAAGACAATCTGCAAATGCTTACAGTCATCTCTAATAATTTATCTACAAATCAGTCCAATTGCAATACTGAGTATGCACGATAACTTAGGATTTATTATACCCTTTCTGCAGTTCCAAAAACTGCAGAATTATTATTCTATCTACTTATTACTCTATCTACTCTTAAGAATGAGACTCAAGCATACACCACTAAATGACATATCCCTAGGGCATCACTAGAATATGCCTGCAAACCAGAGAAGTTCTACTTCTGTGCTATTTACAAGAGCTTTATTGAACAGTTACGTTTTATATTTCCAAGTAAGTTTTCTAATGATACAGTATGGATGAGATTTGCTCCATTCCAAGATTAAATAGAATAATGGATGATCTTAATGGCTTTTTTCTCATTCAGATGGGTGAGACATTGAGTCCATCCAAGTGGGGCTGGTAAAAACAGTAGTTAACACTTCATCTTTTTATCAAGAGAAACATAAAGAAGACCTAAGTTAAAGAAGTAAAACTGAGGTTTTTCTTGTAGGAGACTTCGTAGTGTGGTTTCATGGTCCTCTGACATTTAAATTAATGTTACTGCCAAAAAGTTACTCTTACCCCAAGCCATGCATTTCAGTCCTTTCTTTGCATCAGCAATAGCATCTGTCCAGCACTGCAGTAAGTCTTGTCAGCTTGCTCATTCATTTGATTTTTTTTGTTTGGTTGGGTTTTTTTAAAGGGAATTAGGAGGATTAGTTTGCAAGCACATCTCTGACATAATCTAATTCATTTTGCAGCCAGAGAAATAATTGTATTGGTGTAGAAGATGTAAGCAAAATACCCACCCGTATGGGCAGGAGAAACGAGTATGTGTTCCCCGCAGAGCTGATCAGGTTACTGAACTGTTAACTCACTATTTGTATGCTTGGAAATACTTTATTCTTGGAACTAGAGAATGTGAATGTGAATGCTATGTAACATCCCCCTCCAGGCCCAGGTAACTGCACACAATAGAAGATACACTCTGTGTTTCTAGTCTTAAATACTTTTATTATTATTATTTACATTTCTTTTTTGTTAGAGCAGAAAATGTTACATTTGATTAGTTAGCAGTTTAAATAGAAGTAAGAGAGAGGCAAAGAGGTTAAAAAAAAAAAGTGGAAAACAAACCTACCTCCTAATTCACTTTGTGATTGTAGATTTTTTTTCTCCTTGTTTTGCTTTCCAGTCCAACCATTTCAAGTGCAGACCATTCTGGGTCTGAAAAGGAGCAATTGTTTTCTCTCACAAGAAGGTTCCTTCTGAAACAGAGTATAGCAGGCAGACAACTGTCATCTTTCCCATCTCAGCCATAGCTGTTTCAGGAAAATGTAATGTCAAACATGCATTAAACTGAGAATTCCTACCATCTGTCACTGGGAAGGAATTATACAAACACATCTAACAGCAGATACAGAGGCAATACCCATTGGAGGGTATTTTTGAATTCAGGTGGTCAGCATGCAATTTGAAATATTTTTAAATTTTACAGATGCAGCAGAATGAATAAGCCCATAAGGAAAAAACTTGCAATAGGAAACATGAATTAACACATTTTGTAGCTGTATATAGACAATGCAGTGCCCTGTATTTTAGTTTCTGTTGATAGACATCAAGAGATAAACCAGAGTAGGACTAGAAGCAAGGAAATTGTGCATTTGTTGGTGGGAGTCACAATTAAAATTTTGTGCATGCTATTCCAGAAATTCTGAAAAGCGATGACATAGGTTGATTTTTCTTTCGAATTCTATCATTCAATTAGTGTAGCAAGTATTTGCTGTTGTAGTCAATTATTAAAATAGCCAGCTACTTCAGCACATAAAAGCAGCTGTAAGAAATTGTAACTTATCTTTCAATAGCACAAAATTAATGTGGGTTTTTTTCAACAGATAATTACTAAAGGAAAATGGCTCGAGCTTATGTAGTAAATACATAAATGTGAGAGTGAATGGCAGTATTTATGAATAATCAGTTTTTGCTTTAGTTTTTTTTTGTTTATGATTAGCTAGGATTAATTTCAGTAGCATTTAACTGCAAATAGTCAGGAAAACACACAACCACTCTTGTTTACCAGTATGTAACAAACTGTGTGGTAACACATGCCTCTGAAGTTTATTTCTGATCATCCTGACTTTAACTGCTTGCCTTGGCACAGGAAAAGGGGAAATCTAGGCAGGAAACTGAAACAAAGTACGTTGCAGTGACCAAAAATAAAAATCCATCTGAATACATGTTGGAGGAGGGAATAGGTGGCCATTTGCTTTTCTGCAGTTATAGGTGTTTTGAGTAAATTACTCTGACGAGTTAGATTGCGCAGAATTTTTGTGTTGAGAATTTGTTTCATCTATCATGTTGTATCCTTGCCATTTGGATTAAACACCCCTTTCTTTTAAAATATGCATCTTTAGGTTACCATACTCACCATTTGTAAAAATTTCAGAAGTCAAATCCATTTAGATCTGCTGCATGATCATCATTGGTAGGGTGATATGGCACTTGCACACCGTGGGAATCCCATTGAGGAGTAACAGAATTGCCACGCAAGTGGTGGGAAGAGATTAGTGCTTTGAGTGCACAAACAGGAAGCAGGATTTCAAAAGCAGGAAGCGAGTCCTAAGCTGTGATAAACATAATTGCTGCTTCTTCTGGAGCTGCTGAACTCCCGCTTACACTGGTTACTGTTAGGATGACGTTGAATGTCTGTGGGCTGTGTGCTGAAAGAGAATGTGACAGAGCAGCTGTTTACATGAAGGTGACTGCAACAGTTTCTTAACATACAAAAGGCTAGGCAGTTTTTTCTTGAAATAATATATTTTTGTAATACAGAACAAAATAATAGAAGTATCTTAAAGGTACTGGGTATGTAGGGATTTTGATGCTATTATTATAGGTGGATTGGAGTGAGTCTTACCCCACTGTTGGATGCACAAATTGTCCTATCCTGTCGTGGTTCTGGAGGTCCTGTGTGTCTCTATTTGAAGAAATTATACATTGTACTTTTGAATGAAAAAATGTTTTTACATTAAAATATCTTCATATTTATTCTGTGTATAAAATAGAGCAATCTGAAATTTCAGTTTTATTCTTCATCATTTTCATCTTCAACACCTACTTATGTTAAATAAATAATCAGTGCAGAACAGGAATGGGAAGGGTTGTTGGCCAATACAGAGGATATAGCTGTGAGGAAATCCAGGTCTGTGTGGAGGAAGGTAACTAATTCATTCTTTTCCTTTTTCTGTAGAATAAAAATAAATGTTAAGAGAGCAGCTAATTGAATTGTGACAAGCAGGCATTTAGAGGTTGAGTTCCAAACACGGTTTCTCACTGCTTGTTAAAACCTACACATTATTTGGTAGGTTTTAACACATTGGTTGTATATTTTTTTTTGTTGTTTGATTTTGTTTTTTGTTTTTTAAGAAAGATATTAACACCTCTGCTATGCAGAGGTGGCTATGTATTTGTGGTATGTTGATTTCAGATGCAATCTGGTAATTATCCTCATGGGATTCAATCCTCAATTAGTTGGTACCTGATAAATTTGAAGAAGTGCGTGGGAAGCTCATTAATTGAGGACATTTTTCACATTTGGTGAAGTTGCATAGAGAAGTAGGAATAGCGGTTAATATCTCAGTGTTGGAATCCTAAAGGACAGAATAAACATTATTTTTTATACTTTCATGGAATTTTTCTATAAGTTTGACATCAAAATTCAGCATCAACATTGATGAATTATGTCTCTTGTTTGAAAAATATTGATTCGCTCATAGTAGAATCTTTAAATGCTTTCAATTGGCACATCCATAAATTAAGTCTTAATCTCTGAAGAGGAGTAATAGAAGGATTTTTTTAGCCTCTAAAATCATTAATGATGGCATCATCAGATCATGAGTACTTGATTTAGAGCTGTGGTCTGCTCTTCAGTTCACGTGGAGTTGATTACAATAGGAGGGAATTGGTATGCCATTCTTGCTCCTAAACAAGAGGATATAGTTTGTGCAATTTCAAGAATTGTGCTTAGTATGATAATGGTAAGCATCCAGTTTTACTTTACAGACAGATACTAATGACTACAATTTCAAAAGAGTGTAAAAAGGAGGATTCCCTTTTTTAATTGAGTGAAACAATGTCTTGCATTAATACTGCTCAGCATTGTCTGTTTAAGGATGATGCATTTGGTTACTGATGATTTTTTGGATTCTGGTCATAAGTAACTTTCAGAAACACCTAGCACCAATGTTCAGCCTTACGTTTATCAACACTGAGTAGAAAATGGGAAAAGTGTAATAAACACTTATACAACCTTTCTTCTTAGCATCTAACATGAGCACACCTAATTGAATCGTAGGCAATTACATTTCTGTCCTAGGAACAACTGTTGACAGAGTTAAAAACAGTCTTACAACTTTAAGTGTTTACTTAACAGGGCCGATGAGCCTCCCTGAGCTGATATATTAATGGAAGCATATTGCTAGTTGTACTCAAGTTAGAGCTAAGTGACCTAATTCAAATCATGGCAATGTACAAAGTTCCAATGTACTGAGTGTATACTGGGAAAAGAATCCTGTGGATCTCTCACTGAATTCTCCTAGTTAAACGATCTTCTGGTTAAGAAAATTATTTTCTTCACTCTTTTAACTCCTATTTTTATGTAGTTAAAGCTTTGCTTTGGATACTTGGCAGTCTTAAAGATGTTTAGTTCTTCATGCAAGCCATCAAGCTGAAGTTTATTATATCTTAAAAACAGTCACCATCAGAAAGATACTTCTGAGTTATCCTCAAAGATTGTGTTATCAACAACTTAATTGTAGTTTTAGATTCCTTTCATAGAATCACAGAATATTAAGAGTTGGAAGGGACCTTGAAAGATCATCTAGTCCAACCCCCCCCTTGCTTATACAACATATAGTGTATATTTTGAAAAGTTCCTTTACTTTGTTATGCATGTCAATTACGTTTTTAGGAGCAGGAGCTTGAAATTTGGCAGATAGGTAACTGAAGAAAATAGTTTTTTGCTTTCCTTGTTCAAAATTATCCATTATGAATCTTATTTAAAAATTAATATATGGTCACTGGATACATGTTTGGCTGCAAAATGATTGGATTTTTCTGTGATGACACAGAATCCACAGGATAGTTGACGTTGGAAATAACATCTGGAGATTATTTAGTCTAAAACTACTACACAAAACAGGGTCAGCTAGAACAGCATCATGTTAGGTTTTAAGTATATCCACTCATGAAGTCTGCAAAACCTCTTTCAGCAGCCAGTTCATGGATGAACAGAATGGTAGGGGTTAGAAGGGACCTCTAGTTATCATCTAGTCCAACCCCCTGTTAAAACAGGCTCTCCTCAATCATAGAATCATAGAATGGTAGGGATTGGAAGGGACCTTTAGAGATCTAGTCCAACACCCCTGCAGAAGCAGGTTCACCTAGATCAGGTCGCATAGGAACATGTCCAGGCAGGTCTTGAAGACCTCCAAGGAAGGGGACTCCACAACCCCTCTGGGCAGCCTGTTCCAGTGCTCTGTCACCCTCACAGTGAAATAGTTTTTTCTTATATTTAAGTGGAACTTTTTGTGTTCCAGCTTTATCCCATCACCCCTTATCCTGTTGCTAGCTACCCTTTAGATATTTATAAATGTTAATAAGATCTCCCCTCAATCTCCTCTTCTCCAGACTAAACAGCCTCAGTTCCTGCAGCCTTTCCTCATATGAAAGATGTTCCATACCCCTGATCATCTTGGTTGCCCTGTGCTGGACTCTCTCCATCATTTCCCTGTCCCTCTTGAGCTGAGGAGCCCAGAACTGAGCACAGTACTCCAGAACAGAACACAGTAGTCCTCACCAGGGCGGAGTAGAGGGGGAGAAGAACCTCCCTTGACCTGCTGGCCACAGTCTTCTTGATGCATCCCAGGATGCCATTGGCCTTCTTGGCCACGAGGGCACATTGCTGGCTCATATTTAGCTTATTATCAATCAGGACTCCCAGGTCTCTCTCTGCAGAGCTGCTCTTCAGCAGTTCAACCGCCAGCCTGTACTGGTTCATGGGGTTGTTCCTTCCCAGATGCAGGACCCTGCACTTGTCCTTGTTGAACCTCATGAGATTTCTCTCTGCCCAACTCTCAAGCCGGTTGAGATCCTGCTGAATGGCAGCGCAGCCTTCTGGAGAATCAGCCAGTCCTCTCAGTCTGGTGTCATCAGGGAACTCGCTGAGGGTACACTCTGTCCCCTCATCCAGGTCGTTGATGAAAATGTTGAACAAGATTGGCCCCAGAATTGATCCCTGTGCAACTCCACTGGCCACAGGCCTCCAACTCGATTCTGTGCCATTGATCACCACCCTCTGGGCTCTGTCCTTCAGACAGCTCTTGATCCACCTCACTGTCCACTCATCCACGCCATGCTGCTTGAGCTTTCTGATGAGGATGTTATGGGAGACAGTGGCAAAAGCCTTGCTAAAGTCAAGGTAGATGACGTCCACTGCTCTCCCCTCATCTAGCCAGCTGGTTATGCACTCATAGAAGACTATCAGGTTGGTTAAACAGGATTTTCTCTTGGTGAAGCCATGTTGACTTCCCCTTATAATCATCTTATCCTTCATATGTTCAGTCATAACATTCAGGATGAGTTATTCCATCACTTTTCCAGGAATGGAGGTGAGGCTGACCTGCTTGTAGTTTCCTGGGTCATCCTTCTTGCCCTTTTTGAAGACTGGAGTGACATTGGCATTTCTCCAGTCCTCAGGCACCTTGTCTGTCCCCCATGACTGTTCAAAAATTATGGAGAGAGGCTTAACAATCACATCAGCCAGCTCTCTCAGCACTCTAGGATGCATCCCATCAGGACCCGTTGACTTATGAGGCTTAAGTTTGTCAACAAGTCTGTAACCTCTTCCTCTTCTACCCAGGGCAAGTCCTCTGCTGTCTTGGCCATCCTGTTATCCTTGCCAGACTGAGCTTCCTGAGCGTCGGCCTTGTCCGTAAAGACTGAAGCAAAGAAAGTATTCAGTATTTCGGCCTTTTTGGCACCCTCAGTGTTTAGCAGCCTGCCCACATTCCCCCTCACCATCCTTCTGCTGCTGATGTACTTGAAAAATGTTCTTAAGATCCCTGGCTAAATGTAATTCTCGAAGGGCTCTAGCCTTCCTAGTCGCATCCCTGCATGCCCTGGCAATGTTCCTATACTCTTCCCAAGAAGCCAGCCCCTGTTTCCACCTCTCATAGATGCTGCTTTCTGCCTGAGTTGTCCCAGCAGATCCTTGCTCATCCATGGAGGCCTCCTACCTCCTTTTCCTCCTTTCTTGCGCATTGGGACACACTGGTCCCGGGCTTGGAGGAAGTGGTGTTTGAAGATTGACCAGCTCTCATTGGCACTTCTGTCTTCTAGAACCATATCCCATGAGATTTGTCCAAGTAGATCTTTGAAGAGGCCAAAGTCAGCTCACCTGAAATCCAGGGTCACGGTCCTGCATTGTGTCTTGCCTTTTCCACACAGGATCTTGAACTCTACCATCTCATGGTCACTGCAGCTGAGGTTGCCTCCAACCTTCATATCCCCAACCGAAAGCCTTCCAATTTCATGGAATGTGTCCAGGTGGATTTTGAAAGCCTACAGAGAAGGAGATTCTACAGCCTCTCTGGGCAGCCCATTCCAGTGCTCCCTCACCCTCACAGTACATAAATTTTTCCTCATGTTCAAGTGGGTTTTCCCATGTTCCAACCTGTGCCCGTTACCCATTATTGTGTCTCTGGTTACTAAAGAAAAAGAAACTGGCCTCATCTTCTTGATGCCCTCCATTTGGATATTTATAAGCATTGATAAGATCTTGATAAGATCTATCATTGATAAGGTCTTCTCCAGGCTAAACAGTCCTAGATCTCTCAGCCATTCCTAGTGAGAGAGATGATCTAGTCTAATAATCATCTTGGTAGCCCTCTACTGGACTCTCTCTAGAAGTTCCTTGTTTCTCTTGATCTGGAGAGCCCAAAACTTGGCATAGTACCCCAGATGAAGCCTCGCCAGGGCAGAGTAGAGGGTGAGGAGAACCTCCCTCTACCTGCTGGCTGCACTAATCTTAATACACCCCAGGATGCTATTGAACTTTGCCACAAGGGCACATTGCTGACTCATATCTAGCTTATTATCAGTCAGGACTCCCAGGTCTCTCTCTGCAGAGCTGCTCTTTAGCAGTTCAACCCCCAGCCTGTACTGGTTCATGAGGCAGTTTGCTGCCCACCACAACTCCCAGGTGCATTCTTGCTAATGCAGCTTAGGATGTCATTTGGCATCTTTGCTTCGAAGGTGTATTGCTGGCTCAAAGTCAGCTTGGTGTCCACCAGATGTGCAGGGCCTATACTAATGGATGGAGTTATTTCTTCCTGGGTACAGGAATTTGCATTTTGTTGAACTTGATAAAGTTCCTGTTTCCTCATTTCTCTGCTTATGAAGATGGTTACTGGCTCATATATTGATCACTGAGTTACAAACACCAGGAGTTACTACCCTCCACCTGTCCTTGAACCCAGGAGTTCATATTTTTTTTATTTTCCATTTCAAATATTTAGTCTACCTGAACTGAAAAAAACCTGTTCTCTAGAAGCAGGAGGACAGCCTTTTTTTGAACACTCTCATTTTTTGGTTTTTTTTCTCCAAATATCTAATGGCAAAAACCAGATTCCAACCCTTGGCATATCAGTATCTCAGACCATCATAACCACAGCAAAATGCTGTTTTCCCTGCAATGTCTGTTCATGGCTACAAGGAGTCTTATGGTTTTGGCTATGAAAGTAAGGACTGGGGAGATTCATTTTCTCCATCTGACCTTTGATCTTCACAGTTAGATCAAGGTGATATTTGGAAAGAAGAGAATGGATGTGGAGTAAGGCTTACCTAGGGAAGATGATTTTCAGAATGAGATAGAGTGCATGGGATAGTGCAGTGGGGGATGCAGGACTGTAGGGGATGGAAAGAATTCTGTTACATGGAAGGAGAAGAGAAAATGCTCAGGTCATAAAACAAGACAGTGTGAAATTACACTATGCATTTACTGAATTCAAATACTGAAATACCAAGCCGCTACAGTGGCAACAAACAGCTATGACATCCGTGGAAAAAAATGTATGTTTCTTATGTATCTATAGATATGAATGTATAGTAATCTACTGTCATTAATAGCTTCTATTAGAGCTAAACAAGAGGTAACTAATCTGTGAACAACAAAAGAAAAAATATTCATGGTAACCTAGTTTGAGACAAGATTATGTGGAAAGAGTGAAACAACCAAAACAGGAATTTGAAAAGAAATACAATTATGGAAACTGACAAAGATTTGCGTTTTTAGGTAGGATTTAATACTCATGTTTGCAAAAACAAAGATCTTTTAACTGAATCAGCATTAACTGTATTTGCTTTATAATTCCAAAGGAATATATTACTTTATTAATGGAAGTGTTTTATATCTTCTGAATAATACTCATATTGAGCTTTCTGGTTAAAAGGTTTTTTTTTTTTAAAAGTGTTGGATTTAGTTAACTTCTTGTCTTCCATGAACAATTAATAACCATCTAACAGCAAGAGTGTGCTTTCTTGCCTCTCCCTAAAGAATTTATCCTAGATAGTTATGTGCTTAATTATACAGCAAATCCCGTCTAGTTATGCATTGACCTGCTTATTTGGTGAAGTCACCAAAATACTAGAGAACTGGTTTTCACGTATTATGATTGCAGTCTATTTATTTTTCATGGAAGTTAGAAATCCCATTTTATTTTATTCCCATTGAATAATTTCCCATTGAAATAATTCAATTCCCATTGAAAATATTTCAAAACATAGCAGTTACATAAAATAATATATGTTATTTTTTGCAAAGGTGGTTGCAGACTTGAACAAACTTAAAACATAGATAGTACATTTATTAAAGAATAAACCCATGACAAATGAGGAAGAAAAATGTGACAACCTTATCTTTTACATAGCAGTTGCAGAAATGAAACAAAAGTTGGGGATTTCACCCTGAACATTAATGCAGATCAGACAGTCACATGGTACATACAATTAAAATCCTTAGCATAGCTGGTTAGATGATTTTTCTTCTTTAATCTACATTCAAATATGCGTGACTAGTGGGCAAAATGGCTAAATATTCAGAAACTAATCAGCTTTTTTGAGGCTCATTTTGCAATATGAAAATTGCTGTTAATTTTTGGCTCCATCATGCCATTACTCATTCTGCCACATGACATCACACTAATATGATCCTTCAGTATATTTAAAAAAGCTAATAAACTGGAGAAAGTGAAATGGAGTAAATTAAGTATTGAGACAATGTGACTTTTTGGTTGCTGAATATATCAGATAAGTTGGCTTTTCCACATGCTCATAAACAAAGAAAAGCAGCTTTTATACTTCGATATATTTCCAGATTTGTTCAGCTGCTATACCTTCCAAATTGTCTCAGAAAATTTGACTCCATAGTTTTTTCCAGCTACCTGTTTTGAAGAACTTAAAAGTAAGAGCTACTCAGAGGGGGGTGGGGGGGAATATTTTCACTGTAGCCCAATTAAAATCATTAACATTTACTTTTAAACATCAGATAAACTTGGGAGCTTTTAACAGAATTACAACTTTCAGGTTTTGAATTCAAATACTAAATTTAATGCTAGAATAATTTTTTTTTCAACACTTTTTATGTTAAACAAGGATTTAATATTTTAGGATTGTTCATACTATGTACTCTAGCCAATAAGAGTTTGACAAGGTTAAAGTTTTCCTGTATAATATTCCTTTCATTGTTCACTTTATTCATTGCCACTGGAGTTAGGACATCTTCCAGACATTATCGTCTGTCATCCAGTGACATATATACAAATGATTTATTTAGGTAATACTGTTTCTGCTCCTTTTCTAATACCAAGTACTTGAAATTTAGTACGACTGTATTCCTCTCACAAAGTGTTAGTGTGGGCCATGTATATGTGTCTTCTATTGCACTTAAAGTATAGCACTAAGCAACATTAGCTTCATGATGTTTAGCAGTTCTTATATTTTTCATGATACACATCTCTGGAGCAATGAAAAAAGGCTTCTGGCAATAGTACTGATTCTGACCTCACCTAAAGAAGTTGGGAATAATTTGCATAAGTCATAAAGCCAGTACAGAAAAGATTTTTAACAGAACCTTAGAGTTTTCATAGATATTAAATCAGAGCAGTGATTGGTAATTAATGCTGTTGTTCATGTGAAGAAGAGCTCTCATTTATCTAGAAAGTATATTTCAACATACGTATTATTGGGAAAATCTCAGTATGTTTGAGTTCAATATATATTTTTAGTGTGCTGGTGTGACTCACTGAAGTATACCCTGATGTTAAAGCTCAAAGCTTAGGAAAAATTTAGAAGCCCACTGTTTAAAACCTAATTCTTACTAATACAAAGTTATCAGGAGTGTGGTCTGCTTTCAAAAACTATGTAAAGGTCATCAGCCCAACTCTACTGAGGAATCCAAAAATAATTCTGATTAAAGTAGAACCATTTCTGTTGAAAACAAACCCCACAACCTCACATCTCTTGAAAGATGAAACTTTTCTTCAGTCCCGGCAGACGAGCACCCCAAGGGAAAACGAGAGACCGGCTTGTTGCAATCACACGAGGCAAGCTTTATTTCGGAGCTCCGGGCCATCTCATACCTCACGCAGGAGATAGAGGAGGCGACCCCAGTGCCCAGTAAGCAAAGGGTTTATATATGTTGGGGTACAAACAGTGGAAAATCCACACATACAGTTACAAATTCCTATCTGATTTTTCTTCGGCCTGACCATCCTGATAACATAAGGTGGGGTCAGTTCCAAGAATTGTTTTCCTCTTGTTGAGGTTGCTGATGCAACCTCCTATTTTGAGTTGCATCACCCGCCTTTGGCCTAGTCAGCCACAGCCAACTTAGCATAACTTACGCCATGTTTGTTACCCGATTTTTCCTTTTATTTAATTTTTCCTTTTCACTCTAAGATAGTAATGAGAAAATTCAATTTGTTGATTGTTACTACTTTTTACTATTTGTCTGAGTTTTTCTTTTTCTGTAAAAAAAAAAATCACTGTTCCTTTAAAAATTAATTAATATGCATAAATGAATACCTTGGTCCATTGAAAGAAACTAGGGCATGTTCAGTCTGTGTTCGTTGTGAACTTCTTGAACATATAGCACTAATCAGATTATATTTCTTTAATTTACTGATGTGGTCTAAAAGTACCCAATTGGTTGAATGCCAATAGATGGAGAACCGTAGAATCATACTTCTGTGAAAATGAAGCTATTTTAGGTGGATTTAGCTGCTGTGTTTTCTTTCAGCACAGAACTGCTCAAATACATTTCTGGGAGATCAAGAAGAATAGCCATTGGGACAAATATATTTATATTAAATACAGACTTTTATCTTATTTTAAAACTATATGCTGTAGTACAAAGTTGTATTTTCAAAAATGAATGAGTCATTGTTAAAGTCACTTATTCTTTATATGCAGTGGAAAAAGTTCAACATGAACAATAGGCAGCACAACAGGAAACATATGCTATAGTAGTTAGTTCACACCTGCTAACTGCTTTGAATAGGCTTAGAGATAATATCAGTTACGGAATGAATTCATCTTTTAGACCATTGAAACTCTTCTAGAAAAGCTGACCCTTTTCATCTCTCTCTTTTTAAGGATAGAAATCCTTTGTAAGGATTCACTCTGCTTTGAAAAATTACTTTGAAAAATTGCCATGGACATACTTTCTTCTCAGTGTATGAATGTAAGCAGAATCTGTATTCACTGGTCCTGATGTTCATTTTACATGAACACTTTTGAAGTTTAAAGATTGAAAGACATTTGTCACCCTAAGAAAATTCCAATTCCAGATATATTTCTTATTGTTAGTTGATTAAATTAAGATACTAGGGTTAATGCTTTCCAAAACTAAAGAATAAAATAAATAGAACCAAAGAGTACTTGGGTAAATGATGATGGTGAAGTACACAGCAGCAAACTTTGAATAAGTTAGAGGAATTTCAATAATAGCTTTCATTGTATCTAGTGTAAAAAGCCTGAAAGAGTATAAAATAACTTTAAAAAAATACTTGAATGGGATTATAGAATAGTGCTTCTGTAATGTAGCTTTTGGTTCTGCTTACATGCAGACTTTTTTTTTTTTGCCACAGGTTTTACCCTCTATTTTCTCAACAAAGTTTTATCTAATTCTGAATTTCTCCAAAGCTGTCATTAGCTCAAGTTTTGTTGATGAGGCTTAGTATGTGTCAGACAGACGATGCTTTGGATTTTATTTTCTTTTCTAGAAGACTCCAGAGCCTTTGTTAACATACAGAAGTGGAACAAAGTCAATGCTTGTGTTTTGTTTGTGAGATGATGAAATTGTGTAGAGAGATATCTGACTTAAGTTACCATGGCTAGGTAAACAAGAGTAAAAGAATATTAAATTAAAATAAATCATATATACCCGTCACAAGGTTTATTTCTATATTCTTTCTAAATGCTTGACACTAATTATGTCTTGGAACAGGATACCAGGTTTGGTAGACCAGTAATTTTAACCACTGTGTTAATTAATACATTTCTAGTGTTTACTATGTGCATGAATAAGGTTTCTTACATTAAGATTCTGACAGACGTGTAGCCAGATGTTAAAAATCGGACAGCTAAAGCTGTTACTGTCTACAGTGCAATTGCCTGGCAATGGACTTTGCTATCTGCAAGACAAAAGCATATGATCCACTCACAAATCAACTTCTGCATTACCACAGGTAATCAGCATATTAAGTAAACTAGTTCTAATTTTGATTTATCCTTATATGTTTAGGCTGAAAACTGAAGGTTCAGGAGTTAATTTCTAATCTGATCAGATGCCACTGTTTCAGAGGCAGCAGCATCTGTCACAAGGGGTTTATGTTCAACTGGGGTAATAACTGATTTAGCTGTTTGTCTGAATTTGATCTCCTTCCACATGTCTATCAGGACCTTCAATGTCTGCACTTAAACACAAAATTACTGGATTTTTGCATTTTATTATTCATAAACTCACTAATAGTCTGATTATTTCCAGTAATCTGCAAAAAGTTTAACTACTAAATACAATTACCATATTCACAGTGTAAAAATCCACTGCTAACAAACTGTCAAGAGCTAAGATGTTCTTGGTGTCTAATCAGGACAAGAAAATACACTGGTTTATGATCTGGTTTTATTCTAAGTGTAATTATTTCTAACTTTAGTATATTCAATTTTTATTATAGGTATCTAGTGAAACCTAATAAAAATGTGTTACTAATCTTCATTATTTTAGTAAAGCGCTATTGGTGTTTTAAACTAGAAATGATGGTGTTTGTTGGGAAATAATAGCAATTAGAGGTTAAGACAGATGAAGTACTGTGGGTAGGTATTGCAAATAAGCTGAAAAATTAGCAGGATATAATTTAATGTTGACAAATACTACATATCATGGCTGAGAACAATAAACACCATATAAATAAAATGAATAAAAGAGCTTTGAAAGAAATCCTGTAGTAACAGTCTATATAATTTCCGACAAGAACTCCTATGAAAAGATAGTTACCAAAAGTGAACAATTATAGAAAGAATTATAACAAACCTGGTTACATTTTTAAATGCATTCTAGTAAGAATTATACTCAAATATTTGCAGTACATCTTAAACATAGAATGTACAGTTTTTCATAGAAAACAAATAGTTCATAGAAAACAAATGTTCTAAGAATCGTTACTGTTAGTTTTAGTAATTACTGTTGATGAACTTAGTGTGATATACAAAAACAAAAAACAAAGCTTAAAACCAAAGGAAAAAAAAAACTTTGGTTAATGAGACATAAAAGTATTACCATCATGTATATGGAATATAAATTTACAGTAAGACTAGGTAAGTGGGTTTTGTTCCTGGTCTGTTAGTTTATAAATCATGTGCTTCATTAGAATGCCTACATCTCATGGCACAGTCAGTGAAAACTGAGGACTGTCAATAACTGATGGAATCAGATTGTATAGGTTTTTTTAAGTGCTTTCATATGATAGGAAAAGACAGAGTTTTGCAAGCCAGCTTGCCTAATCCTTGATGATTAACTACATTCAGCATAATTCTTTCTCTGAGCCATTTTAATCAAGTGTTGTAAGCAAAACTGAATGCATCAGTTACTCTGTGAATGTAACAGCTCTTAAAATTCTGTCCTTAGAATCTGAGGCACTTGGAGGAGCAGAATAGTCCTGTTGTGTAATCTTATAGTCGTTGTTGCTTAGTTGTTATGACCTATTTTTTTTGGTTTTTGGGGTTTTTTTTAATATGGTAATTATTTTAAATGCTTTTTTTTTTCTTACTGGTTTTATGTAAATGCGTGTACACTCTTCTCACTCACACTGGCAATAAAGTTCAATAGCTAACTATGCTAATGTATTTGTACCTGTAAAAATATGTTATTGTGGTTGCCTTTAAAATATTTACTTTTATTTTTTTCATTTATAGTGATATTTAGCAAGCACTGAAAACTCATATTTTTTTTAAAAAACAGACTTGATTGTAGAGAAGAGGTCTTAATTGTTGTCAACTATTGCTTAAAGTTTCTAAATAGGTATTTCAAAGGATAAGTGATCTGGAACAATGTTACTGATACTTATTGTAAGAAGTTTTGTCTGAAATTATAAACTGATATAGTTAATCCCATCATTTTCTGTATATGTTTGTTAAGTGTGATTAGATGGTATGATGTTTATGTAGTACTAGCAAATTAATACCATATAAAAGTGGACAGTACCATAAAAGGTAGCAGGTAGTTCATTTATTTCCTTAGATATTTTAGACACTTCTGCCTTCTAAAAGACTTATTCTCAATGGGAAAAAAAGTCCTGGGTCATAGTGGTTTTAGTGGACTGAATTTAGTGAGTTTAAATCAATAGCAGATTTTTGAAACCTGTGTTTATGCACTCAGTCAGACAACGTATGACATATATGGCTAATCTCACCTGCTGCCATTGCCTATTCCTTCTTACCTGTTGTTACTGCTTGCTGTTACTTAACTTTCAAAGGAAGCTAAGGTTGATAGAGCACAATTAAGGGAATCAAGCTTGATTGATTGATTGATAGATATTTAGTTAAATTGTTCTGCTTTATTTTATTTAAGTTTCATCCTTATTTTTGAAGAAGCAGCTGGAATTTTTGGCTACTAAGGGCTGGTTGTGCTTTCATTTCTGTTAGCATGGACTAATTCATTAATCAATGAAATAAAGTACTTTCTTAATTATCAGTTTTCCTTTATTTTCCTTAATTTTCTCCTTTCATGTTTTTTTTTTAATCATTTCTCTTCTGATTACAGGCCATAGTTGCAGAGCAGTCAGTAGCAGTGAAGGGTAGTCATATATCCATAGATTTATTGTCATAGATTTTTGTAGCCTGGCTGCCTGTTGATACAATTACAAGCTTAAAATCAACTGTGGAATTTGACAATTTGGAGGAGATGTTGACAAAAATGAAGATTTTAAGGAGATATTCTTAGCATTTGTAACTGAGTTCTTTCAAAATCAGGGGGTGTTAGTCTTTTATAGAACGGTAGGGTTAGAAGGGACCTTTAGAGATCATCTAGTCCAACCCCCCTGCAGAAGCAGGTCAACCTAGATCAGGTTGCTGAAAGCATCTGGTAATCTTTTCAATTCAAATGACATTTTAATAATATTGGAGAGATTGTTTTGATAAAGTAACCAAACAATTATTTTGATAAACTAGGTACTACACTTGTGCAGTGGAAGTCATGAGAATTTCAACTGTAAATTACCTTCTTGTCATTACATCAACTTACTGAAGATATTAATAAACTATGTCATAATACTACTAACATCTATAGTTTAGAATGAAGAAAAGAGCTTTTTGTTTGTATCATACCTGACTAAAAAGCTCTGTTTATGCAAGGACTATGGTGAGAGACATTTTTTCATGATTTTTACTTGCCACACCCATAGCTCTGCTTCTGTGTCAGGCAGGATGTTTGCTTCAATCTTTTCTATACTTTTCTTAAATGATGATTTGCTTTAACTTAAATTTTGTGTCAGACTTATCTTTTCAACTACTATCTTCTCTAGATTCGTTTTCTTCAAAGGAACATAAAACATGTCTGAGTCAAGGACCTCAAAAGCTGTCATTTAACTATGAACTCAGCTTTCCATCTGCCTTTATTTCAATTTGAGCTGCAAAATTACAAATTTTGGTTTAACCTTTCTTCCTATTCTTATGCAAGCCTATCTGCCTATCTGGCTTTTATCTGTCTCCAAAGTTCTTAAAATACCTAGATGAGGATTGTCTGATATGTGTGTATAATTGGAGTACATAATACATAACTTTGTATTCTGACAAATCCTACTGGAGGAAAAACAAGTTCTAAAGTCCTGCCATAGGAATTAAGATAGATAGGATCAGAAAGTAAAATTCTTCTGTATCCTTTCCAAGAATAAGTAGTTGAGTACTGCACTACTTAAGTACCTGAGATAGTATCTCACACCATTCCTTACAGAAAAAAACATTTTAGTCCTAGTTATGATGTCATGGAATTAGTTACGAGACTCAAAATATTATTTTTAAGTAGCTGGCAGATAACTAAATATGAATTTTATTTTAATATTATTTTAATAATTAATGTAGCAATCAATATAATATGCTTTCACAGAGATGATTGATTGAAGTACCCTTTAATTGCAGCCTTTAATTAGAATTGATGGCTCGCCATCTTTGCTCTTATCTATTATATTAATAATTTAAAAATTGATTTACTTTCATTTTAATTTTGGCCTGCTAAGGAACAGTGTGTCTCAAATTCACATCCTTCCAAATGAAGGTGACTTAATGACAGTGATGATATAACATTTCCTCTAGTTTCTAAGTGTGAAAATATATGCGTAAAGTATATAGTGTAAACTATACTTGTTAGTGTAACTCTGCTTAATCACATTGTATACATTTATTTTAGGCAGAATAAAGGACCAGTGACAGTTACTGGACTAGATTGCTTCTATATTTGCCATTTTTTTGTAATGTTAAATCCTTCTTTAGTCAAAGACAATGACAATAGAGCTTTATAGTGATAGTTGCAAAAATGCTTAGTGATTAACGTGAAAAGACTTAAGATATTAACATTAGCAAATGTGTTTTGTTGTTTTTTTTTTCTTCAAGCTCTCTGCATTTTTTTCTCTTATGAGGCCATTCATATGAAAGATTTAATGATTTTTTTTTCTGGTTTTTTGTTTATACTTTGAGAGATGTGTATTTATCTTTACACAATTATATAAAAATATCTTCTTTCCCCATGGACAAAAAGCCTTACACTCAACCTTTTTTATGTTTAATTCCCCTACTTTCTTTTCCACCTCAATTTGCTTTAATAAACTTCCAAGAATATAGTGTTATTTTTAAGATGCTGAAAAAGAAAAACCCAAAATTGTCAGAATCCTGTGTGGTAGATTTGCAAAAAAATGTAGTTCAGTAGATTTTTTTAAAAATTTTTTCTTATGCCCTCGATGTGACCTTTTAAGTGAGATACTGTATTGAATAGCAAAGTTAATGGTATCTTGTATACTGTAGAAAGTACTGAAAGCACAAAAGTTACTTCTCAGTCCTTGTCTTAGGCAAGTGATATCTGTGGACATACTGGAATGTTACTAGAATACAGTTGAATTTTATAGTAATAAAAGTGTATTATATATTAACAAGATACTCAATGAATACATTCTCCAAAATAAAAGCTGAAAACATTTATGATATTTTATTTAATTCTAAAGGTTTATCCTCCTGGATTCACTGAGGGTTGTTTTTCTTATCTTGGCTGTTTAACCATTACCACTGCTTAGAATGTTTACCTTAAATAGTTGAAAAGCTATTCTAAATATTCTTGAGTAATATGTGGAGAAGTCTTGATTATTTCTACCTAGATTTGTATGTCCATGCATGGACCAGTGAGCAGAGGAAGATCTTTTTTTGAGTTATTTTCTGATTGTTTATCATTTTGGAGATCCAAGATGCACATTTCCTAGGAGCTTTTTGTGACATGCATTGTAAGCAAATATGCTTTAGATAGTTGAGCAAGATTCAAATTTGTCTCAGGAACAATGTCTAACTAGCACATGACATTTCTGTGTGTTGCAATTCATTGCCAAGACCTTCAGTCTGATACGAGTTAGGTGATGTGTGAAAATTTCCCGGATGAGCATTAGCATTGTAGTCATTTATGTGCTACCACTGTAACCACCTTGTAGTGACTGCATTAGAGAAGTGTCTTGAAGGGATTTCCTTTTGAGGATTTGGTTTAGAGTTAACTTGGAAAGAAATGCAATTTTAACAGGATATAATGACAAAATAAAAGTGACTAGGGGAAAAAAAAACATTACATCACTGTGCCAGAGTTCTGGAACAGACTGATTTGTGTAAATCAGTCTGCAGGATATATGACATTTAAAGTTTGTTATAGTAACACTAATTAAACTTATATAACAGTTTTTCAGGATTTGTATACATGTGTTTCTACAAACACTTTAAGTCAGGATAGGACAAAGTTGAAGCTTAACATTCAAGATTAGATTTCCTTTTCGATATGTCATAAAAACAATCTCTAATAATGTGAGCAATGCCTTCCTGCAAGTAATACAACAAAATATTGCATCTTACTAAGATTTTATTGGAGAGGTACATCATCTTAACCTTATTCTGAATTGCATGTGCCAGAGATGGTGATATAACAAATGACAACTTAAAACTCTTAGAAGTATCCAGCACCTAATGCCATCTTCATATTTGTAAATCTTCTGTGCAGCCCCTATTTTACAGCAGTTCTCCTGGTGATTGCTTGTCTCTGTAAATATATGTAGAATAGAAAACAAGGTGACTTTTTCTGTTTTTCACCACTACTGTGGAGAGCTTCTGAAAGGTAGAAAAAGGAGAGATTTGTGAGAGGGGAACAAAAGAGTGGAAACTCCTTGTATCCCCTACTTTAAGGATTCTCACCTACCTTAGCTTATGGCCTCCATGGCAATCCAAATCTTATAGTTTAGACGTTTCACTATTAAGATACCATTTTTCTTAACCAACAGCTTACTTCACACTCTTTTCTAGCCTTTTCACATTTGCATTTTATGTCTGTCTGGTGCTACTGAAGGAAGTCTCCAGAGTGTCTGCAAGGAAAAGGTGAAACTGCATTTGAAAGGAGCCTCTGTCTGCTTTGGCAAACTTTAAACTTTTTACTCTTAGTTCCTTGAGGGTTATTGCTGCAAGAGTTTCACATCAGTGTCTAGATCTGTTGGGAAAGGAAGCTAGAGTTACTTTGTAGGAAGATCACAGAACCTGGGCAATTATATCTTTTGGGAGTCTTGCCCTGCTGTAGGGACAATGCCTTCCAAGGCTAATTTTTTAATGAAGAGAAAAATTCACTAGGGAAAGGAAGAGGCATGAAAGAGAAAAATATTGTTTATTATCTTACAGCTTTTGGTCATTTATAAAGGACTAATGTCTTGTTTATCCTTATACCATTGACTGAAGAAACTTTTCTTTAGAAGTGAGATCTATAGATTTAATACGTTGATAAAGTCTTCTACTTGATATGTTTGTAGGTTTTTTGGAAGGCATTTCTGTAATACCAGTAGTGCTACTTTGTAATTCTAATTTTTGATTCACTGATGAAAGAAGTTCTATTTTAAATAAATTCTACTAGCAACATTGAGTTGCAGCTGAGCCTATGTAGAATGAAATTTGTAATGCCAGCCTTAAAAGATTCTTGACTGGGTCATTCTTGATGATATGTATGTGAGGAGCAAACAGTGCAGTAATAATCAAATACTAATACCTAATGTGCAGTGCAAGCTCAGGTGGAATGCTATGTAAAATTGATTTGATTTGATTTTAAACTTAGAAGGTTAATGAGTAAAAAGATTTCTAATAAAAAGTAACACTGATTCTATTACAATTTTTAAAGTTCATGAAAGTGGCTTTTCAAATTTAATCTTATAACTCCTATAGCTGTGATGATTGCTTATAAATGAACAGCTGCATCGTCATTGCCACAGGCTTAAATTAAAGTCCCAAAGTCCCTTAGGTTTTGAATTCCATAGCACATCAGCAAGAAACCTACAAATATAGAAAGGCTCATGTTCTAAGATTGAGCTCAATCCATGTAATATTCATGATTAGTAAGGCAAACAAAATACAGCCTTACACCAAATGCTGCAGTGAAACCACTGTAGAAATGAGAAAGTACAAAGTAACAGGGCTTACCATACTCAACAGAATAATGTGATATGCTTATTTTTCACTTAAAAAAATTTACATGAAAATGTATTCCTTCACCAAATTCAAGTTAAACTAGCTCCCAGTGTTTAAACTGTTGGTTTTTTTCTTTTTTCATTCAAGTTGCTATTGACTTACAAATTCTGCATTACTTCTTTTTATGTGCACACACACCTTAGTTATTCCTCACTACTGTTTTTTTTCTTCATTGCAATAATTTAATTATATCTAGCACTCTGCAGTCTGCAATATGTTGTCTTAGGAGTCATAAAAAGTTGTGAAATACGCAGTGGTTGCGGAGAAATGATCATGGTCTCATAATTCTTCACCTCAGAATGTAAGTGTTCTGAATGTGAGTTATCATAGTATCAAAATGTGTTACACCTCTCAAAAAAAAATCTCCATGTATTTTGAGCAGAAAATGCAAATTCAACGCATGATAATATGAAAATTGTTTTTCAATGGAAGTAGATGTCCATTTTTTTACACTTGATACAGTAGTTTAATCACTCACTATTTGTTCTCTAGTCAACTCAGAAGCTAGCCTGAAGAAGAAATTAGAGTTGCAAGAGTCCCTTTAAAGACACTTGGTTTGTTGCGTAAACTTGTTTTTAAAAGCACCGTTTGTGACTAAGAAATGTAAAGCTCAAGATCTACTAGTCCGAGTTTATAAAAAACGTACAAATAGCCTACATACACAAATGTGTAAGTTGAATTTTTATTCTTTTATTAGTATATCCATATACTAGCGCTTCTGAATAGATTGCTGTTTATGAGGATTTTGAGCAACACACTATTTATCACCCTCAGCATTACATTGCCTGATGTTTCTGTGAAACAATGTTGAAGTCTTTACTAACATGGTCCATGTTTGACGGAGGTGAACATCTCTTAGATAATTATTTTCTTACATGCTTTGTAAAGATAAGTATCTGTGGATTGGCGAGTCATGTTATAAAAGGTCTTCAGTCTAACGGAAGGCATCAGCTTATGCCTATATTTAATGTTCCCAGAAAACTGACAACTCTGGGAAAAGGTCCAGTTGGAGTCTGCACCTTCTTAACTAACACAAAGATGCAAATCTGTAGGGAACGTCTCCCTGAAATTACTTGAATTTAGTTGATGGTATTTTTTACGTGATTCTGATATTGTTTTTTCTCAGGAGTGGAGATGGGGGAAAATGTGCATTTTGTATCATGCAGGAGTAAACAATTCAGTAGATTGGCTGTGAAAAGATTAAGAAATCTAGTTAAGCTGGAAAGTTCTTTACAAAATCGACAAAAATTATATCTTTAGAGAAACATCTTATGAATTATCAAAGAATAGGGATTGTACAGTGTCTGGTTTTTTTATTATTATTATTTTAAGGTCTATTACTCTTATGAAATGATTATGCACCTTTTAAAATTCTCCTTGCCTATTTATTGTTAAAATTCAGAATTGGATTTTCACTCATATTTCAGGATGGTTTAGTGATTTTGTGAAGAGAAGGTTAAAACTCGGTTTAGGGGAGAGCAGGTAAATTTTAAGATGCCATAATTCTGATATGCTTGGTCAATAACAGTGTTTGGAACAATTCCCTTACAGCTTTTAAGCAGTGGAAACAGAGGATATGCTGTTATTACTGAAGCTTTGTTCAGTTAATGACTTGTTCTGAGTAGGTGCAAATTAAAGTTTCAGAAAATAATATTACTTTGGAGACATGGTTTAAATCAACACAAGTTATCAGTGGACAGTTTTTACTTTGTATATGCTGTTTCTGTCCATGAATAAACTCTATTTACTCCAGTTTTTTGTTTCTAGACTAGAACAAATGCTTCCTTCTAGACTATTACCATAATGTGGTACACAACTATTCTATATCTATAATTGTGATTGAATCTGTTTCACTTTAGAGAGACATTTTTAATGTACTCTCCATGTCCTGCTTCCAAAAATGTATGCTAGATATATTTCTAATACATATATTAAAAAAAGGCATAAAACATGGATATACTTATATGCAATCAGTTCTCTGAATACAAAATTTTGAATGAAAAGGTTGAGCAGTATTTATTTTCAGAATTAATTATTTTGGCTATATTTGGGCCAAAATCCACCTGTTCTACCTGTTTGAAATATTTAAACACTACCAGTTCTTCTGGCTTTTCCTGAACTTTTGCTGTTCCCAGTTTATTGTTCCTATGTGACACAATTTATCACAACCTATACTCAAAATAGCATATCTTCTTTAATGTTAATTAGTGCTAGTTAAGAGTTATTAAAAGTTTCAACTGCTAGTTCTTCGGATGTACAAATTTGAAAATTCATCTTCGTATTTAATTTATTGCAACAGTTCTCATGTTTTAAAAACTTCACTTTGTTTAGCTAATCTTTTCTGTGTTTACTAATACTTCAAATCTTTTCTTGAAAATACACCTTGGCTAATAATTTACGTAGCATTCCCAACATTAGCAAACCATCATACTGCATGCACCTTTTCCACAGATTAGTGTTTTGTAAGTCTACTCCCTAAAACCCAAAGGTGCATTTTATTTTGCCAAAAAGGAATGTGAGCAAATGGCTAGTGAATAGCAAACTATGAAGTCTTAAAGACTCCACAAGTAGTTCAATGTTGAGGGCAAGGAAAAGTCATTGTCTTTATTGATGGCAGGTGATATTGGAGGAAAAAAAGAAGGGACAGGGGGCTGTTGGGCTATCCCTCAGGCATATAAATGCTTCAGAGCATTTTCACACTTTGATTCAGTTCAACATGTGTTTCTGTCTTATGTTAAATTGGCTTGCTCATATACATGAAAAATTATAGTTTATGACAATTAATGATGCCATCTAAATTTGTATTGATAATATAATAAAAAAACATATTGGAGGACAACAACTCCATTTTTTTTAATTTTGAGGATTAAGAGATCATAAGATTTGAGGAGTGTAAATGCTCTTCAATAATTCGACCCTTCTGGCCAGTGTAATTTTGCCTGTTTCTAACACTCTAAATCCTGTGATGTAAGTCTAATACTGAGCAGTATGGGAAGTTTGGAACATTTTCAGTATTTGTCTATTCCCTCAGCAGAATTACTGGGCTCCAGCTGCTTTCATGCAGCAAGGGAGAAGTTCTGCACTTGTAGGAGAAGGAGAGAGGAACAGTGATGGACCTGCTTTAGCAGTGGGGCGTTGGACTAGATGATCTTTCGAGGTCTCTTTCAACACTTAACCATTCTGTGATTCTGTGAATAGCTACTGTACATTCTCCTAGCTATTCCCAACATAGGTACCTACAATGCTCCCCAGCTGCTGAAGAAGCTATATGAACATCCCTGGCTTAGTGTTGGGAAAGGAAACTAGATTGTTGAGAATTCTTGGCCATTCTTGGTAGACAATTCATATAGGTAGTTAGTAAAGAATAGGAAGTGTTCTCGAATTTCACATTCTTCATTTATAATTCTGCTGCTACTCTGTTAAGATAAGCTCTCAGGCAAACAGAGGAGGAAGAAATTTTTGTATGTATTTTACCAGTAGAGAGTCTGTTTAGAGGTGAGCTTTTCTCCTTACCTATTCGGGACAAGAATTGGTGAGGTTCTTAATTCCAATAATTTTGTGTTATATTATTGCACAGCAATGCCATGGAAAAGTATCTGAACATCAGCAACAAGATTCATTAGAAATTCCAACCTCCAGGATAATTTTGAAAGAATTGCAGTAGAACAACTGCTGCCTTGGAGTCATCTGAGATGGAGATTCCTCTTTCACACTGGTTTCTGAGGGTTTTTATGAAGCATGGTGTTCAGCTCACGATTTAACTTGGGAGGAGATTTATTCTTCAGGCAATTATATAGTATTTTTATTTTGAGCATGTTTATTTCACTCACTTTATGCAGGTTGCTTGTGCATTTACGAACATGTTACTTCAATTCACGTTGTTGTAATATTCTCTTTGCAAAGCAAAGATTAATGTGTATTCTTCTTTACTACTTCCTAGGGAAAGTTTTCTAATCACATTGTCATTCACAGAATCACTGAATCTCAAGGATTGGAAGGGACCTCAAAAGATTATCTAGTCCAACCCCCCTACCAGAACAGGACCTCCTAGAGTAGGTCACATGGGAACTCGTCCAGGTGGATTTTGAATGTCCTCAGAGAAGGAGACTCTACAATCCATCTGGGCAGCCTGTTCCAGTGCTCTATCACCCTCACAGTGAAGAAGTTTTTCCTTATGTTTCTTTGAAACCTCTTATGTTCCAGCTTGTGCCCATTGCCCCTTGTCCTATCATTGGACATCACTGACAAAAGCCTGGCTCCATCCTTCTCACACCCACCCTTTACATATTTGTAAACATTAATGAGCTGACCGCTCAGTCTCCTCCAAGCTGAAGAACCCAAGCTCCTTCAGCCTTTTATGGTAAGGGAGATGCTCCACTCTATCGTCTTTGTGGCCTGGCACTGAACTCTCTCCATCAGCTCACTATCCTTCTTGAACTGAGGGGCCCAGAACTGGACACAATATTCCAGATGTGGTCTCATGAGGGCAGAGTAGAGGGGGAGGAAAACCTCTCTCGACCTACTGCGCACCCTCCTTCTAATACACTCCAGGATACCATTGGCCTTCTTGGCCATGAGGGCACATTGCTGGGCCGTGGTCATCCTGTTGCCCACCACGACCCCCATATGCCTTTCCCCTGCACTACTCTCTAACTGTTAATTCCCCAACTTGTACTGGTATGTGGGGTTATTCTTTCCCAGATACTTGCCCTTGTTTAATTTCATTAGATTTCTCTCCACTCAACCCTCCAGGCTGTCCAGGTCTCACTGAATGGCAGCACAGCCTTCTGGTGTGCTTTACTGAAACCGAGATAAACCACATCCATTGCATGACCGCCATCTATCTACCTGGTTACATCTTCATGAAAGGCTACCAGGTTGGTCAAACATGACTTCCCTTGGTAAAGCCATGTTGACTGCTCCTAATGACCCTCTTGTCCTTTAAATGCCTAGAGATAACACTCAGGATAAGTCATTCCAATCACCTTTACAAGGATGGAGGTGAGGCTGACCAGTCTATAGTTACCCGACTCCTCCTTCTTGCCAGCCACTTCGAGTGAGTTGCCTTTTTGAAGACTAGAGTGACATTTGCTTTCCTCCAGTCCTCAGGCATGTTCGCCATGACTTACTGAAGTAGCCATACCTTCCTTCCATGAACGATTAACTCTCTTCTTCCCCTTGAGTTAGCCCAGCAGTGCCCTGTTTAACCTGAGATGCTCTGATCCTGAGGCTAGAAAAAGTGATCTTTGAATATAGACCAACTATCTTGGGCCCCTTTATCCTCTAATACAATATCCCATCCCACAAGATGTCCCCTAGCAATTGCTTGAAAAGGCCAAGGTTGGCCCTGCTAAAGTCCAGGTTTGTGATCCTGCTTGGTATTCTGTTCCTACCGCAAAAGATCTTGAACTCCACCATCTTGTAGTCACTGCATCCAAGGCTGCCCTCAACCTTTACCGTTTCATTGTGTGATTATATTTGATCATCCTGTTTTGGTGTGACATCTGTTATTTTTTTTCACGATCAAGTACCTAATAACCCAACAGTCTCCATCAGTACTTTGTATAAATTAATTTTAGAAATCATTCTTTGTTCTAGCTTGTCCTAATGTATGTGGACATTTAACAGGTGTCTACTAGATAAAGAATAAACACCCTTAAAATCTAAAGGATTTCTATGTTAGAAAATGTGGAAAACCTTAAACCAGGACCTGTCAGAAAATCATTTGTTTCAATTTTTACAAATGCAATTATAGAAGTTCTCTCATAACCAAAAAAAAGCGGGGGGTGGGAGGGTGCACAAAGGAACACAACCTCAGGTAGTTCCCATTATGAGTTGAAATAAATGCAAGAAAATTTTATTAATTTGAAGTCTGTCTGGAAGAATCTAGTGGTTTAAATCTGCTTAACACAGATCATAAATGAGGACAATGGAATCCAATAGTGGTATTTAGTGGGTCAGTAATATATTCAGTCCAGGTTCTTACCTCACAGGGAGGTTTATTTATGTCCATAAAGTTTCAGTGACTTCAGTAATAATATCCGTAGTTTTAAGGCTCTGATAACAATGTTATGGCTGTTAACATGTTGATTGTATTTATTCCAGATGAATTCTATGACCATTCAGTTTCTAAACGGGAATTATTGACAAATGTCATAACATTTGTATGAACATGGAAATGTGACATTATTCTTCTGGAGCTGAAAATACTTGCAAAGTGTCTGGACCATAAAAATTTCCTGTCTTGACCAGTTGTAGTACTGGTAGGAGATATTTTATTAGTCTGATTTTCTTTCTGATGGTGAAACAGTAAAAAAAAAAACCTTGAGTATAGCTCTTTTATGTGAAATTTGTTATTTGCCTCCTCCAACAGATACATAGTAGTGACCATGTTAGATTATTGGATTTCTTGAGCAACTGGCCTTATCTATGAGGATTTTCCAAAGCTTTTCACAGGGTTTTTAAAGTATGGATCTTGAGAAATATTTCTTAAGATAAAAACTCTCTTGGTGACTCTAAATTATAGATGTATCATTCTAAATTTTAAGATATATCAGTTCTTACAATTTCTCAAAGTATATTTTACTGTTTAAATGGGTGGGTTTTTTCCTTCAGTAATTATATATGTTAGAGGCACTGTTAACAAAGTCTCATAGTACTATAGCATGGCGTAAAAGCTATATTTGCCAACTGAATGTTACATTGCATTAAAAATATTCTTAAGTGCTTTTGTTGATATGAAACTTCTTTCAAGAAATCTTGAAAACTTATGTCATTTTTTTTTCTATTTTGTGGTTCTCTTCCAAAGATAAGATCACCTCTTTTTTTTTCTCACACAGATTTGGTCTTGTATTGGTATAATGTGTGCTATTATTTTAAATACTTTTGCTTCTCAGACACTTCCATATTTTCATCAAACTTAGGGATTAAACACTAATTAATAAATGCGTATCTATTTATCTACATGCTTACTCTTCACTAATAAGAGAAAATATTAATCCTGTGCAACAATCTTAAAATATATAAATAAGCAAATAATTATATTACTTTACTAAAAAAGATTTAGAAGCACCACAGTGGCAAGCCCATTTCCTTTTGAAAATGTCTATCAATCATGTTACCACTGTTAAGAAAAAAAAATTAAGAGAAAAATTGAAGATTTCTCTATGTTGAGAAATAAATGTACATCATTTGGAGACTCTAACTCCTATGATTTTTTTATTTTTTTAAATAAATTGAATGTTTAAATTCTAGTCTTACATGTAACAGGATAGTAATGATCAGTAATTCCTCATCTGTCTTTCATATAATTTAATTTTTTGGGGAAATCTCCATCAACTCCTTAGCTGGTATACAACAAAACAGTTTAAATTCAGTGGGATTGTTTGCTTTGTAAGATGACTCATTATCCCCTCTAAGTCTTTGATAATTATTAGAATTGGATTTTTTCCTATTCAGATCTTTTTAATTTCCTAGGTTTCTCTCTCACATGAATATAATTTATTTCATCAGACTCATAACTATGTTAATCCTGGATTCATGCAATTCACTCTTGTGACCAGAACACAGTGGACTGTAAACCTGAAGTTTCTTAAAACTAAGAACCATGCAGTTCTCACATTTTAAATACATTTTTTAAATTTATGTTTTAAACTTAATTAATTTCAACATCTGTATTCTAGCGAAAGGGTCAGTTATTCAAATAAAATAATAATATATTATTAGTATATATGTGAGTATTAGTATACGTGAGTACTAATATGCATATGCACATATATGTGCATTGCCATCCGTATGCTTCACCTAGAAGACATGTTATCAATATGAGTTTGGCAGTCAGTTTTTCCTGCTGAGGCTAGTAAGGTTTCCTATGAACACCTGGTAAGATTAGAGGACTCTGTTAAAGGACATCAAATGGTATTTTTACTGAGAGCTTTTTTTGTAGGCTGATGCAGTCAGTAGCTAGACCACACAGCATCCCACTTTACAGGCTGTTTGATCATGGGTCACAAAAGCAGATGAATGAGACATTAGGGTTATTATACTACTGTACTGTGAGTTGTGAAGTAAAAAGCTTAACACGGATCAGCTGATGAGAGATTGTAGGGCAGCCTTTCATTTAGTTAAGGTTTCAGCTTTGACTCCTCTGTCAGGCTTTCTCTTTCATTGTCAAACAAATTGACATTGGTACACTGGAAATGTATCAGGTGATGTAATCAGTGGTAATGCATTATGCTTTTTAGGTTTTCAAATGGTCTTTAAGACGGATGGAAAATCCCAATGAGCAGTATATAAACTCACATAAATACCAGACAGTCCTTTCTGAATTGCCCAAAATATTTCAACTAAGGTTCATAAAATACAAGAAGCACATTTAATATTTAGTGCATGTTTCTGTCAATAAACTATACTTTTAAGCATTTTCTTAAAGACTTTGAAACAATGTGTAAGAGTTCTAATGGCAACTATATATAGATGTATGCTGTTACATATAGTAATAACACCATTGAAAGCATCAGTGTCCTTTACACCATATTCTAACATTTATTCTACTGGCTGTTTTAAAAGCTGTATCAGTTTTCTAAAAAGTAAATAAGAAACTTTCTCAGAGCTTGTGGTCTGTTATTTTAAAGTTCTTGATAAAAGTAGTACAGATTACCAAGGATATTTGCCAGAAGGAAAGTTTTAAGTAGTTAAAGGAGGTAGAAGGAAAAAATAATTATAAATTTATAATTTATAATAAATTTATTGCAAGCCGTTTAGCTTTCAAACCTAACTTAACTAGATTCTAAACCAGGTTTTTATTTATTCACTTAAAAATTGCCTGATAGCTGCTAATGGTTTAATCATTCTCTGACCTATAAAACTAAAGAGAAAAAGAGTATTTTACTTAATGCTTTATCTGTTTTCATATTGAAAAACTAGGACCCAAAAGTTTCCCCCTAATTTCCATTAGTTTTGAAAATCTATTTTTGGTAAGTGCTGTAGGCAGACTTTTTTGTGCAATTGCATGCTACGTCTTTTATTTGATAAGGAAAAGTTAAAACATACACATTCAAATTGAATTTTAATTCTAAGAGGAAAGAAACCAAATTCTATAAGCTGAAATTTAGAGCCCATGGAAATACTGATTAATTTACCTGAGTTTCTTAGAAAAAGTAAACATGAAATGATTGCAGCAATATCGGCAGTACTATGTAGTTAGATAACAGCTTTCTTATTTTGCAGCCACATGTAATCTTCTGTCATGGACTTTAGTATTGTTGAATGTACATTAAAATATTTTTTTCTTTTTTTAATGTACAGGGATGATGACCATCTACTCTAAATTTGGTCATTTTCTGTAAGAGTTGTTCTTTTCTTGTGTATACTTTATCTTTTCATATCTAAAAGTCAATGTACAATATATGACCCAAACTCTGATTTGAATTATAAGTAATTAATGAATAGTTTTATATTGGCAGTGTTTGCAGGAAAAAAAAAAGCACTGATTATTTCATAATTAGCCTTTTTCTAAGTTGACCAGTAAAAAAATTGAAATCATTGTTTTAACATTTACATTTTGAAAATCATATGACAAAAAGTATGCATATAGATAACAGAGCTTTTGTTTGCAGAAACATGAAAGGAGTGGATGCAACTGTTTAACATCTGAAAAAGATAAATAATCTGTCAATTTTCTTTAGACACTGATGAGCCTAAAAGCTATTTAAATGACAGAAATCTCACCAACTTTAGTGATTCATAGGCTTAATTTTGTTATAAAGGTTGATCATATAGCTGGCAGTTTGTGTGACTCTTGTAAAGTATTGTGCTGTTAACTTGAATGAAAAGCTATTAGGGTTATGTGAAGTAATATGACAACATAACTTCAGAAGATTAAAGCAATTCCCAACTGTGCATGTATTTTTTGTTGTTGTTGATATAACCTTCAAAGAAAATGTGCTACCATTGTGATGCACTTTAAAACTGTATCTTACTCTACGTGAAATGTGCTCTTGCTTTTTGCTTTTTCTTTATGGAACAGTGATTTGCATCTACTGCATCCTGGTTTGTATGTACTAAAAGTGTAACATATTTGGTCCATAGTATGACATAAAACATATTTTTATTATATTACCCCTTCTAAAATAACACATATTGTAGCAAACCCTTTAGTCATTTACTGTCAAGTCTAATGAAATTCCTATTTAGCATTGACTGTTTTCCTTTCAGATGTTTTGACAGGAGCCATTCCTGTTAAGTGCTTTCTGAATTAGGCTCCAGGAGCTTGGCAGTAATCTGATCTGTGTTTTGTTTCCATGTGTTGTCTGCTGACCTACAGAGAACACTTGCATTAGCTGCATTGATCAATCCACATCACATCTCAGCATTTAGAAGACAATTAATACTGCTATGTAAAGAGTCCCCAGAGCATTTTCTTAGAGCTGGGTTGCTTTACACAGTAACCGCAGGAGTTGTTTGCAAAAGTGGGAGGAAGCCAAGTAGGAAAAAGCAGTAAGAAAGCTTCATCTGGAACAAGTTTCTTTTTCTGTTTTGACTTCTACTTATGTCATTCAAACTTCATTTCTTGATGAAGTGTTTTTTGAAGTTGATTTGTAGAAAAGACTCCATAATAAATGTTCTAAAACCCTTGTTCTTGGTATGCATTTGATTGTGATAGTTGTGCAACTTGCTGTTAAAAGTGTAATCATTTTAACTTTACATTTTATCTCAAGGATTTTTAACCTGATTGCTTTTGAAATGCTGACGGACATGTTTTGGTCTTAATTTTAGTTATTTTTAAATACCATGTTTTAACAGAGAAAAAAAATGTTTGTTTCTGATTTTTTTTAGTTTACTGTAGGGCTTGTGCAAGGTTGAATTTCAGTATTGCCTGACACTTTCTTAAGAAAAAGTCTTTGAAAGATTTTAAATGTTCATGAATATGTTAACTTAATGAGCAGACAAGGCACTTAGTGTACTCTTTCATCTTTAGGTAATGAAATATTTAATCTCTAGTCGTCATCCACAAAGGCAAACAAGAAGCATTTACTAGTAAACCCCACATTTTTCTTGCAGATGACTAACAGAGACTAGCACAATAACCTTAAAGACTATGTTACAGTCTTCTAAGGAGCATATCTTAAGATAACAGTAAGAGTTGATAACAGTAGATATTACTAAAGACTGAAAATTGATGGGAAGTGAATTTCTGGAAGAAGGTTACTTTCCTTCTGGATACATTTCTCTATGTATTGACTGTGATTCTGTGCAGATTCTACAGTAGTAATGAGGCCAAATAACATGCTGTGAACTTCAGAAATCATTGCAGACTTCTTAGTATTTACCACATTCTTACATTGTAGTTTACATTTTTTTTAAGTGGAGTAAACAAATTTTTCGTCAGAAGCAATTTGTGTGTGATCATGTCAATAAGGTTCACTAGAAATATATCAATGGCAAAAAGTATATTTCTTTATTTGAGCTATTTATTCACAGCTCAAGTTTGTTATTCTGCTTCCCTCCCTCCCCATAATCTTGAAGCAAAATATACACTGGCATTGAAGACGGATATGTATTTGGCATTTCTTTGCATGAGAGTATTACTATATTTTCAGGAATACACTAACATCATAGCAGAACTGTTCTATTGATATTCAAAGGTAGAAACATGGTGATAAAAAATAATTTATTTGAGTATCCTGGAAATGTACTTAACATGTTTGTGGAAGTATTTACTACATGAAAATTTAGAAGCAATTTTACTTAGATATAAAGATTGTCTTATTTTGGTAATTCTGCAGAACAAAAGTAGAAAGTACAATGCTCTTTTTCAATTTACATTTTTCCCCCAAACTTCTGTTAGATGCTTTTTTCCAAGTAATAACTGATTTTATGGAATCTGTTTAAGTGATTTGAAATGCGGAATACAGAACACAGATTCTTTCAGTAACAGAAACACTTTGCAGAGTTTGGGAGTGAGGAATATGTTCAAAGCCTGTTTTTCTAAAGCACCTGTCCTATCTTTATAAATGAGTACAGTAGGAAAGTAATTCCCTCTTCTTGCTTCATTGCCACTACAGGCCTAGTATTCCACATAGAATAAATATGTGTTTCACCTATCACACCTATTTGATAAGTGTATGGTATTTTCCCACAACCTTAGAACATGGATGCTTAGAAAGTAGTCAGATGGAGTCCAGGTATCCTGCATAACTCTGAACAGGAGTTCCAGAAATATAATTTATAGGGTATTAACTCCTTCTTTGATACAAGCTGTCACAATTCCTAACTGCTAAAACAGCTTAAGCTTCCTGTATTCAATAAATAATTGCAGTTATTGCAGAGATGTTGTAAGGTAGGAAGGTTATTGTTGTGGTTTAGGCCCATCGTGGTTTAGGCCCATCTAGGAAGTACCACAGACTCTGGAACTCCCTAAGCCACAAGGAGGGCTCCATTGCCACTTACGGTTCTGGACGAAACAGACCAGGCTACTCAGCTTGGGAAGAAAAACAGAAATTAATGTAATCTGCCTTCAACTAAAACAAAACAAACAGAAATATACAATGGAAAAAAACAATATGCAGTAGGGCAAATGAGGGAAGTGCAACCAGCGACATTCCCCTACTCCTCTAAGCCGGATGTCATCACCTCCTATCCCCGATAAGTGGCACCAGGAACAGGAAAAGGGAGGAGTACTGTCAGTCTTTTCTTGATGTCTCTTGCTGCTTATCTTGTTCCTGAGGAGGACGACTCTGCCAGTCATCTGGCCGCTCTGACAGTGCACTGCAACTCCATCTCACCTCCTTCAGGTTGGAGTCCAATCTACTCTCCCCCTCTGACCTGGGATCTTCAAATTTCACTCCCTCTGTCATGAGACCTCTGTTCCTCATCCCTCTGTCACAGGGACTCTTACCTCTTGCCACAAGCTGCAAGGGTGTCTCTAATGTGGTATTGCTCTTCCTTTCCTTCTTTCCTGATGGTGGGGACCGCATAGTCGCCTCCATCTTGCCCTTCCCTTCCACCTCCTCCCACACATTTAAAATTTCCATTCTTAAATAGTGGTGACAGAGGCACCAGATTGGCCTGGCCAGACTGGAGGTATGTCCAAATGCAGAGCCGAGGCAAAGTCTGAGAAGTCTTTACAGGGGCTGCACTGCAGCCCCTTCCCCCTATTACCAAACAAAAATGGCTCCTCACAAACCCATGGCAATTATAAAAGACAAAGTGATTACTGAAATATGAGATGAGTGGCCTTGAAGTCTTACAGTAAAAACTTCAGCTGTTTTAAGAAATGATTCAATAATGTCTACACTAAGTGAATGTAATTACAGTTCAGGTGTTCATTACAAAAGCTTATTCCAAATGCTTCTATAATAGTATTTTACTCAACCTTGTGATACTTAAATTATTTTGGTCCAGTTCTGGGTTTATCAAAACTATTGCGCAATTTTTAAGACCGTGTATTCTGTACATACTTATCATATTTTCTAATGTTCCTAACAAAACCTGATGAGTTTGGTTTACTTTATTGTTTTGGGGTTTTTTTCCAACTAATGTTATCCACATTGACTAGAAAAGTTAGTGCTTGTAAGAGCTACAGAAACGGGGATCATTTAAAATGTCTTCAAATCATCAGTGTGTTATCTTTCAGAAATCTCTGCTTTTGTTTGTATGTTTATAGAGATATTGCTAGTTGGCTTTGCAGGGTTGAGTGTCATCTTCATGCCAGAATTGAAGCAATTTGTGGGATTTTGAAGAAACTACTTCACCCAGATCAACTTTTGGTATTTGCAGGTACTACAGAGCGGGTGTGTCTGATCCAGGGAACAGTTGAAGCACTAAATGCAGTTCATGGCTTCATTGCCGAGAAGATTCGAGAAATGCCTCAAAATGTGGCCAAGACAGAGCCTGTCAGCATTCTACAGCCTCAGACCACTGTTAATCCAGACCGCATCAAACAAGTGAGTTTTTGGTTGGGAATAGAGAGTCACAGCAGCTACTTAATGCTTTTAAGGCTACAAGGGGTCAGTGTTCTTTAAGAAAATGTTATTTTACCCTTTAGTAATTTGCTGGTCCTCTTTTTCCTTGTACTAAACTGTTCCACGTTTCTCAGCAGTTCTTTTAGACAGTATTTTATAAGTTCCAATGCCATACTCTAATGTGTTTCTCTCAAACTTTACTATGTAAGATGATAATACAGTTCTAGGTTTTAGTGAAAGATCACTGAATTTTAACATTAAATGGTCAATCTCTTTGTAAATATTTAGCATTACTAAAAATCAGATTAAATGTTTCCTCCTAATTTTATGTGTATAAAATAAAAATTTTAAAAGTTAATTGGGTTTTTTAGGCCTTACATTCAGTACTTTAAAATCTTACCTATGAGAACTTAAAAATATATAAATGTCATTTACTTGGCATGTTTTCTACAATTTTATGTTATTTTTGGCATCTTTTTGCCCATTTTACGCTGACTTCAAAACTGTGGGCATTGCAAAACATATTTGCAAGGTACTATTGGTCTGGTTTTCTTTAGTTCAATACATTTTTCAGAACAGTGTATTTTCTTTAAATTGCCCTGTAAAGAGCATACAAAATATGTCATACAGTATTTAAAATTATTTTCCATTACATTGAGTAAGAAAAAGATGAAGAAAGAAATGAGTGAACATTAGTAAAATTCTGTATTGTCTATCCTGTAAAGGATAGATTTTAGTTTCTCACCTGTCCTATATAGTAAAAAATTGTTTCTTCTGTCTACACTTGTGAGATTTCAGTGTCCTATAAAGTAATTTGGTAACTAACTGTATGCAATTACTTTACTATGTATGTAGTAACATGCACAGAATGGTTATATAAAGATGTGTTTCAACAGGATGAGTTCGGTATTATCAGAATGCTTTAGATGGATAGAACTGTGCATGAGCCATTGTATATGATTTCTAATATTTATTAGTATTTTTCTTACTGTATATGGGGTACTTCTAGATGATCTAGATTATTTTTTATGTATACACTATAAAAAGCTTCAATTTTTTAGAATTAGTTTCTCAATTATTAGACATGAAAATTATTATACCTGAGATAAAGAAAGATTAAAAATCTGTATTTTGAATGGCTTTTCTTATCAGAAAATGTTCAGTCTTATTCCATTCTCTATTACAATGAAAAGTGATTTTCTCCTTTGCAATGAAATGAAGCTAAATTTTAGGTAAGTCAGTAAGATCATGAGCAACTGAATTACAGAGCTGTTTAGTATTATGCCTAAATACTTCCTGTCTTGTAAATGAATTTGATACAGCTTGACCACAATATTTCTCCAGAAAACTTGCTTGTAAGGTTGTTGAGGTGTTGTATGGGTTGGGTGGGTTTTTTGTTTGTTTTTTTGGTTTTGGTTTGGGGTTTTTTTGTTGTTTTGTTTTTGTTTGGGGATTTTTTGTTGTTGTTGCCTTTGGTTGTTTGGTTTGATTGGGATTTGTTTGGGTTTTGCTTTTGGTGTTTTAAACACAGTTCTGTGTTTGGGATGTTAAATTCTAGAGGATGGATTAGTGAACAAAATTTCTGCTGGTGAAGTTAAGACACAGACATGTATAATGTGTTATCCAGTGACTGGCTATATACATTTTCAAAGTTTAATATATTACTTATATATATACAGATGGTAAGAACTACAAATATTTTGATAAGCATGCACATATGTTGAGCAGTTTTAACCACAGTAGTTTACCTTGTATTTTTAATAAAGCAACATCTGGTAATGATAAATTTATACACTATAAATATTGAATCAATAACTCTAAAATCCATTATTTCTCCAAAGAACTGAAATTATTAACTTAATTCTTAGAGTCTGCAGTTAAGTAATCTGTCCTTCAAGGTCAGAATATCCTAAATGTTAATAAAAAATGTAATACCTCTGTTTAAGAAATTAAAAGGATAGTATTTTATAACATGTAATCATCATCTAGAACGGCAGTGTTCCTATTTTATTTTTTTAATAGCAGATAGGTTAATATTAATAGCAGATTTTATTAAAATGATCAGAGCAATGTCTAATACAAGTCAATTTGAACTTGGCAAAAATAAGCCTTATGAATTACAATTTCTTCTTTTACACAAACTTTTTTATGATTCTTCCTTTCTTGGAGTATCACCCCAGAACTTTGGCACTGAAAATATTATCTTGCAGGTTGAATTAAGTAAATTTAGCTTATGAGATTGAGAGTTGATTTGAAATAATAAATTTCAACATCATTATGAACTTTGAAGATTTTTTTCTGTTGGTTTTCTAGCTGCTTCTGCCAAAAGCAAATGTAGTTTTCTCCCCTTGAGTGAAGATACCCGTAGGTGAAGCCTTGGCATGTCTATATGAGCATGCAGCTCTCATTTCTCGGCTATCATTTCTTTGTCCTGGGCTACCTTATCAACATTTGCTTCAGAGAAGCGAGCTAAGAAAGGAAATGTCATCTGGCTACAGTTGCAATGAAGAAAGACAGTAGGTAAATAATTCGCTGACTGCATTAGTTTCAGCACTTTCTGTCTTCAGGGAAGACATTGGGTATACATTTGAGACAATCTGGCCTGGCATTTCTCCTTGCTGCTGGAAGTCAATACCCAAATGTTTTGATCTCTCCAACTTCAACTTTTTCAGCCCCAGAAGATTGACAAAACAAGTCTGTTTTCTTTTAAACCTTCTCCACTGCATTTTTTCACATCTCCTTAATCCTATGGACTTATCAGACACCAAATAGTTCTCTCTTCCAAGCAGGTCTGATAGATATTTAATTGATAAATATTTGCGTCTTTTATCTATATGTAACATGCAATCTCTTTGTACATCTCAGCCGTCTGCTTTTTCAAGGTATCATTCAACAATAACCAACCGATTCTTGTGCCTTTTCATTTGTAATTAGAATACAAAGCTTTAAGTTTCACCTCATATGGTCTTACCACATCACTTTCTTCAGAAACTATTGCATATTATTTGTATGCCAGTTGAACTTTGCTTCCAGCTTTCAGTTGTTTTACAGGTAGCAGATGTAGCAGCCTGTCCAGGAAGTACTTGTAATCAGAGATGACCGTTGCAGAACTGTGCATTTTATGGAAGGAAAGATGTCTAATCTTATAACTAACTCTGCTTTAAGTAGGAGTTGACAGTGTGAGGCCTTCTGAGATCTCTTCCAAACTGAATCATTCTTTCATTGTATGAAAAGTTTGACTGTCAAAGGGTGGGCAAAGATTTTAGAATTTCTTCCTGGAAAATCTAGAATAAAACTCACTTATAGAAATTCTAATTAATGTTTCCTTTTGAGCCAGTTTAATTTCAGCTTTTTTCAGTAAAAAATTAGCCTCTCATGAATCTTTTTACTTCTGTTCATTAATCATGGCCCCAGACATTATATTGAAACTCTGCAAAATTGAGTGCACAAACTCTGATTTGTAGGTTCTTTTTCTTCCAGTGAAAATGACTTTTATTTCAGAAATGCTTATTAACCCCCCCCAAAAAAATGAAACATTCATCATTTTTAAATAAAACAGTTTTGCTTTAAATTACTTAAATAGAACCAGACTTAAAGAATACAAATACTGAAAATACTGGCTTAAACGGAGGATTTTATTTTTTTAAAATGCGAGATATGAGTTCCTTCAGAGTCAGTAGACTTTGAAAGGGACCTTAAAGATCATCTAGTCCCAACCCCCTTGCCATAGCTGGAGACACCTTCCACTAGACCAGGTTGCTTAAAGCCCCATCCAGCCTGGCCTTGGAACACTTCCAGGGGTGGAGCATCCGTAACTACTCTGGGCAACCTGTTCCAGTGCCTCACCACTCTCACAGTGAAGAATTTCTTCCTAATATATAATCTAGATGTACCCTCTTTCAGTTTGAAACTGTTACCCCTTACCTTATCACTGTTCTCCCTGATAAAGAATCCCTCCCTATCTTTTCTGTAGACCCCTTTAAGTACTGGAAGATGGAAAGATTCCCTGGAGCCTTCATTCATTTCTTAAAATGCTTCTCGCTATGATGAGCCTTTCTTACTTTTATTTTCTGTTATCCACTTTTCTCTCACCTGGAAGTATCTTACTAAACTCCAGAATATAAGAAAATGCCTCTTCTATATTTGAGCTAAATAATAATCACTTTTTTAGATGATGATATCTCTTCATCTAGTCAACAGTTTCTCATAAACTTTTCTTCCCTTTTGAATATAGATGAAGAATTTTCTTCTATATAAGAGCACCAGATCTTATAATAGTTCTGTGTCACTGTGACAAGTTTTGAGGAAAGAGAAAGTTCTGATTCTTCTTTGTCCGTGTAATCTTGATCCTGAATCATTCCCTCCATCCAGAGTTGATCTGATGATGCAAATGGCACCTGCTATTTTGCTTTAAGCTCCTTACCCCTTCTTGTCCCCAGAAAAAATACAAGTTAATATTTCTTTTACATTGTACTTACCATTCTTTTTTCCTTTTTCAAAGATATCTACCAAAAAGTTCATAAATGCAGATAAACTACCTCAATAAACAGGTGTAATGAGTGTTCTATCTATGTACACTAGCCTTATTTTATATGTACTAGCTGTAAATAATTAATCCTTATTTCTTTTTCCAAATTTTATTTTTGAAATGTGTTATGTGTTATACAGTCTTTGCTGAGATGAGAATCATTTACCAAAGTACAGATTGAAGGACTACACAGCAGATGAAAAGAAGACCAAATATGTTTAGCAAAGCAAGTAGTCTGTTTAGAAAGACTAATCTCTGATACTTTTGATAGTCTGTCTTTCACAATGTTCAGCACAATGGGGCTTTGTAGTGCTCTCTATTTCTTATTTTCATAGAATCCTTTTTGCTGCAGAAGGTATTAAGCTATTTAATACTGTTCAAAAAAGATGTTCCTGTCCTTGAAGAGCATTAAGATATTATTTTAAGCAAATTAGTTTTGTCATCACATTAATTTCAGCAATTTAAAAGCACCGATATTGATATATACAGGATTGAAACTCCATATTAGTTTAGTACTAATAGTAATTTAATGTAGGTAAGGTTAGTACCAAGTTTTTGGTTTGGTTTTTTTTTGCCAGCCTTGTAGTGAGAAACTAGAAATAGCTAAGCTGTACTAAGCTGTAAATGTAGTTTCATCTTCAAATTTAAATGATGTTCTTTATACACTTTCATGTCTCTAGTTATTTTCAAATGGTATTTCATTTTCTGCCTTTTCTTTCCACTTTTCTCTATATAAATATATTAATAGGTACTGAGAATTAACTATTTTGGTACAATTCTATTATCCAGGGTGTAAGCATGGAAATGTTTTAGTGTGGAGATATATATATACATATACACATAAGAATGTGACTTTTGTCATTTTTACATATCTCTGCATCAGTTAGGTCATCTAAAGAGACCTTAGAGATGTTTTGGAACACTGTGCAGATGGTAGAATATGTATTGTGTACCGCTGTACTTCTATGTCTTTACACTTACTTGAAAATACAAAGCATTGAAGTGTGATGCTTTGACAATCTTCTTGCACTCTTTAGTGTGTTTTGCAGCCTGAGAGCAGTCTTTCACAGAATAATAAACTCTTGAGCAACACAAGGAAGAAATATTTTCTTGGACTTTTCAGAAAATACTACAACTCAAATATGGCACAAACAGAATGTGATTTCTAAAATTAAACTGCATTTTTCATTACTTAAAATTTATTTTCTCTAAATATTTGGTTTAGCAGCTTGAAGTAAACACAAAGAACACTCTCTTCCCTGCAAATATAGTCTTCCATTCATTGCCTTATGAGTAAAAGGAGAAGAAGTAATATTTGAGAAAACTGAATTTCATTAAGGTTTTGACTATGCTATGAAAGATATATAGCTTCACTTTGCCTCTTCTCTTTATCTCCTTCACTTCCTGCCCTATGAGCCTTAGGAGGAGTGTGAGGTAGAAATTCTGACTGGCTTGTTTCTATAACTTTGCCAGCAGTCAACCTGCAATTTCAGGGAGATTTCAATTATACTACACATATTTCAGCCTCAAAAATTAAAACTCTGTAATGTAAATTAATCTTACAATTGCTAATCTCTTTATACATCTCATTCCCAGAAGCCTAATAACTACTAAATTCAAGTGGTTGCCTAATGCAAAACTCTTGCCAAATTTTAAAATCTTTATTCTATGCTGTGTAATAAATGAGAATTATTGAACTCTGTCCAACTTTAAGAGGTAATTTTGCCTAGAAGTTCTTGCAAACCAATTGAGACTGCATCAGTAAATTACTTACCAGCCAGTGGAAATTTAATACAATATCCAAATGTCTGTGTTTCTTTCTTTTTTTTTAAATTTTTGAAGAATTACTTTGTATTGCTTTAATACTAAAGAAGTAAATAGATGTGTCTTTATAAGTTCATATGTGTCCAGAATTATATCTCGGTATGTATAGATATATCTAAGGCAGTTATGTCAGTAAACAAAGTAAGAGAGGTTAAGCCTCAAAACACAAACTAGAAAATCTTATTGTTCTTTTCAATATTATGTCATTGGTATATATATTTGGGGGAAAAAAAAAAGTGTATATGACCATACTTGAGTCTTGTTCATTAATAGAGGTATTTTGCTTTAAAATGGTTTTATCTTTTTTTTCCACCGTATTTTAAATAATCTTTTGCTTAAATGGAGTAGTGAAATGCTTCTACTGAATAGATGCTACAGTTCCACCAGCCACCTGAAACAATTATTGCCACTCCTTTTTCATCGCAGCTCTAGATTTCTGTACTGGAGGAAAACTGATATAAGATGAAAAGTGAGAACTTCCAGTTCTGAAATTATTTGTAAATTTGTGATTAAATCATTTTTCAGCACATTAAGTCATGCTAGAAATCCATTAGTTAGATTAAGTAACACCTGTGAATTTTTATTAATTAGCCTACCATACCAAAACAAAATACAATACTGTATGCCCTAGTTACCAGTGGTGTGGGTAACACAAACTATAAGATGTCTAAAATATTTTAGTCAAAATAGATTTTCAGAGTTTTGCTAAGGAACAATAAGATTTTATTTATTTATTGGTTCAGGATGATATAATAATAATAAAGAAAGCTATTTGGATAAGTTGCAGTTCTCCATTTCATTTGGATGGTGGTTTGTTTTGGTTTTTTTTTTTTTCCCCATTACTTTAAGCTTAAGTGATGAAGATCAGTTCATTGCAATTTCAGAGTTTGGTAAGGTTGATACTACATCATCCCAATAAAATTGGAACTATAATTCCATAATTAAACAATATTTATCCTGTACAATCACAGAATCTGACATTTATTTTTCTAAACAATTCTAGCCCCTTGCAAATGAAACCATGTTCTCTTCAGAAAGACATGGGAGAATCCTTTTCAATTGTCTTGATTTTCACAATATATAGTGTCTGCTGAACAATAACATTTTGCCAAGCTACAATTTTTTATAATGCCGTACACGTGGTGATATTTTTTTATTTAGACCTCTTGAAACAGTCCCAGTTGATGCTTAAACTGTATATGCTCTGGTTTGATTTATATTGTTTTATAGAATGACTTGCAAGTTGGAAACACAAAATAAGGATTTGTTAAGATATTTTTTCCCTGTTTTGGCTGCTTGTTTATGTACAAACTGTGGAAAAATGGATCTTCATATTGCTTAACATAAAACAAAAAATATTTGTGTGTGTGCATATGTACAAGCTCATATTTTGCTAATACGCAACTTTGTGCATTCACAGTGTCCCAGCTTTCTCATATGCATTAAGAGTTTTAGTGCAAAAGTATGTATACCTATTTTATGAGGGACTGTCAATGATTGTAAGTAACAGAACTGCTGAAAGTGTGAAACTTTGCTTCATTTACTTCTATATAGTTTTGGTTAGTAATTATATGACCGTATGATAAATTACATTGTATAGTATTTTAACATCCTATTTCTTAAGTAAAAGTAGCATAATTTTTTTATATTTTATAATAATATATTACAAAGATGTCAAAAAATGTCTTGAATAAATATTGTATGTTATGTTGTGAAAACTGAAATTTTACATTTTCACTACATTTATAAACAGAAGAGTTATTCTGTCAGGATCTAACACTACAAATAGAGAAATGTGTATATAAAAATTTTTAACAGAGCAGTGCTTTTTTTTTTGTATGTCCAAGAATTAATGTTAAGCGTATGTAACTATTTAGAAAACTTGATCAATAAATATGACTCTTAATTCTTTCTTGTGTTTATTTTGAACACAGGCCTGATGTTATTAAACTTTGCTCAATTAAATGAACATTTTTAATGCTAATCATAAATATATTGTAGTAATTTGTTGTGAAGGTATTAGTTGCATGTTCATCCATCATGAGATTGGTGTTTACATTTTTTCACCTGCCTTTTGTTTAAAAAAAGATCAATTAATATTTTAGCAGCTAGTGTATTATTAAAAATTCAGTATCTTCAGTGTAATTGTTTCAAGATATAGAACACGGTTTGCTGGCTATAGTCCATGTTACAGAATGGTACATTATAAGGTGCCAAAGTAAATGTCTCTTAACCTGTTTCAGATATTGGCCCTGTTTGTAGACTAATAACTATTTTTAGTGTGCTCATTGAACTTGCTGGAATTTTTGTTTACTATAGTCTTCATTTTCCCCAAGAGGACAAGAGAGGAAAGAATATATTCCTCATGTGATCAGCATATTTTTGAGTATATGAGTTCACCATCTTGATTTCAAGTCATGAATTTATTTTTACATGCATAAGCATGCATATTTACATGCATTATTTATCCAATTGACTTTAAATTCCATTAAGTTCCAATGAGTAGGAGAAAGATTTTTGTCTTAGACATTTTTTTATTTATTTTAATTTTCTAGTTATGTTACTTTTGTTGGTTTGTTTATTTTTTTACCTGTACAGTCTAAGGCTTGTAAAGGTTGATTTGCTCCTGAACTGCTTTGTTCCCAGACATTGCCATCTTCCCCAACTACCACCAAGTCCTCTCCATCTGATCCCATGACCACCTCCAGAGCCAATCAGGTACAGTATCATCCTACCATCTACACCATACTTTTCACGGGTGACAGCTTGCAAACTGGAGAAAAAGATATGGTGGGTTAAGGATTTATTCGTTCATTCACATATATACACCCATAACCATAGATATCTAACTCTTATTAGAAATTGATGTAAAATTAAATGGAAAATATTTTTCTTCTTTTAATTTTGTTTTTTGTTTTTTAAATCTCTCATGAAATTAAAGTATCTAGTAAAATAATCTTTTTAAAATTTTATTTGATAGCAAGAATACCCAATGGTGTGTTTGTAGACAGAGTAACTCTTGGTATATGTATGTTTATGTATATATGCACACACGTATTTACTTCCTGGATCACTTATAAATTAATGGAATTACCTCTAAACCCATGCTTAATTAGCTGGATATCAACCTAGGAATGGCAAACAGTCTTCTTTCTTCGTTTATTTAAGAATTTTGAAATGTGTTTGTGGACGGTAACATAGGGGCATTTTTTAAGTATTATATGTAATAAAATATTGATTTCTAATGAAAGTTTATTTATGAAGAATGAAGTAAAATTAAGTCTCTGTAAGAACATATTAAACACATCTAAGTTTAATTCATGTCTTATTTTTAAGTGCATAAACTCTGCGTTTAACAGTATTTTAATCCCACTCATTTATTTGTCTTTTAACTGGAAAAATATATGTCCAGTTCATTATGTCCACAAATCATCATACTGTGTCTCTTTTTGCCTTCCCTATGAAAATTATTCAAGTTACATCATACTATGCTTTTCAAAACTGATTCATGTTTATGAAATACCTTGTTTGTTTTAATATATGAGAGCATATTAAAGCTATATGTAAGTTTGATAAACATATAGCTATCTGTTGAAAGGGATATCTGATAGAGAAAGTAATGAAAAATATAGATAAATTGTTCAAGTAGAAAAATATAACAGCTAGGGATATTTTATGAACACCATTCAGCCTTAATTCTCTCTCTGTTAATTTTAGTATTTTGTGTATTTTAATTAGAAGCTTTGGAAAATGTTGAGTGCAGAGATATTTATAAAAATGTTCTTACTGTTTTCTATGTCTCAAATTTTTTAAAAAATTATGAGTATATTCTGATCATTATTTAAAGAAGGAAGAGGAGCTTTTATTGACAGGAAATATTTGAGTGTGCTGTTTATTTAGCATCAGAGAAGTACCTACTTTGCATCTGTTCTATGCATTTAGAATTATCGAAACGATAGTGTAGCGTATAAACTTTAAAGAACTTTTTAATAGCTAAAAATATTTACTTTTACAGAAAGGTCTTCTATGGGAATATTGTCAAGTGGTGTAGCTGAATATAAAAACTAAGGGAAATGTATGCTTTGTGTCCTACCTATTTCCCACATCACATCTTTCAGTGCATTTTATTCATAACCTATGTTGAATTCAGTTTTCATGCAAATAATCAAGATCTTTTCAACAGCATTAGAATTGTATATATGAGGGAAATGAGTTCCTCAAGTGACTTTTGGAACCGTTTTTATCATTAACTCTTGAAATTCCTGCTTAGTTTATCATTATTTTACTCTTCTACTATTTGCTAGTGATTTCTAGCCATTCCAGCACGAAGCACAAAGCACATAGGCAATTAAGGCCTTTCTGTTCATGCTACTGATAAGTGACAGAACTGGCAATTGTTCCCCGACTGTAGTGGTGATTAGCATTCAGCACCAGTGTATCAACAAGTATCTGCACTGCAGCTGTCACACAAAAATAGGTTCCAACACAGTAATCTCAAACCTGTCAGCAGTCATGTAAGCACTTAACAGGAGAATATTAAAGAAAAACAATAAATATTTCTTTTGATATATAACTGTATAAGATGATTCTGAATAGCAAATAACCATTCAGGTGTGGAGTTTTCTCACAAGTTGTTATATTAGGATAACAGGAAAGAACTTATTTAACTGGACGGAAGTCAGGAGATTTAGTGTTAAGGTGTGAAAAACTCATAGCACACCCTTCTATGTGGATGTAATAGTATACCAGGCTTAAGATTTTTCAATTTTGTATGGTATTTTAGTTGTGGCAAGATGGTATTTTATATTAAAGATTAGTAAGGTGATTAGGAAGGTCATTACAGTTAGAGAACTGTCAAGTGTATGTGTTGAGCACACCTTATTTGATCTTTCCAACTGTACAAGCATGTCAGTCATGTTTTGACAGAGCTTGCATGGCAGGCAGAACAATCTCTAGACACATTTTTTACTGCAAGAGGGAAATAGCTCTGCCAACACAGGTCAGAGGAAGCTGGGTGGGAAATCTGGCTTGTATTATATCTTATTGTAGTGACTCACTTTGCCTCCATTCAGATGAGGTCATAATTCCTTTGTAAGGCAGTTTCAACTTTTACTGAATTGTTTTTTGAAAAATCCAGTGTTCATGAAATTACTTGTTTTGTGGTTCTCAAGAAGAGAATAGCCTCTAAAGAGAATGTCTTACAGTGGAAGAAAACAGTTCATTCAGTACTGTCATGTATTGTGTTATACTGAATTACCACAGATGCAACAAAAACCTCTGTGTTGGAAGTGTTTTTTTCTTTAGTTCTTTGTTCCAGGAAGATACAAATCTGTCAATAATATTTTTGTAAATGTCTTGCATATTTTTCAGTAGAACTTCCTTGTACCTTTGTTCATGTTAAAAATTCATACACTGCAAACTTACCAAGAACAAAAGAACCAAAGAAGCAACAAAATTAGGGAAGTTTCAAATAACTTCTTCTCTATCATAGCTACCTATTCCTGAAAAGAACTCAATCTTTCTGTACTTTTAGACTGAGAGGTACTGTGTTACCCTCTCATGAACTTTGTCAGCTTTTTTTTATAACAGAACACTGACAGACATACAGCTACAGTGGTGAAACTGTTCTTCTGATGCCCCTGGAGCTGACAGCATATAGCTTTACTTTTATTTACTGTAATTTTACTCTTCTATAATACACTTCAAAGAGGCGTTTCATCTCAAAAATGGTGAATAACACCTAAAACATCATACAAAACATACTTGCTTTTCCTCTGCAGTATCTTGTACAAGTTTTAACACTTAGCAATTAAATTACATTAGATAGACAAGTATTTCTATAATTATGCTGTTTATATATTTTCTTTGAATCTGCCTACTTTATTGATATCACTATTACTTTTGAGGGAGAAACGTGAGTGGTGTAAACTTAAGCTTTGTATTTCTCTTGTGTATTTAATGTATGCCTATAAATGCAGTTGCAAACCCTTGCATATTTTGTCCTCCCTCTATGAGACTGATACTTCTGACCTTCACTACTGTCTGTAAGAGTATAAAAGGCCAAAGCACATGTTCCCACTTACAAGTAAGTCAGGATAATAATGCACCGAAGTCCTTGACCCTTCACTTACAGTTTAGACAGGCTTAAATTCACTATGTTATAGAATTTACAACATTAACTTTGTGTTGTTAACTTGCTATATAAACTATATTTTATTTTCACTTTTTAAAATCCACTGTTTTTTACCATGGCATTTACATTTTTTACAATTATACCTGCTATTTTATTTCTTTTTTGTTTCACCTGAGACTTATTTAATTATTTAGTGTAGTACAAAATCTAATATAGTTCAGATAAGTGTTAGATTTGTCCATTCAGTCATCAAGGTTTACAGATTTTTGGAGCATAACTGAGTAATCCAGTTGCTGCAATATCTGCAATAAATAATGTATTTTTCACTATTATTTTCAATAATATTGTTACATGGTGGGCTGGAGGTAGTACTTTCTGCACCCAGCAGGTACAGCACAAGTGTGCCGCTACTGCAGTCTTGATATTAGGAATTTGTACTTTTAGCATATATTATATTTTTATTTTATGAAAAAGCTATAGCTTGCAATGGGATCTAATGGCATACATATAACTCTAGAGATTGGAGGAATAATTAATATATCTAAATTGTAATGATTTATGTAGATATTTTCCCTCCTTCTGACTTTTCAGATTGATTCTATCCTTGTCTGTAAAATGACTTACAGAAGTATAATCTTTTCATTCCTGGTAGCGAGGTAGGATCTGAAAATAGAGACTATCTGTTAAGCATACTCAGAGCTTTTAAAGAGTTAATGAACTCACATCACCTAAATTTAATATATAATTTGTTGTAGGAAGTGGAAGAAGAAATAAGGAAAAAAAAATTTAGTCTTGTCAACAGAACTTGTAATTTTTAAATATGAACACTATCCAACTTCAGATTATGACCTTTTTATCAGTGGATTAAACTTAAAGTATGAATAAGTGAGTTTTAATGATGATCCCAGGATACTAGATAGCCATTGTAGGCCATCAAGATGCTATTTCTGTTTGCCTTTGATAATTTGATGTGAAGGGTTTTTACGATATTCTATCCCAATATTTTAACTGCAATATTCATCTATTTTTAATTCCCAACTTTTAGTATCATTTCTTACACCTATATTGAGAAAATCTGTTTTCTTTTTAGGTCTTTCACAGATTGACTGATGCTGGATGTATCACCTGAGCTTTCAAAGTCTCAGTACCGTCTATTTAAAAGCAAATTCTATATCAAGTTATTTACCATTCTGATAAGAGGTACTCTAGAATTAAAAAATTGTTATTACTATAACAGAGTCAGAGTATTTGCCATGGTAGTTCTCTACAAGACAACAATTTGACCTTTTTTTTTTCAAGCTGCCTGATCAGGCATCAATAAATACAACCATTTATTTACATCCAGAAAACAGTATCCAAGTTCCACAGACTGTAACATGCTGTTTGAAACAGACTTCATCTAAGAGACAACATTTCATATAGACATGTCACTAAAAAATGCACTACACAGAATTCTACAATTAGAAATATGTGAAGACTACAAATATAATAAATTAAGATCATACTAAACAAGTATGTTTTTTCTAATTATAGCAACAAACCATTAATTTTATTCACAAGTACATACAAGTGGGAAATCAGATTTGGTATGGCAGTGGTGTTTAGAACTAAAAGATAACTGTTTAGCACCTCATTGTGAAGTTTATGGGGAGAGAGATGAAATACACTCTATTTGCTGACTTTTATCTAGAACGTTTCCAAACTTACAGTATGCTTTTGCTGTCTACAGAAAAACTCTTCACCTAATTTCTCAATATAAGATAAGTTTTTGCTTAAGTCTACAGAAGGAATTCAGTCTTCACTTTTAATAGTTACTCAACTTCACATTCAATGTTCTTCTCTGTTTAAGTTTTGCTATTGCTGTTGTAGCCTTACCCAGTAATAATTCCCACTCCCTGTTGAAAATTGTGTGTTGTATTAAGGTCAAATGGAAGTTCCTGCATTAGTTGGAAAAACACTTGTCTTTCTAGTGTGAAAATCCTTACATTTCACATTGGTAGATAATTTTATCAACTGTGAATTTATATCTATAGAAAGTGACCTTTTTGTTGCAATTTAATAAGACAATATTTTTTATCATAATTTTCCTATGACACTGTGAACATGTGTGTCATTATCTCAGTGTTTGAGATAATGTAACTAAAAAACAATAGAGATAATGATTTCCCCTGTTCAAGTGAGAGGACTCCTGCAGAGGTTCCAGTGCCTCAAAGGTAACCTTTCCTGCTGCTCTTCAGCTGAAATGCTTAATTTCACAGCTAAACTCTAAGCAGAATTACCTATACATCACAGAGTAACTGTAGACCTATTTTTTTCTCTGTTTACCTTTATTGTATTTCTATTGTTCTTTGACTACTTTTTCCCAATATTTTGTAATATCTAAGCTCAACGCTTTAGTTTGCATTGTCTCAACATATTTTTTCTTTAGTTGCTATAAAGATTTTTAAATAAAAACTTTAAAAAATCCTATATGCAAATCAATTTGGACTTTTTTACACTTTATTACTATCTGTATCAAATTTTCCCCTTTGGACAGCTATGCAGGTAATTTTCTGTGTTCCTTTTTATGTATGTACTTGTTTCTTTTCTTTTCCACTCTCCCACTAAACAGTAATTTTAAGATTTGGTGTTTATTGTTCATTTCTTGAGTATAGGGGAAATATTGTAAGGAGCATTGATGAGACTTGGGAAAGACGTAGTTTCTGACTACTGAGTCTGAATACTACTGGATCATTCATAGGATGTTATGAATGATGTACCAGTTGCAGTCCTTTAAATAAAAAATGTGATTCCATATATTTATATATCTTGTCTTGATTTTATCCTTGAAAAGCCTCAAAATCAGTTAGCTTCCTATTTCATCCGTCTTCAAAAAGACAATGCTCTCTCAGTGTAATGGACAGCATTACTATTCCTTTTCTATTAAAATGGAAAAATGCCTTCTTTCTTGTAAGAAAATGGCTTTTCACAAGATATTACATGGTCAACCCTCTTGTATATTTATGAAGATTTTGCCTATCATCAGTTTTAATCTTTAGTTCAGTCATTAGGTTTAAAACTTGTTAAAGGAAATAAATAGAAATAGAATTTTGGAAACAATGAAGACCGCTTTTTATCTCATTAATTTATTTTTAAATTAGTGTTACTTCTGTGAAAAGGCTGAGATTTGGGAGAAGAGTTATTTTTACACTTTAATGTACACTTATGATTTGTTTGGCATTTAAAATATTAAAAATATTTTGGAGTAAACATGTAAAAAGTTAATTATTTTTTGATTGAATGGATTTTACTTTAGACTTGCATTAGATATCTTATTCAAGCTGTTTGAGAGTTAAAAACAATATTGCATTTTAATTAAAGATCTTGTTCTTTCATTTAAGAAAATTTGTAGATATGATATGTAGACTTGGGCTTTTGTCCATGTCCTTTTACTAAGAAAATGTCCTATCACTTTATGAAAAGGGATCATTAAACCTGTAAAAATTGGAGAATACACATTCTTCTCTTAGTTGAATATGGTAAAGGTCTTCAAATATCGTGAACAAAAGAATGTTTAAAATTTTATTGTCATTGTTCCAGCTGTTTTAAGCATACTTATCAATACAAAATGAAAAGAAATAGCATGTTACAAAGTACCGGATATTTCAGTGTTCAGGTTCCATCCCATGCAAACTGGAGTGAAAGCTGGCAGCATGTTATCTTTATCAACAGCAGTATTTTTCCCTGGTTTTGTGTCTGTATTTGTTTTCACACTTGTTGGGTTTTGGGGGATTTTCCATTGTTTCTTTTTCTCCTTTTAACAATAAATTAAACTCCCTACAAGTAGTAACAGTTATTCAGAGGCCTAGTTTGCAAATAGTGGATCAGTGGGAGGATCCTGACCATAGACTGTGATAAGGATCTTTAGAAATGGCCACACTGAGTCCACTGGTCTGTTACCTGCCAGTCATTTACATTTTACTGTGTAGTTTGTAGCCTTAAAGTGAATATGTCTAGGACAATAGAGTGACTACTGTCTGATTGGCCTTCTCAAATGGCACCTCAGCAAATGCAGCCTTCAAGATGAGCCTTTCTGGACTCTTTTTTTTTGTTTTGTTTTTTTGTTGTTTGGTGGTTTTTCCCTCACAATATTCAGCAATAAAAAAATTCTACATGACAAATTATACATTCAGTTGGAAACTATGATTTGGATGAGAATGGAAGAGTACATTTTAAATTTATTTCTTTAAAGTTTCTGAAAGTCTGCAATTTGTCTGTTCTGCTGCTGTATAAAATCTTCCACATTTTTAGTAACTTTTCATATATTATCTACATATTTCTTAGCCTTTTACAGTTATTTTTATTGTCCACTTAAACAAAACAGAAATGCAGTAAGAATAAGAGTATTTTGACCCACTATATTCTTATAAAAATAATTGTAATAATTGTGATAAGAAATCAACAACTGCCCCCTACCCATGAGGTACTGAAATGCAGTCTACATGGAAGCTCTTTTAAAGCTTTATGGAATGAAACTGGTTTATGAGAGATTAAACTGTGATTAATTACGTACTTTACTAAAGATTAAAGAAGCAAATTGGAATTCCTCCAGATCTTCTGCAGACTAGTGTACATATACAACTAAGTGATGAAGAAAAAGAGAGGTCAAGTCAAAAAATAAGCAAATCTTTGCAGACTAATTATTTATCGTAATATATTTTCAGTGTTTAGTAAAATAACTGTAAATATTGTTTAAAATAAGTATTATCACATTTCATTTTAGAATCAGAAGAAAATAGTAGATAGGTGTGTGTTAAAGACATTTCAAAGGATATACTTCGCTTGTGTTTGAACATTAAAGAGAATATTTGATACAAATTCCCGCTTTAATTGTGTCAAAAGTAATTAGATAATTAATGCCGCACTTTAACATTTAAAGTAAAGACTGATTGGCTATAAACATTGGGTATGTGTACATTAAGAATTGTCTTTACTGCTTGTAATTTCAAAGTAAGTTGTAAGTTATGACTACTTTACCTTAATAGGAACACATGTGAATGCGTTTAATAAAAGGAGAATATACAACTTTGAAAGCTGTATTTTGAAATCTGAATTTAATAATTTAATTTAAATACTACTAATGCAAATAATTTATATATGGTTTATTATTAACATATTTTTAATATAAAGATACCTTTCTGCTAGGTTTATATTTATTAAAGGAGTCTATATACAAAACATGAGTTGTAAAAGGCCTTAACTACAAATGTTATTATTACAGTAGCTATTTCATAAATGTAACTATATTCCGTAGCCTCTATACTACTCAGAGATTGTTGTTTAAACTAAAATTACTTTAATTTAGTATGGTAATGACAAGAAGATAACGGAATACATGGCTTGTGTAATACAGTACTGCTAATTGTCCTACTATTTACACTACTAATATAGAGCCTTTCCTTTCTACTTGAATTTCTGATTTTTTTTTTTTTCCAAATTTCATCTTGGTGGTAAGAAAAGGGAATCAATAAAAGTGAAACAGAATAATGTCAGAAGAGTCATCAAAACTAGTGCTTTTTTTACATTAAGAGCATTATTTCATTTCAAAATTAATAAAAGAATATTTTAGTTTAAAGTATAACTTATTTTAATGTTGAAATGGTAAAATAAGCTTAACAATAACAGGGTATCATAACAATAGTAAAAACTATAATTCAGATTGTGTGAAATTTTATGAAACTTTTTGAAGTTATTTATTAAGCTCTAAAAAGAGTCTTTAACAAGTTTCACAGTGAACATCTGTTAAATAAAAAAGAACAAATGTCATGTGAAGTCAAAAGTAGTTAGTAAATATGTGTATTTTCTCACCTTTATCTCATTTTGAGAAAGCTTTTCCATATCTTCCTTTTTACTTTTGCATTTGTCAGTATCTTTCTCTCAAAATAAAAATAAAGTGTAAACTGTGGAAGCAGACGAGTATGTATATAATGTGCTTAGGAATTGAGATATGAGCAGGAGTTAGATGGAAATTCTTTTTCAGTATATCTGTAGAAGAGAGATTTAAATCCAACTTATGAGGATGGAGACTCCAAATTTATTCTTGGAGAGGCATTTTTCTGAGTGCACACACAGAATTACATGAATGTAATATAGGTATAAAAAATGTGATGCATATGCGTAAATACATCCATGTATAACATTTGTGTCTCACAGCCTTCATTTGTAGAAGAACAAATTTCCTTTCCAAGTGACCATTTCTATCAACTGATTATCTAGCCAAAATTATTAATATTTGCAAGTTATCTATATTCATGTATTCCCTGTGCCTTGCTTCTATAATGCTTGATTAAAACTTAAAAGTTGCTAACTTTTTTTTTTAGTCTTCTAACAGTTATTACAATTTTCTTGGTTAAAGGGTACAAAAGGGTAAAGCAGAAAGTAGATATATGTATGTGCATAAATTGAATGGCTAAAACATATACATATAAATTCACTTGACTGAATATTAAGTTCTAAGCCAGCCTTTTAGTTGTAGTTATCTATGTATCTTCCAAGACTGATAGCTTGATATTACTTTATTCTGTTCTCTGGTCCTTGTCAGAGATGTCACTGACAGGATGTTTTTGAGATGATTTGCAGAAGACTTTTAGCATTAGAGGGCTATGGAGTCCTGTAGTAGTGCTTAGGAAGTTTGGAAACATCCACTCATTAGTGAAACTACTTTTTTTTTTTTTTTTTTTAGAAAAGTTCCCAATAATTACTACTTTTTATTATCTAGATAGAGTTATTTAAATGTTTTTAAATGTCCTTCCTTTCTCATTTAGAATTAGTTCTCAAATGACATCTATGAGAGAGCATCCATCAGAATTTCATTGAGTTGTTATACAAATTTTTTTTTTTTAATAGTTAAGTAACAGTCAATACAGAAGGATCAAGCTTTTCCTGCTGGTCATCTTTGGCAAAGTCAGGGATGCAAAATAGCTATAGCTCTTGATACTGTTTATCTAGATAGTTCATCTAGATACTCTAGGTGTGTTTTGCATAAGCCAAATTTCTTGCTACTTTTCACCATTCTTATAGCAAAAAACACCATGAAGCAATACAGAACAATCTGTAGGTCAGAACATGAATATGCTCTTACTTTTCACTGAGCTGAGACATTGGATTTACCACAAGGTTTTTAATTCACGTGCATCTCCCCTTCTTTGTTTTACTAAGAATGATGAACAGAATAATTACCCCAGGCTTTCAATTGCAAATCATGTAGAAGGAAATATTGGTGTATTTCATTTCATGGCCATGAGAACTCAAAGGTGTTCACTTTAAACACAGTATGTTTATTTTCTAATGTCTTTATTGATTGCTGTTTGCCATCATCATTACAGGTATAAATATAGCAAGTAATTCATCGTTCCACTATGTTGACTTTATGTGTATTGGTTGATCGTAGTATAAGCTTTAATTTTCATTTTACCTCATAATTTGATCATCCATGAATAAAGAACATGTGCCAGGTTAGGTCAAGACACACCATTAAAAATACCCTCTTCTACCTTTTCCTATTGCTATATGTGTAACTAAATATAGATTTAATATAAAACATATCTCTTAGTTAAAAGATATATTATTTAGATTACTTATTATTGTTAAGAGCTTTGAAATTTGATTTCAAAGAGAGATTGGAGAATCTCTTGAAAGAATTCTGTAACAGATTTCATTTTTATTCCATGATCTTGCAATCTGGAGAGCTTTCATTTGGTTTTGTGCATAAGCACACCATGTCTGACAGGATTGCAGCTTTGAGATTCTCAGCCACAATGGACTTGGGAGGAAGGGATGGCTCCATTCATTGTGTCTGTGCAGAGTAGAAGTATGTGTGTGTCTTCCATATGGACTCATTTGTGTTTGCTTTTTCTTATTGTTTTTAGAACGAGATTAATTGCAAACAAGTAATTTAAAGACACTGCTGAATATGTAGCTTCTATTTTCTTTAACTGAGCTGGAGCTGTTGGCTAGATACTAAATGCCATGGGACTATTTCTCCTTAAATGTAATGAAGTACTATGACATCATGTATAGACGTATATTGTATAGTACAGAAGTCTATATGTGTGTATATGTGCATTAAAAAGTATATGCAGTAATGAAATATTCAGGGGATTTTTTAAAATTTATTTCAATACTTAATGTATTTACATTTGCTGAAGTTTTGGCATCAAATGTCAGCGGAAATGGTAAGAAGGATTTGGCTTTTCTTGGGTTTCGGTGTTTATGATTTTTTTCCCAATTGTATGCGTAGCTAGATGGTCTATGTGTCTACACTCTTCCACCTTTTAAAAATTGCTTATCTCTACCATCTTATATATATGTGTTTGAAAGTAAACTCTCATTTACTAAATACGTAAAGAACACTCGAGAAAATTAGTATTTATATTACTCCTTAGGAAAACATTTTGTCATTACAATTTAGTGTCTAGACCTGAAAAGATACTTTCCACTCGTCTTCATGTTAGAATAGTTTACCTAATGACATTTGAGGAGGAGTAAGTTTTTACACAGAGTACTTATGTCTGTGATCAGTGATTCATATGTTCTTCATTACAAGATTATTAAGGAGACATTCAAGAAAAAGGACATGGGCATACAACTGTCTTTCAAAATTGACAAAGAATGTCATCACTAGGACTTTCTTAAATGAGTGCTTGAATTTTATTTTTTAAATCCTTTAAATAAATGGTTTGGCTGTGTGGTTTGCTGAACATGTAAACATGCTGGTTTGGATTAACATGCATAAATAAGCATCTAGGAGTCAAAGTATGCATTTCTTAAAATTATAGTTCATTTCCTGTTTCATAGAAAAATTAATGTTTCTAGAGTCCTAAGTCCTGGGAAGGGAAATACATATTTTCCATTACTAGCTGTCTCCTTCTGTCCCTGAGTTCAGTTCTTTTGAAACAAATGTCTTGCTTAATTAAAAACCCAATTCTAGATGTCAATAAAAATTTTCAGTGTCAGTGAGCCACACTGTGTACTGAGAGGTCAAATCCTTCCATTGCTGTCAAGTGTTCATCAGTAGAAATGTGGATTGTTTCATTGTTTCATTTGTGTCTAAATTTCTACATCTTGTAGGTACAAATATAGAGATGTTAATATCCTCTGTATGTAATGGTTAAAAAAATTATAGTGAGTACTATAAAGTGAAAGTGAGCTTAGATAAATGCTGAAGGATTTACAAGTGTAATTATATAGAGGTTTTTATTATGCAGGGCAGAAATTGAAACACATGATAAATAAGAGACGTTTTAGGCGCCTAAAATAGCATAAACCTTTCCTTTTCCTAAACAATGACCAAATTTAATGTGGTGTCTGGTAAAGAACTGATGAGATTGAGATAGATCAGTGGTACCAATCTCTTGATCAGTATTTTAGTAATACTGAATGGCTGAAGCTTTACCTTTGCCACATGGTTTTCCAGCAGTGGTGAAGTGATGTACTGCTGCTGCAGTATATTCACCTATCTTTCTAATCTGTTTCCCATTAATTATCCTCTTTTATCTCTATCCATCCCATTTTGGGGTGTATTTCATATCACAGATACACATGAACAGTTGCTGTCGAAACAGCCTTAGGTAGTAAATTCCTACAAGTATTCTCTCTCTCAAAGAAATAATTGTAGTCAGTTAAAAGTTAAATTGATGGAATTCTTCTATATTAAAAAACATGAATTCTTCACTATAAAAAAAAAAATCATGAAAGTGTAAGATTTTTTAATTCTTACTAGTAAAACAAACGGTGAAAGGCTATGTACTCATATACATGTATACACATAATACTAGTAAATTCTATGAATAATATTTTATCCCTAAATGTACAAAGTCTGTAGTTATTTTGAAATAGAAATGTTATATTTTAAGTTAATTTACATACCCCTCTGGTCTTCACTGTACTTTTTTTTTTTTATTTGCTTTTATATTCTTGAGTCTACCTCATTTCTCAGTTCAGAATAACAAGATCTTTCATATTCTAGGTAAAAGCACTTTCTTTTGCCTCCTTTTAGTGTCTACTGTTTTTTTCAGCTCTACAGCTTCTCATATAAAACTTCAGTCTTCAAACAATCAGAATATGGTAGCTGTGGTACCAAGATCAGTGGATATTTGAGAGTGTGAAAGTATTCAAATATGGAAATTGACAGTGTATTGTTAAAAAAGGAATAACAACTGTCATATGTCCTGAGCAGTTTACACTCCTCCTTTGGAAATCACAAAGCTGTTGATACAAGCATCTAAAAAGTTCCTATTGCTGGTTATCAAATTTTTTCTCTTTTGACCTCCCACAAAAAGATCTCAAGGAGCTCTGAGCAAGGAGAATGACTTTTTTTAAAAATCCTTACAAATCTTTTTTTTTCCACACCATTGAACTGAATATGCCACAGTTTTGAAAACAGAATGAACGTGCAGCATATTTTTCAGAAACCAACCATAGCAAAGAATCTGAATGCAAATTGAAAATGCTTTTTGTCCTATCAGTCCTATAGATAGATTCATTTTAAAATGTAATTTTCATAGATTATTTTGATCAGTCTTAACTGGAATGCTGAAATGTGGTGTTGATTTTAAATTTGGATTTAAATCTTAATTCAAGTGATCTTTAGTATACTGTTAAAATAATGCTGTAATCTGGCCAAAGATTATGCCAGAAGATGAAAATCTCAAAAACTTTTACGTGCTTTCAAGTTCTAGTCAGCTTGAATTAAAAGTGTCATTGACAAACAGTAATGGCAAGTCCCTTTACACATTTCTATTGGCTCTCCTTTCCTTTGAGTTTCATTAAGTGGCATAACTACACCGTATCACTTCCTGCATTGATTTTTTTTTTTTAGAAGCCCATTACTGTATTTTAGCCACATTTATCAAAGTTTATACTGAAAATTGGGCACTGTTGAGTAGCTGTGAGGTTCTGTAAGGTTAATATTGCATATTAATTTTCCAAAGTTCCACTCCAGTCAAAGGCATATGCAAAAATACTCTTAAGATTTTCTTCGACTTGCAGGTCCACAGATATAACAATAAACAAAAATTAAAAATGGAAGTTTCAGTCTCTAGAGGGGGAAGTCAATGGAAGATGTATTCCTAACTGTCTAACCATAGACACATAAACCATCCAATATTTTCTATTAACATCTTACCAGATCACCTGTATGTTTAAGCCATAGGACTTCTCCTGGTAATTGCTTCCATCAAGTACAAGATTTCTAGTTAATCTTCAGCATATCCTTCAGAACACATTTATGGCTGGCTGATCTGCTGTTGGGAAGCTAATGTAAAGCTAATGCTGATGGAAGACCAGAATAGGCTTCCCAGGAAGGTTGTGGAATTTCCTCCTTTGGATGTTTTCAAAACCCATCTAGTCATGTTCCTGTGCAACCTGATCTGGGTGGACCTGTTTTAGCAGGAAAGTTGGACTAGATAGTCTCTAGAAGTCGCTTCCAACCCCTACCATTCTATGATTCTCTTGAGAAGTGCAGAAATTTCCCTGTCATTTATGTACTTACCTTCTTTTGTGTGAAAATTTTTCAGGAAAGCAGACAGTGAGATGCTTCCATGGAAGCATCTTCCATGGAAGCATCATCCATCTTTAGTTTTTATGACTGGGAAAGCATAAAAAAAGAAAGGAATACAGCAGTCGTGCCCCAGTTTTCACCAGGAAGATCAATTAACTTTGGAATCTGGAGTGAATTTTATGAGTTTGTAAGCTAGATCATAACTAATGTAAGTTTTCTTGATACCATCAGTGAGGTGTTTGTTTGTTTGGGTTTTTTTAATAGTATACATTATCCACATTATTTTGTATTGAGAAGTATCTTTTCAGTAATTTCAATAATGAAATTACATTGCAATTATATGATGTCTTTCATTCAGAAGCATTCCAGATTACTCAGTAGTACTGTAAATATTCATGCTTTTGTGAAACCTATCCTTGACTCTCTGGAGTGTTGGAATGTATTCATAGAATGCAACAGATTAGATAAGGAAGAGAAAAAAAAGGAGTTTTTAGATAGGGGGAGAGAGAGCTATTGTGAATTTAGCTAGAGAATAGGGTCAACATTCCACTGTCACTGAAAGTTTCATTCAGACTTAACTGTCCAGAGCAATTAGTGTTCCAGCTTTCTGTCTTCTTAAAAGATGTTTCATTTGAACAATGGCACAGTCAAAAGAGATCTAATTTTCTATGTGTACTACATACTATGCATTTAAGTGAAAATCTATTATTCTTTTCTCTTTTGTAATACAGTATGTAACCGTCTATTTTTTCTATTTTAATTATAAAAAAGTGAAAAGTGTACATGAAGCTGCTCAAAATACCTTACAGTTCTCTGCAAATGTAATTGGAAACTCAAGAAATGTTAATGCATAAAATGTAATGGATTTTTTGTGCTACACAGAGAAAAAAATGTTTCGTTTCTTGTTAAAACTAAGTATCCTAGATAATTCATTGAGGATTTGGTTTCTTCCATTCTCACACTTTGAATCATGTTTACATGAGGGATACTCATGAAACCACTCAGATTTTTGTGTGTGCAGATATGTGTGTAGATTTTTAATAATACTTCGATCAGAACTAGATAATCTCATAAAATCTACCACCTGTATAACCAACATTATTTTAATAATTATTCTGTCTATATACCCAACTTTCTTGTGTACTCAGTAAAATCTGCTTTCTGTTTGCGAGTTAGGAGCCTACACACACACTGGTGGCAGAATGGCAAATAAAGGAGAGATGTGAGAATTTGTTTAAATATGATTTTCTGATTTCTTGATGTGAGAAGTTTGTATTTCAAATTACATCTTTAGTTAAAAGCATAAAAGAAAAAACAATGTTCACATTTTAAAGTGGGCAGAAGCATAATTAAGTCGCATAAAAGAAGTAGGAGGTACTTTTTTCAATCCCCCAGTAGTCAAGGTTTAATATAAAATACCAATTGTAAAATGGTCTACCTTTAAGCCAAAGCAACAATTATACATTCTTTCCTCTAGTAAATCTTTTTCAACTTGATTCCAAGGTTATAAGCCTTGTGACTTCAGATTTAAGTTATTCTTGAGCATTTAAGCTGAAGTTAGATTTCTCTTGCATGATAGTTTTTAGGACTACAATGAAGTAATGCTTTTGAGAAATGCAGATTTAGCTGAGAGAGGGTCTGAGAACTGAAGCAAAACAAACACTCATGATAAACAGTAGAGTGGGAATTGGCCCAGATTCCTGCTGCAGTGTTCTGGCAGATACAAATAAAAATCTTAGAATATCTGTTTACACTATCATTTTAATGTATTATGTTTGTAATAATCTAGCATGATTTTAACTTGAGAAAGACTTCTTACTTGTAGGGGTTTTTTTTCAGTGGGTTTATTTAATTTTTTAATTTACTTGAAAGAAACAGTAGTTAATGAGGTTAGAAATACCACAAAAAAAAAAAAACCAATGTAACAGAAATAGCAAAATTACATTAATCTTGCAATAATGGCAGGTGAAATATATGAAGGAAATACTACAAGTATATGTAAGGTCTGTCATGAGAAGAAAATCTCAGGGACACAAACATGACTAGAAAAAAAAAAAGTAGATTATATTGAGGAACAAATCTCTTCCTATAATTCAATTACACTTGTTCACTGAATATTTTAGTTCTAGGTATCCTATATTCTGTCCTAAAAATATAATTGAAATTGGATTGGCATTTACAGATTTTAAATATAATTAGGGAAGGTGGAGACCTTCTTATGATTTAGGTTTATTTAAATTATTTAGATTAAGATCTAGCTAAATTTAGAAATAATTTCCCTTCTTTTTATGGATATTTACTTATTTTTGTGAATAATATCAAACAGACCATTAAAAATGTCTTTATTCCTTCTAAATATTTTTTCTAAAAAGAGAATGTGTACATTTGGACTGAGCAACCAGGAATTTGTTCAGTGCACTTCTGAAAAAGTAAGTTCATGTTTCACCATATGTACATATGGAACCCAATCCAGAGCTATTGAAAATATTGAGAGAAATTCCACAAACTTCCTTGAGGATGTGTATGTGCAGTCAGAGATTTTCTATGTAAGCCTCCTGTCAGAAACTGAGCTTGAATCTAATGTAAACAAACCTGTCCAGACCTACCTATTATTTCTGCCCACTGTACACACAGAGTGACTCGTGGCCTTTTGGTAACTTGTTCTGTCTTGAACTTGCAGCTTGATTTGGGTGTCTAGCCAGGGACTTCCCATGAGTTGCCTGATACAACAGAATGTGGCTGTAAATTTTAAGTGCGTGCAGGTGTCATCTTCTGTATAATATACTCAGCTACCTTGCTGCTTGATTCCTCTAGACTGCTATCATATCTGTTGTTGATCATGATTTTTCTTCCAGATTTTCATCATACTTACCTTTTAGTTTAAGAAAGGATTGCATGGGACTACTCACATCAGTACAAACCTACTATTGCGGTGTGTTTAGCCTGCCACACATGTAAATACTTACTCTTCATTGAATGCTCTCTGCAGGAACTTGTGCTTTCAGCTTACCTTCTCATCAGCTCCAAGCCTATAGCCATATAAGTAGTTAGAATAGAATGAAATTTTCGTATGTATAGAATCTAGAGCTCAGATGGAGTTTAAAGCAGTTGATAAGCAATGAAGATGGAGAAAGAGTTAGTAATTTAAATATACTTTTAATGGAATGCAGTGATTTGCTTTAGAGGGACTAAACTGTTGAGTGGTGCCAGATTAGGATGAGTTTATTAGATTAGATGGAACATTTTTTATAAAGATACTTCTCTGTTAAGATAAAAAAACATTACATAAGTAGTTAAAATATTTAATAAAAGGGAAAAAAAAGAACAACTATTACAGAAGATTCATAGCATGAGTTTAATTATAACTTATGAAAAGACGAAGCAGGAAAGCTGAATAACAGATTAAAAAAGCTCCTCAGTTCATTAATCTCTGTGCAGTGTATTTCAGAAACAATTCTATGAGGTGGAATGAGCAGAGGATGATGCAATTAAATGCTTCTACTGTCAAATTGTTGTGTTTATTTTTTTCCAAGTTTTGATGCTGTTTTGTTTAATTGGTGAGGCTTTTTCTTTCCTGGTATAATTTACTGAAGGCATGTGTCATATCACCATGTCACATCACCATGGCTTTCAATTTAAAGCCATGATTTCTGGCCTTCTTACTCTAATTGGTTACTGTAATTGGTATAACAGGTACATCAAGTGCTAATTCTTGCTATCTAGCCAGTCAGCATGCATTTCATTCTTCCACTATGTTTGCCAGGTAATATAAAATGCTGTTATGCCATCCCCTTACCTGCAAAGACTGTGAGAAGTGAGAGTATAATCAGAGCATGTGTCATGAGAAACATAAAGAGCAAGGAGGTAATAGAACAGTGAAAGGGTTGGGAACTTTGCTATGGGAGGTGCTTACACGGGAGGAATGGGAATGAGAATTGGGAAACAGGACATGAGGTGTGGGTAGCAGTGCAGGTTCAGTCAAAGTTTCTGCTTCCTGTGAAGATATTTTACATGTGTTGAGATACACTCATAGCTACTCAGTGCATATTATCTCCTTGCAGCATAAAGGAGGGGATGAGAAGTGGCATAGCTTAATCACCAAACATCTGCCATTCCTCCCAGAACCAAGCCAGGACTTTCAGTTTGGTAAATGAGAGGACTTTTAGGTGAGTGCAGCATAGAGTTATGCAAGCAGGTTGCCAATAAATGGAAAAGGGCTATGGAATTAGCTGATACAGATTCAGGAGTCTAGGATTTTGCAGCATGCGAGGGTGAATATGAGCCACTAATGTTAAAGCAATATGTACTGTGTCCTCTGGACATCAAGACTGAGATCCCTTAGGTACTGAGCATCTTCCTCTGAAGTGCAGAGTTTCATCAGATCTCTGCTGACTTCTTTGGGAACTGAGGGCAAAATACTGCTTTCTGGTTTAATTCTTTCCTAACATCCACAGTTTCTTTGACTATTTTGACTTTGTAAAGACTTTTAAAGACATAATAAAGTATTAGTAAAAACATACGCAGTGCAATTACTGTATTTCTTTCATTTTTGTTATAGTTTGATTTTTTTTCTTTTTCAGAGGAGAAGTATTATAGTGACTGAGCCTGACTTTGAACTTGCTTAGGATAAAGCAAATAGGATGAGAGTGTGATGCCCGTGGAAGTAATTAATTTATTTTGTAAGAAGATGTCATAATTGCAGTCCTTATTTTTGGTAAAATCTATTTGGCATGAAAGAAAGGTTGAGTTCCTTCTATTTTATTCTTCCCATAGCGATTGAATAAATAAAAATGTGTATGTATTTTAAACTTGTGTTCATAATTACTTTAGATGCTCCAATTTTTTCAACACAGATTTCAATACAGTCAAGAGCATACATGCAAATCTGTAAACCAAACCTTCCTCCATAGTAAAAGATACCTTTGTTGGGTAGCTCAGAGGAATTGTTTTAGGTTATAGTTAGGTTCCACACTCCTGCATCCAAATTGCCTTCAGAACTTTGTACCTGTAAAAGGGAAGTAGGAGCATTGTCCAGTTTTCCTGACAAACAGGGAGATAAGTACTTAAAATGGTGGTGATGCAGGTAACAAAAACAAATAATCTATGATTTTTAATTTTTTTTTATGTACCTGATAAGACAAAAAATTTTGTCTTATCATTTTAAACCTTGTAACGTAGTGACCTTACCCATTTTAGGTTTCAAGAGAAAAAAAAAAATTGCATTATTTCATTTGTACTGGCACCTAGAGAGCTGTGGCCTAGTATGTTAGTTATAATAGTAATATACAAAACAACCAATATTTGCTGTAAAGAGTTGATATTCCAAGATGTAAACCAGGGCAAATCAAGTGAATGCAAGAAACAGATGGAGAATTACAAGTTGGTAGCAAGATTAATATGACCTAAGTTTGAAACAAAAATCCTAATTTTGTTTTGCTTTTTCAAATAATTATCTCCATTTTTAAATAATATTTTCAGTCAGTTGTCACAAATACAGGAATGTTACAATTTAATGTACCAAAATAGTGCTAATGTTGCTATTCATTTAAGGAACAGAAAGATTTTATTTATGTTTTAAGTAAAGTGCATACATATGTATTTATTCAAACTGTATTTTGATTGGAATATGATGTTTCCTGTGGTGTCTTAGTATAAAATAAGTGGTCTCATTTTTTAATAGATACAACATCTATTAATATTGCCCTGTATCTTAATAGGTGAAATATTTGCACTAGCAGGGATTGTATTTGAAAGGATATAGTGATATATTCCTCTACTAAAACAATTTAAGAGAGTTGTCAGTTAAAACACACAATCTGATGTATTTTGAAAAAAGATATTTGTCTCAGAAGCAGACAAACATATATTAATCTAGCAAATCCAAGCTTTATTTTCCAAAATACATTATAATTTTTTTTTTGACTGTCTATATGGCTAAGTACAAAAACTTTTCTGGACAAGGTGGGAGTGGATGGATGTGGAGAAGGAGGTCATTCTTATCTTTCCTCTGTCAGACTGCCAGGACTCTTTGTGGTGAACCAAATGAGCTTTTGTGATGTGAAATGTGAGAAGTAATTTCTGACTAAGGAACTCTTTCTTCTTGCATACAGAACATTTCTTTCTTAATTTTCTGGAAAAATGAAACCATTGTTTTATTTTGCTACACCAGTCCTTTAGAAGAGCCCTCACTTAATTACAAGAACCTGGATTTTCATGTGTTGCGTGCATAGCTACAAGATTACATATGCTGCAATACTGCTCTAAAATTAAATGTTCTAGTTATTTTAGCAATCACATGTATGATTATGAGAGAGTATCTTCTTATGTTGTTAGGTTCTTCTCTTAAACTTAGATACACACTTATGCCTAACATGGTCAGAACTGTGTGTATTGGTTATGAAACCAGGCAGTGAAATCACTGTTGTCAAAACTTCCCAAAGTAGATACCGGTACGTCTTACTTCAGTGGTGTCAGATTAATGTTTTCTATAGTATGTGGCACAAAATCATTATCATGAAATCTGTGCCATACGATAAAAGATTTGCTGGTTTTGAATTTTCCTGGATGACTTTGTTTTTTATACAATTTTGCATTTTTGGACTCTTAATTAAAAACAGCCAACCAACCATCCCAAATGAAGTGAATAAACATGTATATTTAACAAAAATCTGAAGATTCCTTATATTTAGCACTTAGTTAATGCTTTTTTTATCTGTATCCCAAATACCAAATCAAATCTAACAGTAATTTCCTCCTTTTTCCAATAGGAAAAATTAAAAAGGCCTCCTCAAAATCACCAAATAGCTTGAACTACATTTTTAAATGATTATGAGGTATCCTGAATTAAAAATGAGTGTGTCATTGAATATATATATAAACATTTCATGTGTGTGTGTGTGTGTGTATACACAAATATGTATGAAAGTATATACACAGATTGAGATGTTTGTGGTTTATAGGACTATTTTAGTGTATTGGTAGGCTAAATGTTTTTTCAATACCATGCTTTTATTTTACTTCAAGAATGAGTCAGCACCTAATATTTTTTTATTTATGCCATGGAACATCTTTTATTTTGGTGTCAATGAATGCAAATTAAATTCAACAGAAAAAAATCTATATATACTGTAAAACAATTCAGCATAAAATAAAATATGGTATGTTACAATTTTTAATGCACATATTGTATAAGTGGGAAATATAAATATTTCTCACCTTTATTGTATGCTGGATTTTCACAGATTTTATTTTGATGCTATTATAACAACTAGAAATATCTAAAAGGGATAAGACTAGAAGAAACTAATTTGTAGAACATGCATTCTTAATTAGCTTGACTTTTTATTAAAAAGCCAGACTTTATAATGAGACAGTAAAGTGAGACTGTTGCTAATAAAATTTTAATTATATTTTGTATTGACTTGTTGCTGATATTTTGGATAGCATTTTGATGAAAGGGCTGACAAAATTGAAAAGTGTTGCCTCTATGTATATGCTTCACAAAACCTGGATGTGTAGATATCAGTAGGTTACTAAAACTGTGTTTTTCTAAGATAAAACATCATATTAATTCAATATTTTACAGATGGTACATTAAAACTTTGAGACACATTTATAAAATGTATATCAAAACCAAAACATCCAAAAAATAGGTATAAATATTGAATTTATATCCTGAGTGTCATTCTACAGTCATAGCAATAAGTCAATAAGGAATACATTTTTTTGACATTAATGAGGTTGTATCAGATTGAAACTTGTTTAAACAGGAAGAAACATAGGCTTTATAAGCAAATACCCCTCATTTGAAGATAATTTGATAAACGTGTAAGATGTGCAAATACTGTATTTTATTCTTTTAAAATCTTCATCTCGTGCTGCACTTAATTTCCACAGGGTGAATAATAATACAGTGTAGTACATAAGGAATTTCTGTATACTCATGTGGATGGCAGGTTGAACAATCAAGATCATGTCTTATTCAAGACCAACTATTTTAACTATCCATACTGTACCATAGTTACTTTTTAGCTAAGTGGTTGGTTGTTCAATGGGAGTTTTTTTTAATTATTGTTATTATTGAATTTTTCAGGGAAGGTAAAGACTTTCAGACACATTTTGGCTAAGAAGCTGGTTTGCTATATTAGCCTGGAAAGACAGAGATGAGATGAAAACACTCACTTTGATATAATCTAAGACAATTTTTCCATACAAGTGTTACCTGTGTTTGCTTAATCTATTGGTCTGAAATGTACTATGCTAAATGAGAGAATTATATTATTTGGTCTTTAAATCTTGGTATTATACATTTGAAACAGCATTGAAAAGCGTGATGAGCTATGTTTCTTTTTAATATTTTTAACATTTTCTTTTAAAAACATGGTAACTAACTTGCTTCATTCTTTTCCTTCCTTTTATAGGGTAGCAAAATATTATAGTGTTTATGCACAAAGCAGAAGTATTATTTATATATATTTTTTTTAATTACAGGTAAAGATTATAGTTCCCAACAGCACAGCAGGTCTGATAATAGGGAAGGGAGGTGCTACAGTGAAGGCTATAATGGAGCAGTCAGGGGCTTGGGTGCAGCTTTCCCAGAAACCTGATGGGATCAACTTGCAAGAGAGGGTTGTCACTGTGAGTGGAGAACCTGAACAAAACCGAAAAGCTGTTGAACTTATCATCCAGAAGATACAAGAGGATCCACAGAGTGGCAGCTGTCTCAATATCAGTTATGCCAATGTCACAGGTCCAGTGGCCAATTCCAATCCAACCGGATCTCCTTATGCAAACACTGCTGAAGTGTTACCAACTGCTGCAGCTGCTGCAGGGCTATTAGGACATGCTAACCTTGCTGGAGTGGCAGCCTT